>NW_012099333.1:0-63836 GCF_000951045.1 Mandrillus leucophaeus | reverse complement strand
CTGCCTCTACCTCCCTCTCTCCCCCTCCTCTTGTCCTTCTCCTCCTCCTCCCCCTCCTTCTCCTCCTCCTCCTCCTCTTGTTCTTCTTCTTCTTCTCCTCTTCCTCCTCCTCCTCTTCTTTCTTTTTCAGTACTGAACAAAATGCATCTCCTCCTAGTGGTAGTATATGGGAAATCACAAGCTTATTTTCTTATACCACTGTGACAGAATGTCATTTCAATTGCCTTATTAACCATATGAAAAAATATATCACAACACTGAGAAAAATTCTCAGTTATCTATATCTTCCCCCTCAGGCTATTGTCATGAGCCACTGGCATACTAAGGAGAGTGTACTAATTCAGTTGTCAGCGGCTTCACCTATTAAAAAAGGGGGAAATACCAGCAAAAAATATGAAACCCATAATAAGGGTGCTGAAGAGGTCTGGATAGCTCTGTCCACTTATAGTTCTGAATTAAGCACTTTCCCAAAAAATGTGCCATTTGAATTGTCAAGGAGAATGCTGCTGTCACCCACATCTGGCTTGCTAATGAAACATTAACAATATTGTGAGAGCAGCTTTCCCTGGCTGTGTTTGGGGAACGTGAGACTGGACGCTCATGCTTGCAGTTTCCAAGTGGGGTGTAAATATATTTTACCTCACAGTGTTTTTATAAGAATAGGGAACTCTTGAGAAAGTTATGAAAATGTAAAGTTCTGGAAATCGGATCAGAGTTCTTAAAGAAGACAAAAATAATAGGTTTTATGAGACTAAAACCAGAATCAATAGTAGAAAATTTAAATTTGTTAACTTTTCATCAGATTTCTGACAATATGCTAAATTTCTAAAACTGATTTCTGAAAGTCTTTGCTATATCACTCTAGGAAAATACTAAGATTTTATTAACTGATGTTCTCTGACTATACATCAGATTTATAAGTCACTGAATATAGGAAGAAGTATGACAGCTGATGTCCTAAGCATATGTAAGACCTGCTTTTTCATAACAACTAAAATCAGAGACTGTATATAATGAAAATGATGTTTAAATCCTAGGCTTTATATATATTGGAGTAACATTTTATCATAAAACATGAGGTTACCAAAACAGCATTATACTATTCATAGTACTATGGCAGACCAAGCACTCTGTAGAGTGATTTCTGGTTGATCTCCTTTAACTCAGACAACGATAATAGGCAAAGTATGCATTAACATAGCTCATCTTATACAGAGGAGTGAAATATTGCCCAGAGTGTATGTTCTTCATCAGCTGTCATATATCTAATAAGTGTTAGCATCATGATTTGAACCCAGGACTGACTCCAGAGTCTATGACTTTCCTCTGTACCACAACTCGGAGTAAATCAGCACCATGAGTTTTAACCTTGAATTCATGTAGAGAATCAGAGACTGGCAAAGCAAGTGCATTAATACATATTATTTAAAATATATTTAATACTTAAAAATTACTCACAAATTATAAGACAATGGAAACATAAGTAAAGTGTTTTTTCCTACTTTTAGGAAGTCTTCATCACTTAAATGTAAATATTATTAATAACTCTATGTGCTTGTTACCATTAATTTCTGTATTAATTTAACAGAAATTCTTAAAGGATGCCAATGGATAAAGCTTGCGAAAGCCACACTTAGCTTCCATGTGGCCTTTAAAATTCATTTCCTTTTAAATATGGTAAGAATATCATTGAGTGCTCTGAAAGTATGCAATGGAGAACATAAGATGTGCAATCTTTTATACTTACAGTGTTCAATCATGTAATTCCCTGGTGAGACTTTCATTCTAGATAGTTCGTCCCTCTACACACTATCTACAAATGTCTAGGGCTCCGACCTTAGGCCTATGCCATGTCAGCACTTCATACGGTATTCTTTCTCTGTCCTCATTGCTATCTTGCATCTTTTCTTGGTTCTGTAGTGCATTTTTTTAATAAGAAATGTGATTGGCCTGGCTTGTCAGAATCCAATGTAGGGCGTCACTGCAAAACTTATGGATTGGTGACTCTTGAGTCAGATGCACATCCCTCATTCAATCAGCTGAGCAAAGGGTAGGGCCTCTGGGTGGGCGGTTTCCTTCAGATGGGGATGTGGGCTCGCAGGCACATGAAAAACTATAAAGGACCTTACAGAGAATGAAAAGTCTTCATATTAATTGGTAGAAGGGAGACAATAAATCCTTTAGCATGTCAGATACCACAGTTACAATTTAAGATAACTCACTAGAGTGCAATTCTGGCACAAGATACATTCATTGGTCCTCTTGGAGTAAATAATTTCTGCTGGACTCTAAGCTCTAGGGATACCTGTGGATAAAGAAGCCTGTAAAATGTCCAAGAGTAAGGTGGATAAAATATTTTTCTCTAGATCCATATAGACCTGGGTTTGAATACTTCATCTGCTACTTGAATGTCTTTTCTAAGTGTTTGGTGTCTTGGTTTTCATAACCTTAAAATCAAACACACACATACACACACACAAACACAAAACCTTTCCTAGTTTTTTGAAGCATGTAAAAATATCTAAAGCAATGCTTGTGAAGTGCTTCTTACTACTGAAAATTGCTTTAGAAAATAGAATTTCTGAGGCATTACGATTCTTCTACCTCCAGAAAATATCTGAATGATAATAGTAATTATGAATTTCAGTTACATACTTGATCTCTCTTTCAAATAATCATGGACAATACCAGATTTATATTGTTTAATTCCAGCTTGGTCATTACTTAAGGACCTAGAGCAATTCTTCTCTAAGTCTCATCTGTGAAGTGGTGCTCAAAACTTACCTGTGGAGAATATTGTGAAGTTAAAGATAAAGTATGGAAAACATCTAATATTCCAGGAAACTCAGAGCACTCAAGCCCCTCCCAGTATGTAGCTAAACTTGGGTCTCTCTGGAAAAGTTTATTATCTCCCAAATCCATTATTAGCACTTTATTCTGGATTCTATTCTCACTCACCCATCAAGTTAATAATGGTTTTTTTTTGTTTTTTTTTGTTGGTTTTTTTTGGGTTTTTTTTGCAACCCTGGGTGTAGAGGGGTGTGTGTGTGTGTGTGTGTGTGTGTATGTGTGTGTGTGTGTATGTAGGGGTTGGTCGGTTTTTACAGATCATTCAGTGTCGTGAGTAGATATTCCCTTTCATTAGTTCTTATGGCTTACAACCTTAGAGACCTTAAAGAAAATCATTGCTTTCCTTCCCTTTCAAGCAGAGGGAAGACGACATATCATTACACTCTCTGGGTGCTTGATTTAGAGTTTAAGTTTGGGAGAGTTAATAACTGAGGTCTCAAGGTGGTGATAAGATCGAGTAATATATTTCATACAGGAAGTGCAAACTTGGAGTTCCATGGTGAGTGAGGGCTTATTAGATCAAGAGAGCAAGAAAAGAGATTGCAACTGGAGATACAGGGTTCTCAAACAAGTGACTTTTGTTACAATGGGTTTTTATGTCCCCACCACGTGGGCATGTTGCCTCCTCACCTTCTGTGCTTTAATAACTCAGGTTATAGCATCATGCCCCGGTGGTACTTCTATTGAATCAGTTTGTATGCTTTACCCAGTGTTGGTACAACTATTCTATTTTCCACTGCTATGTATGCCTTCACTTCTGATCTCACGCTGTTCTCTGACTTGATGCTTTGCTCCTATGTTCCATTTGACTGGGGATGTTTTATAGGTTCTGTGGTCACCAGCCAGCTTCTTACAGTCTTACAGATCTGATCCTGAAACATCCTGAGCCTAGATTCTGGTATCACATCTGTGATCCATATATGCTAATATGCTAATGTCATTACTATTATAATGCTTATACTATGCTATTAATATACTATGATATTTGTAATGCTAATGTCATATTAACTATCATGCTATTATTTGACCCAGTGACCAGTGTATACTGGTGATTCTTAAACTAGCCCACTTAGCAGCCTTAGCATCATCTGAGACCGAATTGAAAGCTCTGAGGGTGAGATCCAGTGATCTGTGTTTTAACACACCTTCCGGGGATGCTGATACACACTAAAGTAAGAGAACCACTGGTCCAGGCTATGGGGTGTGGAGGCAGCCACACTGTAGCGTGAGTCAAAGGGTGTGTTCACTGGCTTCAACTTCCTCTTTAGAGCCCAATCGTTATAGTGCTGTTCCTTTACCTAAAGGCTTGCTTCTGCCTAGTAAACTTTGGAAAGGCTAATATATATATTAAGCTACTAACTGTAATTTGTAATTTCATGTAAATTTGTTTATATATTTTTTCCTCACAACAGGTTTCAGAATGACTAATTTTAAAAATCATTTGATTATTACATTTAACTCCAAAATCCAGCAAACATTTATAAGGTTCCTACTGTGCTATTTTCTAAGGAAGATACAAAGAAAGTATAAGATATAGTTCTGGCCATTGGACTACTTCTAAGTTCTCTATGGGGGGGAAATATATATATAATGAGTAAATTGGAAAGCAAACAAGGACAATATATAAACTAGTGCATAGTTTTAGTGGTGTATCTTGTATACTTACATGTCATAAGAATTTGGAGAGTGAAATGAGAAATGTAGTTAATTTGATAATGTTTTACAGATAAAATAAATCTTATGGAAATGAAAAGTTAGATGATGGAGATGGTATGAATTTATATAATTAAGATTAATTTTGGTTTTTGGTTATTTTATTAAATAAAATCAAATAACATCTAAAAGACAGATAAATTGTGAGAATTTACCTGTGCTTTTCTGATGCTTCATGAAATCAAATTTCATGATATCAAATATGCATTTTCTTAATGTTCCTTGTTGAAAGACATCTGTTTATTCTAAAAAGAAATAAAAGAAGAAATATTATTTTTCACATATAAGATATTATGGGTAGCTCTATAAAAATGTTCTGTATTTTGGCCAGTACCAGTTCAAGCTCCAATTATATAAATACATATAAATGTTTTATAAAGAATGTTTTAAGATGTTGATATCTTCAACTCCCAAACTTGTCTTTATTTCTAAATTACTTATCAAAACTGTTTATTTGAAAGAATAACGAGATGTCACTACACAGCAATTAGAATGGCCAAAATCTAGAACACCAACACCAGCTGCTGGTTAGAATGTGGATCAACAGAAACTCTCATTCATTGTTTATGGGAATGTAAAACTGTACAGCCACTTTGGAAGACAGTTTGGTGGTTTCCTATAAAACTACACATATTCTTACCATATGATCCAGTAATCATGCTCCTTGGTATTTACTCAGAGGTGTTGAATACCTGTGACCACACAAAAAGCAGCACACATATTTATAGCAGCTTTATTCATAATTGCCAAAACTTTTAAACAATCAAGATGTCCATCAGTAGGTTAATGCATAAATTGTGGTACTTTCAGACAATGCAATGTATTTAACACTACAAAGAAATGAACTATCAAGCCATGAAAAGACATGGAGGAGGCCCGGGCATGGTGGCTTATGCCTGTGGTCTCAGCACTTTGGGAGGCCAAAGTGGGCAAATCACTTGAGCCCAGGAGTTCGAGACCAGCCTGGGCAACATGGCAAAACTCTGACTTTATAAAAAATATTTTAAAAATTAAAAAAAAAAAAAAAAAAAACAGTACCAGGCATGGTGACACAAGCCTGCAATCCCAGCAACTTGGGAAGCTGAGGTGGGTGGATTGATTTAGCCCAGGATGTTGAAGCTGCAGTGAACTATGATGACACCACTGCACTCCAGCTTGGGTGACAGACAGAGACCCTATCTCAAAAACGAAAACCAAACCAAACCAAAACAAAAGACATGGAGGAAATGTAAATGCCTATTACCAAGTGAAAGAAGCCAGTCTGAAAGGCTACAGACTGTATGATTCCAACTATGTGACATTCTAGAAAAGGCAAATTGATAGAGACAGTAAAAAGATCAATGGTTTACAGGAGTTGGGGGAAGGAAGAGGTGAATAGGTAGAGCAGAAAGGATTTTCAGAGCATTGAAACTGCTCTGTACTCTGCAATGTAAGACATAAAATAACACATCTGCTATAACAGTGGATACATGTCATTATACCTTTGTCCAAACCTATAGAATGTACAACATCAGGAGTGAGCCCTAATGTGAACTAAGGACTCTGGGTGATAACGTTGTGTCAATATAGGCTCATCAATTGTAATAATGTACCATTCTGGTAATGGATGTTGATAATGAGGGAGGCTATGCTCTACATGTTTAGGGGCACATGGTACATGGGAAATCCCTACTTTCTGCTCAGTTTTGCTGTGAATCTGAAACTGCTCTTTAAAATAACACCCATTTTGAAAAACTAAAAAAAAAAAGAAAGAAAGAAAAATCCTTTGAAACAAAGGACAATCCAAAACAGTCGAACGTCTTTTATTTCAATGGAATCTGTTGTATCATTGACTTTTTAAGCCTAATATCTTAATAAAAGGAATATAACTTATGGACTATTATTGTATAATAAATTGACATTTTTAAATTAAATAATAAATTGACATTTTTATATTAAAGTTTATGAGAAGACACTATGTAATTGTACTTACTAAATTCTGTGGTTCAGAAAATTACTTATTAGTTTCGACAAAACAGAAACCACTGATATTATTTCTGTGGTACATTATCAGATTGCAATAACTAAGGAATACAACTAAAGTTAGCTACAGTTTTAGTTACATTTGGAATCGTCAGTTTAGTGTAGTTAGCAGTTCAAATTGTGGAAATGTGTTGATAGAAAACATATTTTAAAAACCAAATATTAGGTAAGTTTTAACATGTATGTCTCAGAAACTGAACTTAGAGTTCTAATTATTAAAGTATCATAAGACAGAATGGTGGAGTAGAAAGCACAATGTATGGTGATGTAGAAAACACAGGCTGCACGCCAGTGCTGAGGATAATGGTATGTGTGACCTGGGGAACATTAGTTAAATCTGTGGATCTTAGACCTATCATCTATAAAATGAACTGTTGGGCTACATGATGTAAAAAATGATTTTCAAGGTCAATAATTATATTAATAATTATAAATTAATTTTATAAGAAGTTGACAAGTTACATGAGGTTCAAAAAGGTTAGACAACTTTCCTAAAGTTATACAGTTAGAAAAAAGCAGAATTGGGACTCAAACTAAGTGTTTGAGCATATAGGTAGCCCATTTAACCCATTTATGACTTAGGTTTATCCTTCTCATATTTGAATAAAAATATAATTGATTGTATTTTGTAGAGTCTTATAAAACTTAGAATACTTGTATCTTATGCCGGGCATGGTGACTCACGCCTGTAATCCCAGCACTTTGGGAGGCTGAGGCAGGCGGATCACAGGGTCAAGAGATTGAGACCATCCTGGTCAACATGGTGAAACCCCATCTCTACTAAAATAAATACAAAAATTAGCAGGGCATGGTGGCACGTGCCTGTAGTCCCAGGTGCTCAGGAGGCTGAGGCAGGAGAATCACCTGAACCCGGGAGGCAGAGATTGCAGTGAGCAGAGATCCTGCCACTGCACTCCAGCCTGGTGATAGAGTGAGACTCGGTCTCAAAAAAAAAAAAAAAAAGAATACTTGTATCTTACAAGATAGTCCCACTCTGTGAACCTGACTTGAGAAGCTGAGCAATACTGTACCCTAATTATTTATTTTAATATATGATCATCTAAAACATTTGAATAAATATACATGATGTATTTAAATTAACAGAAACTATTTTGAGTTATTGGTCTTATGTTTTGTATTGCCCTTTCTGAGTTATCTAATCAGGAAGTTATTTCTTCAATGTCCTATAACCAAATATTATAAAAAGATTTTTCGCTTTTGATTTCTATTACTATATTTAACTGTGTTGCATGTTGAAAACTCATTAGATAATTTATCAAGGCATGAGCTCACTAATATTGGAGCATGAGACATTTCTTTAATCCTCTGCAAAGCCTAATTCAGCTTTCCCTCTGAAGTTTAACATATTATACATTGGCCACTGAGTTTTGCGTCAGAAATCTGAAGTTTAAATGTCTGCAAGCAATTAGCCTTTTAAACTACGTCTACAGGTGGGTGTTTAGGGGGAGAAAAGTATTTGAAAGTGATTTTTTTTTCCTCATCTAATACCTTTTGGATTGTTATTTTCTCCTTTTACTATATAACTTTCTCACATGGGCTATTTGAAAAATTAAATCCCCCTTTTAGGTTGTAAACTGGCCTCATTAAACTCAATAGTTTGGTATGACTGGGAGATTTTTGTGTAAATAACCTGTATCAACTCCTTGGTCCCTGCTCATAATGTAGGAGAGGGAAGCTGCTTTGGGTCATGCAGACATGGACACACACACACGTGTACACACACTCACGCAATGTCTCCATTTGCTTCCTTTTTATCTATTGAAGTGGGTTATGGCTTCGTACAGAACATTACAAAGCACTAAAACTTAAAGGCAGCATTTCCTTTTGATTGAATGACTGCTTTAAGCTGGGCCCACATGTAATCCAAGAACTTATTGTTCTGATATGTACAAGCAAGGCTAAGGCTTCTTGTCACATTAATGAAAGGAGAGAAAACTCAGAAAATGTAACCCCTTATTGGAAAACTTGGACCTAACTAGAAGACAAAAATTGATTTATATTTTCTTTCTTCTAATGTCTCTGTTGTGTAACTCCATTGTTTTAGTCGAAGAACTTTCAAACTTTTTTTTCTCCCAGCACACAATTTAAAATAATGAAGTGTTTCCATCAAAAACAAATTTACATGGTCACTGTTGCTCTACAGAAATGAAAGAATTTTTCGGACTGGATGATAGAAGGAAACTTTGCCTGGCTTTCTACACTATGATGAGTTTTTAAAAATTAATAAATAGTATATTTTTATGATAATAAAAGGGAATTATATAGGCATGTCTTTGAGTTTCAAAAGTAAATCATAGTATTTTTCCCCCCAAGAGCTTATACTGGATGAAGTGAAGATGGGGTAAAATGGGTGAGAAAGCAGGTATGATGTTGAGGGGACTGATGTAAACTTTATCCTCATCAACATCTTTAGTCCTTTCTTAATTCTGAGGGCGATGTGGTTTTAGGAGAAAAATCAGTGGCCTATTGTCTCCTGGAATTCAACTCCAGGAACATTTTCCATAATTATATTCAGTGTTTAATGGGGGTGAAACCCAGGCAGAATAGGGCATTTCTTATTAGTATCAATTTCTTTTGCTTTACTCTTTGTAAACTCACTGTCTACCCAACTCTGCCTGGAAGCCTTTGCTCACGCCACCATTAAATGGCGTAGCCAAGGTTTAAGTCCAGCACCAGAGCTCACCTTCTAAATCACTGGTTAACTCACATCATGGTTGAGCAACTTGCCCAGGTCTCACAGCGAAGTGCAGAGAAAGATAAAGACTATGAATAAGGTGACTGTAACTCACTGTTTGCCCGGGCAATCTCAGTTTATAATTATTACTCCTGCATGAGTAATATTGAAAGATACAGTATTACTTATGGAGAATTAATACTGATAAACTGAGATTGAACCAGCTTCGTCAATATTATATGGTTACTTTAGCACTACAATTGTAATTAAGACGCTACTTTGCTCATACTTTTTTATTTACCCAAATTTGTTTGATTCAAATAAGTTTATTTATTTAGGTATTTTTTTTTTAAACTCAGCAATGTACCAAAGCATTTCATCTACAGATCAGATTATCTCCATCTATGGCATTTCACTCAAGCCAAGTAAAAAGCTATTTCTCATATGAAAAATAAATAACAGGCCCTAGTAAGAAAAATAGTAATACACTCTTTGTAAGTGTGTGGTCAAATTATATAAAAAAAAAAATAGTTTGAGGCTAGAAGAAATAGGAGAGAAGCAGACACATTTTTAGACATGTCATAACATTTACAGTGATTTTAGGTGAAAAGAGCAGTAAATTTCAATAGACTGAAAAAATTTGCAGCACAGCAGGCCTAGGGGGAAAAAAAAATCTGTCTTTTACCAAGATCTTAAAAACTTCTGTTGTCAAAGGCCTCTTGAAATGTGAAGATGCTGTATATTGTCTTCAGAATTCTGCATTTATCCTATTGTTATTTTAGCATTTTCTAAAATGTCTGCAATCCTCTGTGGGATCCTTGAAAGTAACGCAAGTTTATAAAGGTGTCTTCAATAACGCTTAGTGCTATCACTAATGAATATTGAGACTAAGGTCTGCCATGAATAAGTCTCATGCCTACTTAAATGCTTCTGGTTAATGATGAGGAGAGCCAAAGAGAGGAGCCATCTAATCTCAGTTGCCGTCCTCCTTCTGCTGACTTTCTCGATGCCCTTGTTTATAAGTGTCCTAGCTCCAGCCGTTTCTGCCACGTAATACTTATTTTATTTTATTTAACTTTTCCTAGAATGGTCTATGTTTTACTCATCAGCTTCAAAACTCTGCTCAGACTCAGCTTCAGGCATGATTATGATATCTTTATATGGTGCTGGAGAACCTTTGATCATGTTAGAGCTGGGTACAGAAACCAGAGCTGGGCCAAAAAAAAAAAAAAAAAAATAGAGGTTTCATTTATTGGGATTCTTTTCCTTCATTTTGAAATTCCAGTGCCCACATACACACACACACCCCCCCCTAAAATCTGTGTTAATGAGTACATCCATACAAATGAAGCACATACATTTTAGAACTCAACGTATACATGAAGGTTGCCTGTTCCAGTGCCCTTATATATGATTTTCAGCTATCATCAAAAGTTTTGTTTGTTCCTGCTCACTTTTCTTTAATGATAGAGTTTAAAATGGCAGTGCATCCCTGATGATGAAAAGAAAGATAATGATCAGGTTTTTTATATTCTCCCAATGATTTACCTTGTTGACTAACACACCTGTGTGCTCCTAGTGGGTTACAAGTGGGACGAATATTCACCTAAATCTTTTGGGGTAGTTGCAGAGGCCAGGAGTGGCCAGAATTCCTGCAGCAATTGTCCTGCCTTGTTTGTAAAGCCCATGGTACTTTATAAACACAGGTATTTTCTTCATGTGCTATCACTTAGGAAAGTTTTCTTGAACTAACCCATTAAAAAATCATAATAATGATGGTTTCAAAAGCACTGTATTTGGTAAATAAATCTGGGAATATTGGAATCTTAAACTCATTCAAGACTGGCTGTCTACAGAGCCAGTCTACTCTAGGTGTCTGAAATGTTCTTTTCATTTCTAGGTAATTATGAATACAGTGGGCCCCTTGCACTTAAAGCTATATCCAAAAGTGGCAGACTTTTCATAATATTTATGTTTATACCTATTACTAAAACAATAGCAATCCCTTATATTTATATATTTTATCATAGTTTATTTTTTAAAAAATCATGTACATGTACTCATTTACATACTTTCAGGGAGATTTTCCTGATATCTCAGAAAATTGGTTATGTACTATATTCTCTAATAAAACAGAGATCTGTCATTAAAGAAAAGATAAGAATGGCAGCTTTTTTTTTTTTTTTTTTTTTTTTTTGAAACGGAGTCTCGCTCTGTCGTCCAGGCTGGAGTGCAATGGCACGATCTCGACTCATTGCAAGCTCCGCCTCCCGGGTTCACGCCATTTTCCTTCCTCAGCCTGCAGAGTAGCTGGGACTACAGGCGCCTGCCACCACGCGGGCTAATTTTTTGTATTTTTAGTGGAGACGGGTTTTCACCATGTTAGATAGGATGGTCTCGATCTCCTGATCTCGTGATCTGCCCGCCTCGTTCTCCCAAAGTCTGGGGTTATAGGCGTGAGCCACCACTCCCGGCCAAGAATGGCAGCTCTTAAGGCTCAGAAGAACATGCTCTTTTCCTCAACCTTGGACTCAGATCATAGCAAAGGCTTTTGGACATTTCCCAGGGCAGAGCAACATGACCCCATCAGCCTCTACAATCAGATTTAACCCTCACAAAATAAATACTAACTATAAACATTCACTTTAGGCAGATTAATAAAAAATAAAAATAAATAAATGAATAAATAAAGTAGAATTGTGACCTCTCTTTAGCCACTTTCTTGTCCATGGAATAAAGAGAGGTTGTTCACTGAACTTCACAAGATGTTCTTTGCTGCCTGTTGTCAGTTGGAGCAGGGAGAGAATTCAGGAGAAAAATAATAGAGTCTCGACTTGGATTTAGTTGTTTTTCACCTTTGCCCAGAGAGAACACCATCCCAGGAGAAAAAAAATTTATAATCAGATAGAGTTCTTTGAACACATCAACAGCTTAATGAACGTAAACTAACAGACTTTCAGCTATGGGAGAGCGCACCAGAGGTCACCTGCTTGTTATCCCTATTTTCCAACAAGACTTCTCTGAAACCTACTCCTAAAAACATGGGCATACACTGATTTCCTAGCCAAAACTTACAATATGCAGTATAGAATTGCTGGACTCAGATATTTATTCAACTTTTTGCTAAAACCGAATTTTTTAAAAAAAGAATATTACCACTTCACTTAAATGTGAAAATTGCATTTTCTTGAAAAAGAACAAAAGAAATATGCTTCTGAAACAGACCTGAATTGATCCAATATTTATTTGAACAAGAACAATTGTAAAAACTTTGAGATAAAAGGATTTCATAGCCTCCAACAGTATATTTACCAGGGTTTCATATATGCAATAATAATTTGGTGTCTTTACATTAAATCTCTGACACTATATTTTGGGCATATTTTCTTTTCTCGATAAAAATTATAATTTTCTATATCATCCATTCTTTTAAATGAGAATTTCCACCAAGCATATACTTTATGCATAAAACTATATTTCTTGCAGTTTATTTTCTATCTTGGTATTAAGTCTTACACAGTTAGTGTTAAATGTGTTTGCATTTTTTAACAGTCTACTTTGAATTTAAAAAATTGTACATGGAGGAAAAGCATCAAGTAGGTCAATAATTGAGAAAAAAAGCCTTCCCTGACATTAACATCCCAACTACAACTCCTGCAATTAATTCTGTCCTGTTGGGGATGAGGAAACTTAGGTTTATAGAGGTAATGGTCATAGAGGAAAAGGAGACAGAAATAGAATTTTTCTTGGCTTCTACCACTACTTATCTCATTAAATAATACTGCCTTTAAATGTTCTATATATTGTTGTGTCTTTGTAATTTTAACAATGTGAATTTATTATGTCATCAAAATTAAATTGAATAAACAAAAGCACAAAATGTTTTAAGATGTCAAAACAAGATTCTGAAATCTAGGGGAAAAAAACAACAACAACAACAACAACAACAACAAAAAAACCCCAACAGTACATTTAGGATCTCTTTACGATACAAACGATTGTCATTCTGAATATTTCTAAGCTCTTGGTCTCATAGGACATTTATATAATTTCTTCAGTGTTACAATAGAATTACTCCTCCGAGAAATTCCGTACTGTGAGAATGGATTCGAGTAATTGAGCTGGCAGATGGTCTTAATATAAGAAATATATTGATACAATAACCACTTTCTTTCCTAACCGATGAAGCTGATAAAAGATGGATTAGAATGGAGAATACATGGAGGAAAACATTCAGGCTGCTTAGACACATGCTGTGGGAGCCAGAGTCAAAATAATCTAGCCTACCTCATTCACTTTGATTAATTTTGTCCTCTGGTGGAATTATTTCATTCTCATCTGATTGTTCAAGTCTTTATTTCACTAGGTTTAGTTATTTCCCATTCTTGTTCATATGAAGTACTAAGACCCACATGTTCATTCTTGCAGTGAAAAAGGCACTGCAAGCTTTGTTTTCACGAGTTTACAGGTCCATGGATTCTCAGTCATTTGTAAGCTCTCACTCACCGAAACCTGTTTCACATGTGTTTGCTTTCATTTCTGCAGATCTCTTACACAGTGCCTGACACAGAGTAGATGTTTAATGAATACGTGTTAAATGAACTGGCACTGCTTACTAATGTTAATCCTCCCTTATGACTTTTGTAAAGATGATTTACTGTTTTCCTTAGGTAGGTTACCTAAATCACTTATATCCTTCCAGAAATTGCTTTCTGCTTACTAAATTAGGTGTACCATCCAAAGCTGGCATATCAAATACATATAATCTTAGTTACTTTAATTATCATTCTGTAGAGAAACTGCTACTTTCAGCAAACACCTCTAGTGATAGATGAAATTGTGACAAAAGTATAGGTTTTGAAGTTAGAGGTATTCAGATTTAAATTCCAGCTCCCAGATTATTAGCCATGTGACCATGATTAAATTACTTAATCTTTCTGATACTCCTGTTTTCTCATTTGTAGTAACATCTGGCTTTCAGGGTATCTTAAGCATTGCACGAATATCAGGAGGTCAGCACAATACCTGCAGCGCAGGAGAGCTCACTCAAAGACACCTATTAGTGTTCTTAAATTTCACATCGTGCACAGCACTCCAAACCTGCTCATCTAAGGGAAAGTATTAAAACTTTTATAATAACTATTATTTATTTAAATTCAAAATGTATGGAAACAAATCCCTGCTAGAATAATAAATAGGATGAAACATTTAATTTAAATATGCAAATTAGAACAGCAGATGTTAATAATAAGTGATAAAATACATGATTTCATGTATTAAATTGCCCCGATGCTTCTAATTCATTTGGGACTATTTGGTATTATTTAGCTAGTACTGAAGGTCAAAAGAGTAAGACCTTCTGGGGTCTATTGGGGAATGGTGGAGTAGCACAAATAAGTATGAATCTGATTGGCTTTTCCGTGATCCATTTACGCACTCTCAGAATGTCAACATTTGAAGGTCCACAGGTTATAGTGCTGCCAGATAAGATATAAGAAGTAATTTTGATCTCAAATGCCAGAAAGAGCTTTTAAAAAGCTGTTACATTATGATTCAATTGACAGACTATTTGAATATATCCTTTTTTATTCATTCATTTGTTCTTTCTTGAGAAAGGTTGTTCAGTACCTACTATGTTCAGGTGTTGAGATCAGTGCTGAGAGTGTGAAGCCAGTCTTTATCATCATGCAATTTTTAATATAAGGAAGAAAAGAATTTAGACTTAGGCATATTTAATAAAATAACATGGGCCTGTAAGTTAAAAAATACACTTTAGATTATCTTTCAATTGTTTTCAAAACAAGTATTTTAGAAAGAAACAGTTTTTTATAACTTGGTCAAAATATAGCATTTGCTGTTTGCATAGTGGGGTCAGCAAATTAGTATTATATTCTGATTTGCAGATGACAATATTCCTACATTTTAAATCTGTGCTCTTTTATAATTCTTTTGTCTGGGATTGTTGTTAATTTTTCTAAATTCATTTGCTATTGGTAATTCTTTTTCTTTCAGGATTAGTGGAGAGGTCAGCATAGAAGCATATTATTGAAATCTTTAAATGTTTTTCCAAGTTAAAAAGAATTAAAAGGTAGAAAAACTCTCACAGACTGAGCAATCACAAGGGGATCATCTATGGCAGCAGGAGTAGACATTGTAGCAGTACCCACAATAACTAATATAAATTCTACTCTTCTTGCACATTTATTACAGTAATAAATATATATGGTGGTTCTCATAAAACCTCCTTGGAGAGAAGGTTCACTATTTTAATTTCTATTTTACAGGTGAGAACATTGAGAATCAAAGAGATTATGTCATTTTCTGAAGGTTCTGCAGTTAGTGGATGTGCTCTATAGAAGCAAAGGTGGAAAGATAACAAAAGTTCTTGATGCCCCTGAACCCCAGGCCCAATCCCTGCATAATACACAGCCTTTTGGATAAAACTGCTGATGTCTGCAGGCAGCATGTCAGCTGGGAAATGGCACCACCCATATAGTTCCAGGACTTTGTTAATACTAACAACCTGTACAACCACCACTACCACTCCAACTAAAGCCTATCAATGTGTCAGGCTTTGTACATTACATGAATTTTCTAACATTGTTCCCAAATCAACTCAAAAGAATATCATTACCCTAATTGCTAGATAAGAAAATCAACATGTAGAAATATAATAAATTGCCCAGTGTACTGGAATTCAAATATAGGCACATTAGCTCAGGATCTGTATTCATTCCCACCAAACTAAACTGCAGCCTTGTGCAAAAGGCTGAAATATATTGACTCCTGTCAGCAGGTGTTTTGAGTGTTAGGAGCATTTACCAAACCTTCCTCTTCCCCTCCACACATACATAACCTAAACTCAGATTAAGCAGACAGAAGCATATCTTCACTTCGATATTTGGCAGACCTCATGGAAGGTAGCCTATTGGTTCTGTAAGAATCACATTCTATCTCCACTTCTCGTTCTCAAACCTTTACCTGACACTTTCCAATCTCTTTTTAAGATTAACTACTTTTCCTTTCACTGATAATTTTTCTCCTTTTTATTGTATCTGTATTTTCCTGCTTCCACACAAACACACAAACATATGAACTGATATTTTTGAGATCTACTCATTTTCTCCTTTTAACTGCAGAATAATAATATTTTCTAGAATTATTTGTTTAATTATTTAAAGATATTTGATCTTTGGTTGTTAAGCATCCCATTAAATTCAGGCAGTCTTTTTCAGAAAGAATTTTTAAAACTATTTCAATATAATATTGCTACATTAAATAAAGAAAGGTTTTGAACAAAGAAAATAGAATATTTGTTTATAATAGCTACTTCTTTATGCAAACATTTCTTAAAACTAGAATTTAGAGAACACTTTCTTAAAAAGTTATCATGGTTCACACCTCTTAGTGAATAGCAGATGTTGACAATGAATTTTAATTTCTATATTTCATGTTTATTACATATATATTTTAATCAAACTGGAAAAGTGAAAGCAATAGATAGTGAAGTCTTAAGAGCTTTAAAAGAAGGTTCTTACTTCCAGAGTATGAAGTAGATGAATGCAGTTTTTCATTGTGACAACAGTGCCACCTAGTGTTTTATCTAAAACTATAAAATAAAATAAAAATTTAAATTTTGGCTGCAAATAATAAGCCTCTATTCATACATAGGTTAATATTAGATATTTTAAATGTGAGTAAAAGTCAAAAAATTATTTTTTAAAATCAAAAGTAAGTTATTAAAATTCATGTAGCCCTTTTAGTATAGAAAAAGGTTAATTTCTCCTTTGATGAAGAATAGGACTATTCACTCTAAATAGAGGCACAAAATTGTGTCTTTATCGTAATTATTTATTTAAAATAAGAAACTTGTCAAATTAATCTACTGTAGTGAAATTTTGTCCTTATTTAATTAGAATTTAAGGAAATGATATCTGTGAATTAATAAAATATTTGAATTGTAATTTTAAATTTTATTTTAAAATAATAGATTCCTATATATAGTTATCAAGATGCACTAACATAGAAGAATGTATAATAAATGTCTGAAAATGATGCAATTATTTACAACCACTCTTCTATATGCAAATCTAGGCAATTAAGGTGACTAAGAATTATTAGTTTTTTATGATAGTTTAAACTTATTAAACTAAGCACTTATTTTTCATAATATGGCAAAGTAATACAAATATAAACTTCAGTGTAGCCTTTGTCAAAATTGTCAAAAGTGTGATAAATAAAATCAAAACAGACACTCGTATCTGTATTTAAATGAGCCACATATTCATTCTACATTCTTGGTATTTCTAAAATAACTTTACAAGGAAATATTTTACAAAACTTATTTAACTAGTTACAAACATATACTTACAATGCAAGCATTCAAAGTTTGTTAATACAGTTAGTATTTGTTCAAAAGATAACTACTTCTCTATGAAAGGCATCTAAAGCTCAGATTTAAATGACTTAGGATTTTGTTTCCTGAACACTTCAAACTGTTCTCTAAAATAACTCTCCTTTTCCCATTATATATAGAAACAGCTCAATACTTTTCCATAAGCATGAGCAGGAAATTATTTGACTACTCTTCTGTAATATTTCACTGCTTCATGGGGCATGAATTGCATTAAGACCAAAATAAAAGAGGCTAATAATAAACACTAGACTTCCTTTTATTTTCTTTGCACTTAATATATGCTCAACAAATGTTTACTTGTACTCCCATTCCATGTTTAACTGAATATGACCTTATATTTCATTTATCTAATTTTAATTCTTCAAGTTTTGTAGATAATAAATGGGATTCTCTTTCATTTTTATACTAAACACAACCTCAGCCTCCTCTCGCATAATTTGTTGTTAATCTTATGCCTAGTTTATGACCCAAGAAGGTGAGATACACAGCGTATTCATGAGAGAGTTTGTGGTAGATGCTGTTAGTTAACCCAATATATTACCTGCCTCATTCTCATTTGCTCACCTTTCTTACAGAAGCATGCCAGGAACCCCAAGTGCTTCTTGGAAAGCATTGGGTTATTTTATAAAGGACTGAATGAATTACTGGCTCTATCCTTCCTTTTTTCCCTTCTTCCCTTGAACATGAACTTGATGCCCATGGCTTTAGTAGCTGTCTCATATCTGTTACAGAATGACCAAGATAATTTGAAAAAATTCCAGTCCTGATACAATTAACTAGTGAATTAAATCCAGCAGGCACCTTTTCCAGATTTCCTGTTACGTGAAAGAAGAAACAAAAATTTAAGTCATTAGTCACTGGGCTTTGTAATACTTGCAGCTGAAAATCATCCTAAGTTGTCTAGAAGTTCAGATTATAGTAATTAAACCTCTAGGCACATTAACCTGAATAAGTTCCAGCAATGAAATAATTTGTGTATTTTATAAATAACAGGCATCATGGAAGATATAACATTATCAGGGGTTCATCAGTTGATCAAAAATATTGAGTGACAATTTCATAGTGAACCATGCATGATCAATATTGTAAGCTACAATTTATATAAAACATAGCATTTGAACAAATTGCACTCAGAATTATATGAAAAAATAAATGGCTAATATAACAAAATATCCACTATGTGTCAAATAGGTAGACAGGCAATACGGCTTAAAGTTGTGTTTATAAATATGGACATTGGTGGCTGTGTAGAAACTAGATAGAAGAGTGAAGGTGCTCCAGGTGGAGAAAAAGTAAGGGAAAAAGTCTCAAGATGAATGTGTGTGTTTGTACTGCCTGCGAAGTGGTCAGTAGGGAACTAGGCTTATATAAAAACATCTGACTCTTTTTCTTAGGCTTATGCTCACTTGGTTATCAAGAAAGGTGATTTGAATTCTTTTAACTGGGAATGTGATGATCACTCAAAAGAGAATGAAAGAGTAGTGAAAAAAGAAAATGACATCGGTAAATTGAGCAAAGATAATCTAAACCCATGGGGAAAAACACAATAAATTATTGAGGACTAAAGACTTCAGAAAAAAATAATCAATGCTAGTTTGAAAGTACATATAAAATCATGAGTCCATAAACTATACTTAAAAACCTGTCTGTGACTAAATATCAGTCACTAGGAACATGGATAACTAGGAGCATCAAGTACTGAAAGTGATGGACTGATAATTGGTGCTATGGTCTCTGTTATACCTGTGAGTGCTTTATTTGTCCTTCACTTAAAAGATGAACATGCAGTTCAGGGTCAACAGCATGTGGACTCTTGACATTCGGAGATTTCTGTCTGAATTGCTAAGTATTTGAATTCATATATATATATATATATGTTCATTTATTTATCTTTTTGACAAATATATATAACATGCTTGCTCTGTGCCAGAAATTGTAAGGGCTATAGCAATACTGGGAACTTAATGTTCTTCCTCACTCTTACCCCTCATGCATTTGATCACAAACTTACCTAGAAACTACTGGATTATAAATAGAAGGTAAGAGACGCTAATGTTGACAATGTTTCAATGCAAGGCATAATGAGAAATGTACTACACAACATTAGCTGAGGAAGTTCTAATTGTTGGAAGAAGGCATAGAGAAATATTTCCTGCAATTGGGAGTTAATAGCTTTAGTTAAGTATTTTTCTCCAGGGATGAGTAAAAAAAAAAAAAAAAAAGACCATCTTTCTTTATCTTTTTTCATGTGCATAGATGTTCCATTGATTATAATTCTTATCCATATTTACTTTTATTGTAATAAGTTTCATTTATGTAACCCTCCAATACCCTTCGTGTGTCTGGCTTTTCACTTACTATTTCCAGTTTCATTGCATGTGTATTTCAACATCTTCTCAAAATTCAATCTTAAACTGATTCTTATTTGAAATTATATTTTCTTCTGGGTTTGCTTTAAAAGTTTCTTATTACATATTTCCTGCATCCTAAATAGGTGTGCATGTGTGTGCGGGTGTGTGCGGGTGTGTGCGGGTGTGTGTGAAGATAAGCATGGTTGTTTTCTCTCCAGGGGGACTAAGGGGACAGAGTAGCAGACCAGACACATAAAACATAAACATTATTACAAAAGAGAGAAGGAAGGATTTAGGAGAAGGGAAAATTAGATTTCGGAGATCCAGGAAGACAAAAAGATGAGGAAGCAAATGAAGCTACAGTTAACTCTAGAAGTCATGAAACTGCTTGTTTTCTTTAAAAGTAACTTGCATATACAAGAAGTCTCCATGAACATGTTTCTCTATTTGCGTCAGCCTGATTTCTTCTTCTTACTTAGACTGAATAGAATAATGGTCTTTGTGTGGCAGTGTGGAGGAAAGGGACTCCTCTGGTTGTACATAGGGCAAATAATTATCATCCCATTCAACGGGTTTTATAATCAGTTTCTGCACAGAAACACTGGACCATAAATAGCAGTCTCATCTCGGCTTTCATGAAAACATTTTTCCGATTGAAATAAATGGTGAAGATCATCTTGAAGTGAGTTCTCAGTCCCTTATGATGCCTCCAGGCCCCTAGCTGTATTATTACACCACTGTCAAAAGGATGTAGAGCACACATTAGTAACACAATATGCTCATAGTGGTAGGATTGAGAAATGGGCTGCAGTTGTCGGCCCATTCTAAATATTTTTTCTCGTTCTTAAAAAAATGTTGAAAAACTTGAATTGACAAGATACTGGTTTTCAGATCGTGGGAATTAACCTTGATGCATAATGAAAGTGTTTCCTGGAGCATTTGGATTGTATTATGGACACAAATCCATCAGGGTTTGACTTTCACGAAGTGTTTTTTCTCAGAAGTATATTGTCAGTATAGCGACCATGTATATACAATCTTACTGATTAGGAATATGAAAAATGAACATGGTGTAACATTTTATGATTTCCCAAGAAGATGGATATATGCTATAGCTTGCCCCCTTACTATATAAACACTTAGAAAAAAAATAGCTATCACTACTCATGGGCCTTGTTACTTATGAACAAGAAAAATATCATCTTGTGCTATGGCTGTCATTAGATGGTTGACAGATTTGGGAATGGGATATAACAAGATGTCCATAGTTATCTAAGGCAAGTTATCCCTCTTGTACAAAATATAAATCAGTCATCCTGTGGATACTTATCAAGCTGTGTACCTGGTAAAACGAACTGGTGAGTGAATGGTATGTGCCACCTACTTCTATAATTGGACCAGATTTGCAACATGCATTTTTAAAAGTTGGGTCATTTTATGAAACATGGCACCAGTTTGTTTTAGGAAAAACAAATGCTCAAAATCTGTTTTTTCTTAGCTCTGGATAGTTTTTCCTGATGCAAGGAGGTAACCTACTAAAGAATGAAGAGCAACTTATTACTTTCTCCATCAGATGTCACTTTAAGTAGGAGCTGAAAATGACAAAGTGAGCTCCCATTTGGAGAAAAAGCAAACTTGCAAATTTGGCAAGTAGATAGTTAAGAAGAAGAATAAAGTGCAGAAAGTTATATTGTCAAAGAAACTGTAGCAGGAAGGTGCACAGTTTATGGAGTGATACTGCAATCATTTAGACACATAATATTGAGTGTGAAAATGCCAAAATTATTTGGAGGTGCAGATATAAATTTATCAGACTATGGATCAGGAAGATGGTATTTTCCTCTCTAATAATAGACAAATTCTACTTCCAGAATCCCGTTTATTTATAGACATGTCATTTGGAAAACAATGTAGACAAATTGGGAAGCAGTCAGAAGAAATGCAATGCCGTGATTAAGCGACTGATGAGGAGGGACCCTCACATAGTCAAGCAGTTAAACCTAAATGTAAAAATCTGGCTAAGCAACAGCACAGGATGAATGTAACTGCTATAAAAGAATAAAAGCTGAAGAAAGATTGTATTGAAATTAGGACAAGTGGGACCATATTTGAAAATATGTTTTCTTTGTCTTCTAAATGGTATCACTATTATGAAATTGTCTTGCCAGAGACATAACATAACATGTAGAGTTTGATTCAATTAAAACTTTTCCTGACCAGGAAACACGCTCTGGTTCCAACAGTAGTAAAGAAGAAGGCCATTCAGAGTCCTGAGATCTACCAAAATTCCTGGAGTTAGATTATAGGCCCCAGAACAATCTCGCAACCAAGATAGTGAAATAAATAATGATAAAAATAAATCCCTATGTATGTGTCAAGTGCTGTTTTAAATACTTGTATTATTTCATCCTTGTCACACTTGTACGTGCTACTCCTTAATGTTATCCACATTTTGCAGATGAGCAATGACGCACAGTGAGCTAGTAGGTTTTAGAGCTGAGATTCAGGCTAAGTGCTGTTTCTACAGCCTTCACCTCTAAGCCAAGCTGTTGCTCCATGAACTCACATTCTTCTCATTCAAAATACTTTATTCCTTCTGCTGCTGCTCCACACAAATAGTTGTACCGTTACCCTGAAATTTGTGGAGGGCCACTATGTTCCCTTTCCTTAGTGTTATGCCCACATAAGACAGAACTGGCAGGTGCAACAGCAGGACAAGGCTCAGATTAATAGGAAGTCTCCCCTGTGAGGCTGTAACAAGTCTAACTCGTAAACATGACCTGGTTTTGAATAATTAAGAGCAAACCTTGGTGGGGTTGGTCATAGATAAACTAAACAAATCTGCAGCAATTCAGGTTAGTGTGGCTAAAGTGTAGGTGTTTGAAGTGATTTTGAATACTGACCTTTCTATATTCTCAGAAAGTTACTTAATTTCTCATTGCTTAAGTTTTCCATCTCTAATTTGAGGATGGTGATATTTACCTGGTCAAGTGTTTGTAAAAGATTCAATTAATATTTATTAAAATAACTCTGTGCCTAACATACACTGAGTGCCATAGAAATGGAATCTGTTGTTATTACGAGGGAGTAATAATAAACCTAACCAGGCACAGGGAGCCAGAGCTCAGCAGAAGAACACTTACCAAAGCAGACAACAGGGTCGCAGTTTAGTGATCAGGGACCAGGCCTGTATAGAGCCTGGGTTGGGAAGATGCAATCCATAATGAAAAGATCAGTGGAGAAATGGAAGTCTGAAAGTAGGACAGAATCAGGAACATGGCTGAATTGTGTCCAGAGAGGTGAATTAAGGTAAATTCCCTTGTAAGCAATCACTACTTCTAAAATGACAGCTTTTGGATATTTTAAATAGCAGCACTCCTGTGTTACATCAATTTTTAAAATCTTGATTTATCAATAGGGTTTTTTGGTTTTTCTATAGAAGAGGTTCACATTATACTATCTTCATAGAATCTACTAATTTCTATGTGTAATAAATGAATTGAAATGTCTTCTACGTCATAAGAATTATATAATCAATTTTAAACAAACAAAATCAACTATTATTACCAAAGGAGTCAATGAATTAGAATTCAGGTGCAGGGAATTTTAGCCTTCTTGAGATGCCTGGTCTACCCAGGAAAAGGGTAGACAGGGATGGAAGAAATAAGATGCCTGAAGATCCAACCAGTAGACAGTATTTATAAATCCATTTGAGAACGGTGTTTTTCTAGCAGGATAAAAAAGAAAAACAGACTAGAGAGGGCAAGAAGGGAGACTAGTTGAAACTCTCCTGTGGCGCAGCAAAATTAAATGATTATAGTTTAGACTATGGTGATGATAGCATAGGGTCAGAAGGGGATGTGTTGGAAAGCTATTTAGCATGCTCTCTTTTTAGGGCCTTGTATAGAAAAGTGAAAGGGTTTTTAAGGCAACTCTTCAATGCCTGGTGATGTCATCTCTGAGACAGAATCCGTGAAGACGTTGTGGACAGGAGGAGAACATAAACCTTGGACTTTAAAATTGAGTGTGAGTACTTTAGAGATCTCTAAGTGGAGCTATGAAGCAGGAAGTGAGTCATATCTTTGTGCATCTAGGAATCAGAGAAATTCAGGTTTGACCATGTAGTTTAGACTTAAGACTGTGTCCATGAATGAGGTCTCCTAAGGAGAGAGCTCAGAATAGGAAGTAAGAAGGGCTAGGATTCAAGCCTGAGGAACTATGACATAATCTGGACAGGTTGGAGGTGAAAAGTCAAATGAATCTCACACTCCTGGGCTCAGATGATCCTCCTGTCTCAGCCTCCTGAGTACCTGGGACTACAGGCACACACCACGGCCCCCTGTCCTTCTGTTATTTTAATAGGGGAGTGATTAAATCATGTTTTACATCAACAGAACAGTATAGTTGATGGAGGAAATTGGATTGTGAAAGAATCTTGAAGAAGTCCCAGGGCATAGGACCCAAAAGACTGGCAGAGGGTGGCACCTAGACAAGGAAATCACCTACCACACAGAGAGAAGGGAGGGAGGACAGGAGCAGCATAGGAAGACAATGACTTCTATGTATCTTCTGAGATGATAGGTTTCCCAGGTAACCTGATCTGTACCAAAAATTATGATCACATTCATAGTTGCCGCTTCAATTTTTCAAGCTCAAACATGGTGAAGATAAATATGGAGGAAAGATAGAGAAAAGGTTGGGGGAAGGCAGATACAGCTATTGGTTCTGTTAGAAAGTGGACTATGGAATTAAACTGCTAAAATGAAAATCAGAAGATGTTCTTCCTTGCTTATCTTCCGGCTTTTCTCTCATTGTCCCACATACTGCTTATTTCACAAAGTCTCTATCATGCCTAGGCAGGATATAAATTTTTAAATCCATTAAAGAGAAAAAAGTATTCCCTTGCAATGAATGAAAACTCTTGAAACTGACCTAGGGTAGAAAAGGATGTTCTCTTACTATAATTGTGGGTACCAGTGTGTTTCCCTGGTCTTTTCTTATAGATATGTGAAGTTTCAAGACAATGCCCTGCAGGCTGCTTGGTGCATTATGAATCATTTTTTTAATTATCATTTTTTCCCCTCAATTCCAACTCACTGATGATCTGGTAGAATAATATTCCAGTTCACATGCATCCAACAGAACAAAATCAGCATACCTTAATATATTGGCCACCCCACCTTTAGCACTTCAGACAATGCAGGGTGGATGATAATCATAAGTTACTTTTTGTATTTGTGCATGTGCCACACTGTGCTAGGCACTTTACATATTTTTATTGTTTCTTATCCTTGTAACAACCTTATGGGATACATGTTGTGATTCTCATTTTATGGGAAAAAAATTATTATTTTTAGAGGCTTAATACATGTGATGAAGGAGGAGGAAGATGAGGAAGAGAAAGAGCAGGAGCACAAGAGGACAAGGAACAGAAGGAGGCTTTTCTGAAGACCATTAAGCTGGTATTCAAACTCAGGGTTTTGCAGCTTTGACACTGAAGCCTGGGCTTTTTCCAAAGACACATGCATAATGAAAACAGGAAGAAGCCTCCAGCCTGGGACTACTGGACACCGTGGCTTTCCCATTCCCAGTAGGGAACTAAAGGGAAGAAACTTCTGAAGGAGACATTGCAGGAGCAGCCACGTAGAGAGCCGGCTCTTCTATAGCAACTCACACTGGATCCCCTACTTACTATAAAGGAGCCATTGACATCAGCATGGTTTTCAAAACAAGCTATTGACTTAATGTCATGTTGTCTAAAACCATCACCTCGACTTCTGTCATCAGAATCCACACAAAGGACGGTTCTTATTTCAAACTTGAAATCAGAATTCCTTTAAGGATGTTGAGATTTGAATCACTCGTATCTGGAAAAAAAGAAAAAAAAAAAAAAAAAAGGTCTCTCAAGGCCTCTCCTCAAATGTAATATAGTCACAAACATCTGCTTTTGTTTTGTTGATATTCTTTCCTTCTGTAAAAACTGAAGAAAGCATTCTTTAGATCCCAGGAGTAGCTGTCCTTTTAGAGAAAGAGACATAGAAATTTGACACTTTGTGGATTAAGGTTGGAAACACTGTAGAGTAGTTAAAAATAGGCAGTGCTCACTTTCCTCTGAGAAGCACCTGCGTGTCAACAGAATTCTTTATGTGATTTTTGTGTATGGTAGTTGAAGCTCTGAGGTGCACTTATTTAAAAAGCACCCGAAATTGATATTAACTGAGTATCAAAGATCACCCAGCCACTTAATTGAAAGGCAACTCTAATCTCCATGTATGTTTCCTCAATCTATTTATCATATTAATTAATTCAACAAATATTTACTTCACACCTATTGTTTATCATACCCTGGGCTTGGTAATAAGGTTGTAGAAATGTACACAGCATACAAGGTTTCACAGCCTGATAGAGGAGGTGAAGAATTAAAAAGGGAATCACACACACTGTGGTTCCTGCTGCAATAGCATTATGCCTAGGCTGCTAGGCACAGACGATTGATGCCTAGCCTAGTGAAGGATGGCAGGGCAACAAAATCAGAGAAGGGTCAAGGACAATTTCCCTAAGTAGGTGAAATCTAAGTCAGGTTATGAATGATGAGCTGACCAGACATAAGAGGGTGAAAGTGTTCCAGATAAAGATATTATCAAATGTAAAAGCATAGGTAAGGTAAAGAGGATAGACTCTGAAACTAGATTCGCCCAGTTTGAATTCTGGATTGTTACTTACTAGCTGTGTGGATTCAAATAAGTAATGTACCACTATATTTGCTCTCAGTTTTCTCATCTGCAGAATAGGGGTAATAATATTACCTATTGCAAAGGGTTATTATTATGATAATAAAATAATATGCATAAAGCACCTGGAGAAGTCTAAGCATCATACAATGATTTGCTTGTATTTTTCAAATGTGAAGATCAATTAGGGTACATTTGGGTTGCTACAAATATCTACATGTGAGGTAGAGAATTGGGTGCAATGAAGTTAGAAATGGTAGGCAGGAGTAAATCTGATCCAGAAAGATATATGCCAGATTAAAGACTTGCATTTGTTTATTCTTTTACCTTTTTTTCTTTCTAATATGTCTTTATCAAATTGATCAAATGAAAAGAGATATTACAGGTTAAAATATGCAATTATTCTCCCTGGTGAGCTCCATAACTAACTTCCTAGAGAGACACTCTTATTTAGTGCAAAGCTGATACATTGGCACCCTGTGTTGTCAAGCATTATATTCCTAGGGCTAAACATAAGTTAGGAAGAAGATAAATGAATGTCTCTCGGTTTGAAAATGGTTTCTATCCAGAAATGCAGAATACAGGGGCTGGTCTTGCTCTTTCCTTAAAGCATAATAATTTTCACCTCATGTGTGGTTTCCCAAAGTTAGCTGAGTAATTATCTTGAATAATCCATGAGAGGCTTGTAATTGAGGAATAATCACTTTCTTTTCCTATTCCTTTTTAGCCCAATACAAAATGATAGGTACTGTTTCCCAACCCCTCTCACGTTTTTATCAGTTTTGTTAAAATCACTGTTCCTGAATGGTATGTTAATTGCTGCATTCCCTGCTCTGCCAGTCCATCCCATTATTCCTTCCAGCTCACACATTTTCTAAAGAGGTTCCATCTGGAGGAGCAGATGAACATGGTTGATGTCCAATGGAACTACCTACCCGAGACTAGCATTTTTTAATATGCCTTACTCTCCTTTTATGACTAAGTACCCAAGTTCAAATTTTGCTTTGGGTGTGAAAACCAGGATAATAATGTGAATGAAGTATTTTATTTAACTTAAAATTGAGTAATCATCCCACAATAGGTTAAATAGATATCTGTGTTGCTGACACGTCAAAACTTCCCCTTCCACTACCAGAAAATCAAAAAAAGTGGTTTAAGATTTTACAAAATCACTCAGTAAAAGCTTACTTTTCTCTTAGGCCAGTCCGTGTCTAGGTGGAATTCGTATAGGGACCCAAGGGCCTCAATCTTCGCTTATTTGTACTAGATTAACCTTTTTAATGTGTAATGGGGCATAACATAAAGATTCCGCACACAGAATCAGGTAGAGCTGATTCCAAGTTATGTAACTTCTCCAGACACTGCTTCTTCATCTGTAAGATTGGGCCAGAAGTGCTTATCTTCTAGGGTTGTTAGAATTATGTGAAAAGCCACTTGAAAGCAAGTAGTGTATTATCTACACATGCTCAATGGAAATTATTTGTTCCTCAATGAAATATTGTATTGGTAAGAATAAAATGCATACGTATAGACATTTTTTTTCAAAATTTTCTCTTGTTAGGAATATTAAACTTTAATAAGTAGGCCATTTGTGTCTTGAAATATATTACTACTACTATTAATAAAATGAATGATAATAAAATAATGCTGTGCATTAATATTGTCCACAGGTAACAATAATGTAGTTCTTTCTCATTCCTTGTTAACCTGTGATTTAATAGGATCAAGTGTCTTGCTTCTGGAAAATGCGATGTGCATTTTTATGAGCTGGGATACTTAAATGTTGACTCAAGACACTTCAGAGTTCTCTTCTTTGGTACATCAACCATCAAGTTCCAAGACGGTGGTTGCTCTGTCAGCTAGGATCTATGAATAACTCTGATGAATATAGCTCTTCTGCGAATGGAAGTACAGCATGAGTGAGAAATGAACTTTTCTTATTTAAATGCTTGAAATATTGGGGATAATTGTTACATAGCTTAATATTGCCTATCGCAACTGATATGATTACAATAACCATAAAAACAGCAACAGCTGCAACATTTATGAAATACTTACTTGTCACTTTGTGTTGATGCTTCTAATCCCCTTAATAAATCTATGATTTTGATAGATTATTATCCTTGTTTCACTTTTACTGACGAGGAAACAGATACAGAAAGAAACAGAGCAGCTTGTCTAAGATGACAAAAACTTGTGAGCCAGGATTTGAACTCAAACAATTCAGCCTCGAAGCCTGTGGTCTTAACCACTGAGATTTACTTCTTCTTGTGCAACTTCAATGATTAATTATTTAGAATCATGGAGTCGTTTGGCAACGAGTTTAATAAATGTCTAGATTCCCATCTCTGATAAAGTGTGACTCCAAGGCCATTACACTTTGTATTTTATTAACAGAAAAGGAACCAAGCACTTCCAAAGAATCGAGCTGCTTTTTAATGGCCAAAAATTGGTGTAAATTATTTAATTTCCATGGTTTTGTAAATTCCATAAGTAAAAGGGACATTTTCTGCTTGGGAATTGTATTGGTTTGGTTACATGTATGAATTTCCAACCCTTTTGGAAGATGTAGTTACCCCATTTGACACTGTCTGTCTCACTGATTGTGTAATTCATGAGTATCATTATATTCTCTTACAAACTAGTTTAGAGTGATGTTCAGCTGTTCTATTTTTACCTCTCCTCTGCTTTTTGCTGTTGGTGGGGGGTTCATCTTTGTTTGGCTTCTGTTGTTGTGGAGGGAGAGGAGGGGCTCTGCCCACCTGTGCTGATGTCCTTAGGAGGCCACCCTCAGGTTCCTCTGTCACCACAGCCTCAGGCTTGCACTCACATAATAGTAGACAGTGCTGGTACAGGACTAGTAAAAGCATTCCAATTCTCCTGTCAACAGTGTCTGAATTTCTTTTTTAAAACAGAAATCTCTGACAGATCTCACCATGGACCTCTGATTAGCCAGATGACATGTAGATAAGGTTTCAAGACCTACTACAGGGAATGCAATCGCAGGGTCTGTCACCAGTCTTCTTTTTGTACTGCAACTTCTTCATTCAGAGGTGTCAAGAGGGCAAATCTCTAACAAAGGAACTGCAGCAAGAGCAGTTGCAGAGCCCACCACAAGGCAGAAGAGACAGAGTCGGAAACAGATGTGATAACGACAACAGCAGAGCTGAAGCTGCAGCCTGAAAGCCCTCCATAGCCCACTAAGACATCACAGTGCCAGAGCTCCCTATGGCGGAAGCCCCCACCCCACCCTGAAACCTCAGTGGCTGTCTGGTCCAGATCCTTATTTCCAGATAGGCAAAAACATTTTCTGATTTTTCACAGATAAAGGGAAAAACCCATATTCTTTCCACATGCCTCGTAAATGTACTAGTTAAAAACTTATTACTTATATATTACCTATATCTCTCTAGCTGTCATTTAAACATTCATCAGGAGAGGTGAGGAAAATAAATCTTTGTGGAGTTTTATCCTATTGCTTGTTGAGGTCAAGTCTCCTACTTAAATATTTTATATGAGATGAAGCCTTAACATGTCCAGGTTCCTTACCAGATATTTCCTTCAAGATCTTCCCTCATCCTTCCCTACTGCGTTTTTCCCTCTCATCATAACAGAAAGGTATTATGCAAGATTGTGACAAACTAGCTGTTCTACACCTCTGCAAAGGACAGATGGAGAGGAGATGGATTTTTAATTATTACCAAATTTAGGCACAAAGAAATCGAGATGAATTTTCTGTTATATGACATGTGAATCAGCTAACAATGGATATTATAAAGTTTGCTTAACTTGGTTTCATGAATCACAGATACCAGGAGATGCAAGATTCTCTAGGCAAATATCTGATTTGTCCAGATTAGGAAACTGAGGCCAGAGAGTTAAATGACTGGCCAATTAGTTACAGAAGCATAGAATAACACACAAAGTTTGGTGTCAGGATAACCTGGGTTCAAACAGGGACTTTGCCACTAATTTGTAGCAGATGTACAACCTCCTAGAGCTTGTTTTCTCATCTAAAAGATGTGCACAATGGTACTCACCACACAGGATTTTTGTGAGAATTGAATAGCACTGGGTATGAAAAAACCTCTAAAAATGATTCTCTCTATCGCACTCTATCACACTCTATCACACTCTGATGTTTGTGTGAGCCAACATTGTCTTTTTTTTTTTTTTTTTTTTTTTTTCTCTGTAGAGCAGAAACTTCTGAACTCCAGGCAATGGCCCTTTTCAACTTAAAGATGACATTCTTTGTAATCAAGGAACCAATCTTTCTTTGCAAAAATTAACCCAGTCTTGGCCGGAATGTGAACATATTTGCCTGTAGAACATAATTGCCTGTAAAATTCCAGTGAAGGACTGGAAAGGCATTAACATAGGTCACTCCAAAAAAAAAAAATGCTCTATTTATTCTTTTAACCTCTGTTCATTAACAGTAAAGAATAAAGTAAGTATAGAAAATTAACATGCCTTCCATTTACCAATTGATGTCTAGTGAGTAGACTGGCAGATCTAGGCTTCGTGGGACCTGAATCTAGCAATTTTGGAATCTGTTTTAAGGGGTAAAATATTAAATCTGGAATACAATATTAGATATAAAAACAATTATTTAGAATGAGAAAAATCACAACAGACTAGATTTTTTAGAAAACTAATACCCCATACATGAATATAGGAATTCTGATAAATTAAATGTTGTATGATGCTCATGAAAGGGAATAAGTTGAATATATAATTGCATGCCTGCATTGCTGAGAATATTTCTCTTATTTTGACTAGACATGAATGAGAACTGAAGTCTCTATTTATAATGTGTTTCTCCTTCACTATATACTATATAGTACATATATATACATATGCATACACATATATATACTATATACATGTATACATTAGTATATGTGTGTATATATGTATATATAATATATACACATTAGTATATGTATGTGTATATATACACACACACATATATATATACACACATATGTACACTATATACTTTTAGTGATTATTGCTATAAGAAAATTCATAGAGTAATGTGACTTCAAGGCCTGCCTCTTCACAGTACTGTGATGAATCAGAACAGTGGAGTACTCCTGGTACTCCTGGTACCATTTTTCTGATAGAAGCTGTTCCTTACCAGGGCATGGAGCAATAACTTACCTAGCCAGGGAAGAAACTGTAAACCAATAAATATGCCCCATTAATCTAACCTGCTGTATTCCTACACTATTTCATTATGGCTGAATCCTTAAAATGGCTATAGCTACTCAATACCAGATATTGAAGAATATTTGACCAAGGCGAAAGATAATCTTGACTTATTGTGGTCAAAATCTCTCACTTTTTCAAACTTTACAAAAACATGCCGGTATAAACAAATTTCTCGGAATTAACAAAAAACTCAAGGCTTGGGAGTGGATTGTGCAAGTAGCGTCTGTAAAGCTTAAACTTTCTTAGCTTCCTGATAGTTTAATAGGGTATAAAGGAAGAAGAGATGACTCAGGAAAAAGAAAGATGAGGGAGATGAGGAAAGGGAAAGAAAAAAAATCAAATTGCTGCTTTGAAAAAATTTGCGTATAATTCTACTCTGAGTAAAGGAGATGGATGAGTGATATTGCACAATTGCTCACCAACTTGATATCCCCACAATCACAAGTGTATACAGAAGTAATTCAAGTACAATGAAATTTAAAATGTACTGGAAATTATTCACTTAAATGAAAGATTTTCTCTTAAAAATCACTATTAAGGTATATTAAGTATACTTAAGCATATATAAGATTATGCTTACAATATATTATATATGCTTAAGGTACATTAAGATATACCTAAGGTATACCTTTAATTGCACAACGGTAGCATTACTCAAACATTTGTACAACTCTTTTGAAATTGTTTCACTCAGGTAGTGAGTTATGCAAAATATTAAGGTAATTACTTTATTGTACATATTTTAACCTCAAAACATTTAACCTGGCTTTATTTAAACCCCCTTTAACAGATAACACTTAAAAATATTTTTATCATAAAATACCTACAGATACAGAAAATTACACTGACAATTCTGTAACAAATTGTGTATTATAGATACAATGTGTATTATATAATAAAACATGCATCTCATATATAACCTATTTTAAGATACGCACTCTTGCAATGAACACTCAGATCAAGAAGTAATACTTTTCCAGCCACTCCAGAAGCCCATTTGCACTCCCAATCATAATTACAACCTACTCCTTCCCTAAACTATTTTCCTGAATTTCATAGATTCATTTCTTGTGTCTGTTTTTATTTATCCTGAAAATGTGCATACTTTGATACTAGCTCTAGAACTATAGCTTATTCTTACTCATTCTGAAATCCAATGTCTTTTCAGTCTTTTTGAAATCCATAGATTTCCCCCTTATCCCTCTATTTTGATTACAATTTTTCCATCATACAACGTCGGCCATCTGATCTGTAGTTTCCCATACTCTGCATTTTGCCAGTTGTCAACACTTAATGGTGAAAATCAGCATATCTGTTCTATCTTCTCTATTTTCTGCAGATTGGAACCCAGAGGTTTGATCAAATTCAGGTTTGATCCCTTTGGCAAGACCATACATGTAGTATGTTATCAGGAAGTATATACTGCCTGGTGTTCTCTCTTTATGTAATGTTTCAGCTCTTCAGCAGTTTATTGTCTATACCTATTAATCACTGAGGGTTGCACAATTGTGATATTTTGTCATATCTTTTATTTTCATTTTCACTTATTAGGCTAGAATTCTTTATTAAAGACATTCTTCCCTTAATTTATTGTTTGGTTACCCAGTGTTACAATTCCTATTAGAAAGACAAGAAAAATGCTTGATTCCTTAATTTGATTTACAAATTCTCAAGAAAACAAATTGGTCTCTGTGTCAACTTCTGAAGGTGACTATTTTTAAAAGTAATAACATTTTGCATTCATGGATATAAACATACCTTATAGATTGTAATTTACTGCAATGAGTATTCTTGTTGAAGTTTAAATTGACCCACATTTGAGCAATGGAAGCCTTTTCAAGTTGGCTCTTGAGTTATTTCAACATGTCATAATAGTTTTCAAGGGTTTCCTTCCTATCTGGTATGTCAGATCTTATACATTTCCCATGTAAAATCTGGAATCAGTTATTTGTCTATGAAACTCTAATTTATCTTGGTGGGAAAAAGTTGAGACCACTATCTAGCTATAAGTAATGCTCAATGCCCTCCGCATAATTGGATTGATGATTATTTCTAGGCCTTTCCAATGAAAAGAATTGTGAGGTGTTTAAAGATAAAATATGTCATACATTCATATTGATATTTTCAATTAAAAATCAGAATCCATATTATATCTTTTATTTCATATAAAGAATCCTGGTTTTCAGAGACACAGGTGATGATAGAATATTCCATAATTACTAATTTTCTTTATTTCACATTATGTGTGGAACAACCTAAGAATAATTATAGTAACATTATCATCTCCCGTACAATTGCCAAGAAGAGCTTTGTACATTTTTTACTAATGCCCTCCCCTCCCTGCTCTCCTCATATTTACTTTTGTACCATTTCTTCTTTATCAGAGCATATGGTGATCACATAATATTCTCTGCAATTTCTGAACCTTCATTTGTCTCGTTTTGTAAGTAGCTACATATTGAATGCTAACCCTAGTCCTTCTATCAGTGTCTCTCTAGTTCTGTTGGTTGTCTAACACTTGTTTTCTAGTACAGCCTGAGGAACATGAATCTAATTCATTGAGTCCTTACATGTTGATAGCAGTTTGTGCCCTTCATGCTTCAAGGACAGATTTGTTAGATGTAAAATTCTTATTGCATTTTTTTTCCTTTAGTAACTCAAATATATAACTGCATATATATATATTTATTTATATTTATTTATTTTATTTTTTTTGCCTAAAGCACCACAGCCCCACAAAGACCTGATGATAATCTATTTTTTCTTCCCTTTATTCGTACTGTTCTTCTTTTTGGTATAAAGATATCCAAAGAAATTTCCCTTCTTTCTTTAAAATGCAACAATTTTCTTAAAATGGGTGTCAGTGTTGATCACCTTGGCATGGCATTTTTTGCAGTGTGGTATTCTCTTCAATATATGGTTTCTTTCTTTTCCATTTTGTTTGTTTGTTTTCGTTGGTAAACTGTTCTTAGATTGTATGTTGTAGCATTGGTTCTTTCTGTGCTTGGTTTTCTTCTTCAGGAATTCCCACTTCCTATATGTTGGATATTATTTGCCTGTGTTTAATATATGTCATTTTTTCCCAAAATGTGTTTATTATTTGAAAATATTTCTTATTTTCATATTGTATTTCCTTTAGGAATTACCTATTAGGTTTAGCCACACTTGTTAATCTAATTTAGTCATTTTTTTGTTGTCTAATTTAGTAATTATTTTGGAATTTTTCCTAAGTTTGATCACCACATTATTGAATGATTTCTAAGTATTTATGTACATGTATTTCTGATGTGCTCATATCATTTATAGGTATGCTATTCTGTTTTTTAGTGTTACTTTTTATATCTTATAGCTAGGAAATGCATTTGATCTTAATACTTTCTTGCTGCTCACTTTTATTATCATTATTTTATTGAAATTAGAAAATTAGAAGAAAACGGGTTTCAGGTAATCTTTGTTTGACCTCACAGAGCTTCTTTTCTGTTGTTTTTAGGTAATGTTCAAAATTATGGCCCAGCGCTCTTTGACGTATTCTGACTATCTTTCCCACATTCATGTGCAGCTTCTCTTTCTTTAATTGTTATTGATCCAGTCAATTTTGATGACAGTAGTTGCTCTTCCATTCAGAACCTTGTTTTGGCTACTTTATTATTATTATTATTATTATTATTATTATTATTATTATTATTATTATTTTATTTATTTATTTATTTATTTTTTGAGACAGAGTCTCGCTCTGTCGCCCAGGCTGGAGTGCAGTGGCGCGATCTCCACTCACTGCAAGCTCCGCCCCCGGGTTCTTGCCATTCTCCTGCCTCAGCCTCCCGCGTAGCTGAGACTACAGGCGCCCGCCACCGCGCCCGGCTAATTTTTCGTATTTTTAGTAGAGACGGGGTTTCACAATGTGAGCCAGGATGGTCTCGATCTCCTGACCTACTTTATATCTAAAGCTCACAGTGGCCATATTGCTCCAGCCGCCTTCAGACCTTCCTACCAGGGGTCCCTTTGCATTCAGCCGCTATTGGGGAAAGCAAAAACCTCCTTCAATTTCAGACTACGTCTGCACAGTGGCCCTCCATACTATCCAGGAAATATCTATTGTCTACTTTGAGATTCTCCTTTTCTAGCATCCTCAGATGCCTGTTCCTTCTGTGCTTGCTTCAGCACAGACACTGATATCATAAAGGTCTTGTGGCTGTTCATACTTTCTCTCCTCTGCACTTGTGTCTTTGGCACATTTGGAGATACTTTGTTACCTCTGTTTTGTTGTAAATCCTGTTGTGTGTTTTGGACTTTGTTAACCAGTTCTCTGTTTTTACATGATAATCAGTTGAGTTAAATAAGTTATACCTCTGCTGCCATTTTCTAGAATCTCCAACACATAAAAATTTTGCTTCAAATAATTCTTGCTTGTCATCAGCTTTAAAAATATCCCCTTTGGAAAATATTGGCAATTTGAGGCTATGCAAAAATAACTGGAATAGCAGTATCAGTTTTAAAAAATTTATGAATTGCCTTTGAAAGACCTCTGAAAGAGAGAACTTATCATTTCAAGCTATAAGTTCTGGTTGTTTTATTTTTTAAATGAGAAAACTTGTTATATTTTCATAGTTCTATGTTCAAAACAACTTAATTATAATTAAGTGTACATATTGAACCAATCCTGGAATGGAACCATTCTTATATTGTATGCTTTGTGAAACAAATTTCTGGGAGCAATTTGAGATAAAAATGACTTTCACAAAGATTATAGTATGTATGATCTCCCCTGGACTTGTAAAATACTTCACCTCTGCTTAGACGAAAAAAGAACAATAAAAATACTATAACATTTCTTAAGCAAATGATATCCCAATGTTATTCTCACATGATCAAACATGATTCTTAGTATTACTATTTCAAGTTATCATACGTATTTTCCTTTCATAGCACCAAGATACTTTGTTTTTTGATGGTTTTTCCAAGCTTTTCTTCTAATTGCTTTATTCATATCTGGTATGTGAAAGTATAAACAGCTGTCTTTAGCTTTTCATAAATGCATCTAACCATGAGACTGACTCTTGGGGGCTTTCTATCCTTTGTCAGATAACCTGGGCATTTGAGAGGGGATAATCTGTTACTTTGAAGCATACCCTGAGAGAAGGTTGTGATTATCAGGATTGTGGTAATGGTATGAGCTAGTAACTTTGGCCTGTTGAAAGATGGATGCTGCTACTTGCTTACGGTTCTAAAATGAAGCTCCAGTCTCTACCATAAACACAGTGATACATTATCAGTCTATTTTCTGATTATGTACATGAGTTCATACTTAACTTCAGATTTGCCTATGAAACTGTTTTCCTGACAAGGAGTCACTTATTACCAGGGCATCTTTTCACTTGATTATTAAGATTCGCTTTTGCAGTTCTCCCTTGAGCTTTAATTACAGGATTGCAGCATGTTCAAAACATGCTGCCAGATTTCTCACTTGTACAGGAGACAGAACACATATTTCACATCCTCTGCACGTCCTTTATCCTTCTTATTGATTTCCTAGGCAATCCTGTATTGATTTTATCTTCATATTTCAATGCCTCCTTGGCCTTTTTCCTTCTTATTTCTCTGAGCTCTTAGAACTCTGGATTTCTTCTTGTTCAGTCGGGTCATCCAATTAAGATTTGTGTGTGATCCTCTGTTGCCACTCTGAGGGCTCTCTGTGATCCAGGCTGGAGCCCAAATATGCTTAACGGGATGACTTTTATCTCGAACTCACACTGTCTGTCTAAGCTCTGGTACCCCCACCAGTGTTTGTATAAAAGTGTGAAAAGAAACTGTAGCAGGAGCCCTCCTGCCTAAAATAATCACTCTCTGGCTTGTGTCCCATGGTCAGACCATTCCTGACCTTTGTGTCAGGACTCTTGCGCTTACTACTGATGCTATGGCTTTGTCTTAAGAGCTTTGTTTCAACAAAGCACCTGCAACAGTGTTAGCAACCAGGATGAAATACAGGATCCCTCATCACTCTCATTTATCTTCTCATAACACATTATTGTGGCTTGTGAGTTGTGACCAGCCTGGCTTTTCATGGTGAAGTGAAACAAACAAACGAACAAACAAACACACATGTTTCTACTGGGGCACTGGACACCATGACAAGTCTCTATCAGGGGAGCCCAGTACCTAGTTTAAGGCAGAATCTCTTAAAAGATAATACACTTTAGAAATCTTTGTTAACCTCGAGAAGCTCTCTTTTCTAGACTAGGGGAAAATAGCAAATGCCACATGTTTTGAAATTTAAGCCAGAATATGACCTCTCTGAGTGAATTTTAGACGATGGGGGTTTTACCTAAGAAAGTGACTCAATTGAATCCCGTCATTCAGTGTTCATAGGAACTTGAAATTTGTGGAATGTGAATTTGATGTGGAAGGATAGCATATCATAATCTCTGAAATATTTTTCTTCTTTCATTGCTTACAAATCAGAAATCTGTAAGGCAAACATATGAATCTTAGATTACTCCTTCTCCTAATTAAAAAAAATCAATTTTGAGATATCAAGTGCATTACCATGATTATAGAAACAATGAGCTTGACAATAGGAGGTGACTCTAGTCAATGAAATGCTGTATTCATTTTGTGGCACCAATATACACAGAATATCTTCTGATTTCCCCAGTCCCATTTGCTGGAGATAGAAAGATCCTTATGTAATGTCCCAATTTTGTTCCAGGCAATCTTTGATTTCAAAGAACAGAAACTTACAACATTAGATAAATTAAGGATGAGTAATTGTAACTGAAATTGTTACTGCATGAATGAGGCTAGTTAGATTCGATCAGAATGCAGTTTTACTTTTTTCCACGTTCAAATTTATTCTGTGAGACAAATTCTTCCTCATCGCTATTCCCATATAATGGGTTCCGTCTGTGTCCATACAGACCTGCCACTTTATCCCGGCAAGCCATGCATGGCAAACTTCCCACTCCCACCCTGCCCACCTCCCCATAGGATTCAACCAGTGGGTGGGGGTGGGTCCAATATGTGCTGCAATTTGCTCCAGAATTTCTCTGTGGAACCAGACTGAAGACTGAATTTGCTTTCCAGCAGAGACCATTCTCTGCTTAGCTTTTTGTTTCCCCATTCCATTTTCCCCGATCACTTTCTTCTGAGAGATCTCATCAAAAATCTCTTAAACAAGAATCCTGTCTTAAGCTCTGCTCCTAGGAACCTGACCAAAGAAACCTAGACAATTTTAACTAGTATCTATAGCTTTTTTGCTGTTGCAGAAAACAAATGTTAATTTTTAGTTCCAATAACAAGCTTCATTTCACTAACTGAAAAATCTAATCCTCAGTAAGAGCCAAAACTTTGAACTTCTTTCATTCTGGAGACCATGTTGAAGGTAGATCAGTTATCTGCCTTCTTTCTTCGCTTGTGCTTCTTGGTACCCTGCTGGTGGCTGTTGGCCCCAGTTAGTCCTCTGACCCCTCCAGGGTTGGAGCTGGAAAGAGAGAAGGGATATAAAACAGGAAAAATCTTACTCAGCTGACCCAGATGTCATGTCTCATTTTTTGTTCTGACTATTGCAATTATTTAAAGTTGATCACCTATCTCCTAAATGCCTTATAACTCCATAGAGACTTATGCATAATAGCCTTCTGACAACTGGTAAGGACTCTCTTCACCTGCTTATGGGTCCTCCTTTAGGTCCTGAGAATTTTCATCACTCACTCTCTTTCTGTTGGGACTTCAGCACCACCTCAGGTGCTGAATGATCTCTCTTCAATGGTGCTACACCTACGCCTGAGACCTACACCTTAGCACAGTTTCCACAATGGGCCCTGACAGTCATGTACTCTGGACCAACATTGGGTGAAAGAACAGCTACTTGACATTTGACGCCTCTTTATTCACCAACCAAAGGCAGCTCCATTCATGACTTTCATTTGTAGAATTTTTAGACATGACTCTTACACCAGGTGGTTGTGTTCATCAGACTTGAAGAGGACAGAAATCAAGCTCTTCTGGTAAGGTTTTTGAAGCTCCACTAAACTTTAGTTGAGGAGGAGGCATGTCCCTTCCTTATTCCATGGAGAGAAAGACCTTCCAATAAGTTGATAATCCTCTCTTTCTCAAAAAAATTCCTCTCGTCAACTTCAACACACTCACAGTATATGAGGTGCTAAAGACTAAAATCAGATTTTGAATACCTCTTTGAAAGTCCAGTCTCTCCCCCAGCTTTGGATTGTAGTGCTGGTTGGCACCTATCGTTTCTGGATCCAATAAAAACTGTGACAGAAGGAGTGCCATTCATTGAATACCCTTTGAAAGAGATAACTTATAGTCTAATGAGTGTCTCTGGTCAAGAAGCAAAGGTTAGCTAGAACTAAAGAGACTGGATGTGAGAAACTGAAAATTGGAAACTGATATCTTTCTGTCTTCCCATTTGCCTCTCTCTGCATTGTCTTATTTTTCTTCTGTCTTCTTATGATTGCTTGCCATTCTCCTCTGTGACTCATAATTTCTTCCCTCCTTGGTGCCTGCTTGTAGATGGCTTTGGTTTACCATCACCTCCATTCAAACACTGCCACTAAATTAATGTTGACCTCTTTCTAGACTTTACAGTTTGAATTTCTGAGAATGAGAATCTGATTGGTCAATCATTATCTAATGAGACAGCTCCTTGGTGTCTCCTGATTCAATCAGTTGTTTCTAGCTAATTCTGGGAAGATGAAGGTTATATGATAATTTAAAATTGTCCCTGATGAGTGCCGCTTTTGCCAGGGCTATAGGCTTGGACAACTGCCAAAAAAGGGGAACATATCTACACGTGTATTTTCAAATATATCCAGAAATGTAATTTTCCGACTATCTTACCTTCTAATTTTGTGCTTTTCCAATCAATGTAATTTCCTCAGGCTGTGTTACAAATCTATTCATTCATTCAGTCATTCATTCATATTTATTCTGACTTGAAGCCCCTTCTTACTTTAGTTCTTTGACTATGACCCATTCCTTATGATCCAGATCAAACATCATCTCTCTCAGAAAATCTTTTTCAAACCTTCATAATAGGTTCTTGCTCTGAGTTCCTAAAGCACCCTGAAGATGCCTTTATCCTGTCATATGAGTGCTACTTGTATACTGTCTTTGTGTATTTAAGAAGTTGTTTTCCCAACAGACACCTCAAGGTTCATTGAGACTGTATTGTTGCATCTTCAGACTCTAATAGACTAAATAAACAGAAGTAATAAAGGCAGTGTTATTTTACATAGGAAATTCAGGGAAGCATCTCTGAGGAGCTGGTAATTGAGAAAACAACATTTTAGGGGATAACCAAGGTGGATATTTGGAGGAAGAGCATTCCACACAAAAGGAAAAGCCAATGCAAAGTTCCCAGGCAATAACAGTTAGGAACCCTGTACGATCAGATTGGGGATGTGCTCTATCTAGAAAAGCCAATTAAGCCCACATTCATCCTTTTACCAACTGCATCACAACTCAAGGGAAGTTCACCCTGTGTTGGAGGTGGATGTGCTCCAGTGCTCATTTAGAAGATGAATTCTTATGGTCCTGTGCTGAGACATTAATAGAGTAGGTTTAGGAAATCCAGTTTAACTCATATTTATTCTGGGCTTCCGAAAAGTTTCTATTTTTCAGTGAATGCCTCATTTGTTATTGGGTGCAATTTTTTTGTTATTGAGTGTGCTAATTGAATGTATAAGATAACTTAATTATTTAAAAGTCTTTGGCTTTTCATTCAAGCCAACTTAAAAGTACAGAACTCCATCTGTATAGTAGAATTATGAAGATTCAGAAAAATCATGGATTTTCTCATTTAATATTGTCATTCTTAAACTAAAATTTTGGTTATTTCTTATTTTGTGCCTTATCTCGTAAACATTTTGAAGAAAAAAATGTGGACATTAGAAAAGGAATAATTTTATAACGATCAACCTACTACCAGTCAATTCTCTCTAGTATTTCTCAAATAACAGTAAACATATCTCTGAGGTTCAAATAATGTGTCTTAGGAGCTATCAATAATCTAAATAAAATTTTATATTTTGGGGGGTTTTAAAATGACAATCGAAAGTGCTTACATTTTTGATCATTTTAATGGCCCCTTCATAATTTGCTAGTGCCATGCAATTTCAGTATCCATATTTTCATTTGTGGTTATGGTCACAAAGAGGAAAATAATACTTTTTCTTTTTTTTTATTATTGTACTTTAAGTTTTAGGATACATGTGCACAATGTGCAGGTTTGTTACATATGTACACATGTGCCATGTTGGTGTGCTGCACCCATTAACTCATCATTTACATTAGGTATGTCTCCTAATGCTATCCCTCCTCACTCCCCCCACCCCACGACAGACCCTGGTGTGTGATGTTCCCCTTCCTGTGTTCAAGTGTTCTCATTGCTCAATTCCCACCTAGGAGTGAGAACATGTGGTGTTTGGTTTTCTGTCCTTGTGATGGTTTGCTGAGAATGACAGTTTCCAGCTTCATCCATGTCCCTACAAAGGACATGAACTCATCCCTTTTTATGGCTGCATAGTATTCCATGGTGTATATGTGCCACATTTTCTTAATCCAGTCTATCACTGATGGGCATTTGGGTTGGTTCCAAGTCTTGCTACTGTGAATAGTGCTGCAATAAACATACGTGTGCATGTGTCTTTATAGCAACATGATTTATAATCCTTTGGGAAAAGAATGCTCTTTCAATGACCTTGGGCTAATGAGAAAAGCATAGGACAGAAAGTATTTAATATGTAAATGACTTGTTACAATGAATGAAAGAGAAATAATGCTAAGACACATGATAAGAACTAGAAGTTTTGGTTGTTATTGTTGCTTTTATGTAAATGGAAAGAAAGTGGTGGGAGAATTGCATTATCACATAGGGTTCAGGACATGATCTTGTGTGATAGCTATGTTACATTCATATTGCTGGCAGCAATTGTTTTGCAGAAAAGTGACTTCTTCAGTCATATAAAATAAATTTTCTTGTTTCTATTTTTTTTTTATTTGTAAATCACTTGCATTTAACATATAAATTTGTTTGGCTGTTAGAATTATATAATAGTATCCATCATAAAGAATTTGTACCAATTTTATGTTTACACATATTTAATTAAAATACAATTACTCATGTTAAAATTGAACATCTTTGAAAATTAGTTATTTTTTAATGGGTAAAAATTTTATTCAAGTTTGATGAATACTGCAATATTGTAACATACTCATGATATAAACAATTAAATGATCTGTGACATTTTAGCCATCATGAACAGAAAGGGGTATCATGAAAATAAGTTCAAGGTCTCTTGTGTTATATATCAAAGAATATGTAACAGTTAATATCACAGGGTCACCTGAAAGTAATTTCAAACAACACCAAAAATGTCAAGTGAATTAATTCTTTTGAAACATCACATATTTTATGGCAATATTCTTTCTTTTAAATTAAAGCATTGCAAAAAATGAATGAAAAATGCCATGCTCCTTTCATAGTTCACACTTTTCATATGAGGTTTATTCAGTTTGTAAAATTAAACATAATTGGCCATTTCATATTGACTGAAAGGTATAAAATTATATTATGCTTCTTAATAATAAAAATGATATTTTCAAAGACTTCTATCAATGTAAATATTTCTTAATTTTCAAGATTTAAATTTGAAAACAGATGGCAATAAAGGAGAGAAAAAAGAAGGGAGATAGAAAAACAAAACAGAAGGGATGAATTTGTAATGCTTGAAGTACTTCATAGCTTCCAATTTCCCTGAAGTTGAAGTGTTTATGTGGTAGTCTAGCTTTCTCTACTATCTCTAGACAGAGAAAAGCAGAAAGACAGACAATGGGCGATGAGCCTAAACCGTAGGTATTTTGCTGTTCTGAATAAAGGTGGTTTAGAAACTCTCCCCTGAAGCACATCAAAGCACAGCATGTTCATGGTGGCTTGAATTTAATCTGCTGTGACCCAGATATCTGGAAGTTAAAAGAAGCTAAAGCAATGTGTGTGAATGTATATATCCAGAAAGAGAATGTCAAGGTATTTTTAAAAATAATTCCCCAAGATGTATCTGAATTTCCATTGTCTGTTATCAGTTCCAGTAATCGCTGATTATAAGTTTCTGAACATTAAGGCCATATGCCAGAGACAGCTGAAATCTCGGTAGTGAACATAACTATCTAGAAACTAGATTGTGAAGAAAAAAGTCAAACTATATGATAAAAATATGGAATAAAAACACTTGGTAGGTAACTTTTTTAAGAAAAAAAAAGGAAGTTCACCAAGATATATAAGTTTATAGGCACAACCTAAGAAAAATAAATAAAATGGTCCATACAGCTAAGACATACATAAATTTAAATCACTGGTCTTTTACATTAGCAGCAACATCTTCAAGAACAAGCCAAAGCAAACACATTTATGACTAATACTTTTTCAAATTAGCTGTAGAATAAATTATTATTAAATAAGGAAACCATGCTTTTAAATATTAAGAAAGTATTCTCAAAATCTTTTAGGTAAATTACATTATTAAAACCCTAATGAGCTCCAAAGTTGTAACCTAAATTCTAGTGTTTACGACTAGAATTTTGGCCCACCATCTATTTTCTTAATAATCACAGAACCATCAACTGTTATTTAGAATTTATTTTTTATTTGTATATAGATTTTTGAGTACAGTACAATTTTCTATAGGATAATTTAATTTATGTATCAAGGTATATTTAGTAGACATTTCCAGCATGTGAGAATTTATATTTCAGCATATCTCAGGAGCCAATTAGATAGAGTATAAATCTCCCAAATCGTTCCCTTTAGTCAAAGCATATTATAATGTCTTTGGAATTTCAAGGACTAGATTCAATACAGCAAGTGATTCAGTAGGTACGTTTTTATTTATTTCTATTATTCTCCTTCTCTTCCTTCTTGGATTATGTTCTCTATATTCCAATTTGAATAATAATCACATTTTAATTTATCTTTCCCTGAACAGCCCGTTTACCCTAACCTCAGTCGTGCTAACTGGCTCTCACCCTGCATTGATTAAGAACTCCCAGAGATAACAGAGTGTGCAGGAGCATGAATAATCTACTTGCTTCTCAAGTCAATTCTTGTGCATCTCCGCAGTCTGGCAATAACACCCACAATTTGAGTAGTGAGGGGCTAGCTGTGAACTCTCAAATAGCATATGTATGACCTTCTGTTGAAAAAATAAAAATGGAAAAAAAGTAATATTAGTATAATGAACTGTTTCCCTAGAAGAAGAAAATACTTAACCATTTTCTACTTCTGCTCCAGTTCTTCACTGGTGACAGAGAACTATGCTTAACAATCAAATCGGGCAGTTACCAGGAGATTTATGGCCTAAATCTAATGAAAGTAAAACTGCTATCAGTGTTAGAAAACTAGAGGAAATTGCAAAGAATTGAGGTGTTTTTGATATGCTACCAAGCGGAGCTGGCCGTAATAAAACCTTCATCTCTATAATTCACTGTCACAGTCTTAGCTCAGTTACTCATCATTCCTGCCACTGAAGCAGTCCCCACACTGGTCTCTCTGTCACCAAACTTTTTACTTTCCATCCCTACTTCATTTTGCTTTTAAAATTATTATTCCATTTCACAAATCTGATCACATCCTAGTGAGACTCGGAGATGAATTCCCATTAGAAGAAAGTGTAAGCTGCTTAGTCTGGTAAGAAAGTGACTCCTTTATTTTGTCCCAGCCTGATTTTCCAGGATTATTTCTCAACGTCGTCATCTCTCCACAAACCTACCTCACAGCATTCACCCTATGCTCTAGATGCTTGTGATAATTTGACACTGTCACTCATATTTCAGGCTCAGGCTGTTCTTCTTACCTTAAGTGTTCTCTTTCCTATCCTAGTCAGTGTTATCACTTAACAAGACTGAGCACAAAGACATTATAATACGTGTATCAAGTATTGTATTAGAATTATTTGTGTTTTTTCTAACAGATTCTGAGATCCAAAAAGGTAAAGACTTTATGATTTTATTCTCTTGTATTTATTCTTCTACCTCCCTAAATTAAATTTATAAACAAGATTAGTGTCCAAGTATTTTTACCTATTTAGCAAGTCAAAACTCTGCAGATGATAATAAAATTTTTGTTTTGTATTGAGAACATGAGAATAACATAATTAAAATAAATAAAGTTGCTACTCATGTACAAAGGTACACAACACTACTAATTTCTTATTCATAAGTTTTTTTCTCCAGAAATGCCTACAATAAAATTGAAACCTATTTTTATGCTAACAATTATGATATTAATTATTTTTTAAGAAAGTCAGGCACAATGAAAAGAGGAGAAATTTGAAAATCAGAAAGATTTTAGTTCAAATTTTATTTTGCCACACACTAGATATTAGACCTAGAGAAAGTCACTTAACTCCTTGGATATCAAATATGCAAAATGAGGATTAAAATGTTTACTTCTCAAGGATGTTTGAATGATCAACTCAATAAAATTGTGTTATATGGTAAGAAACCACCAATATTCTACCATGTTTATCTACAGACACAGGATAGTTTTCCTTATGGGAATCACTATTGCCTTGAAACTAACCAATTAACTAGTTAACAAGTCATAGGTATAAGAACTATTCTGTGTAGTATAGATGCTTAACAATGGTCAGCCTTAGACAGATGATAGCTTACAATGATCGAATGATGTGACGATGACGACTAGAACATGGATTGCTCATCCAGTCTTGAGCATCATTGCTCATCCACTCTTGCAACTAAGGCATGTGCTTCCACTTTGCTCAGCTTGTGCTTGAGAAATACAGCAAAACTCACTGACTCAGTCACAACTTGGGCCCACGGAACTAACTAGTCAATTAGGTTGTTAACCTGCCTCAGGTACAAGAACTAATGGCTGCAAAGCCAGGTGAAAGTCTACATTAAATTAAATCACTTTGAGACTCTACAAGTCTACATTAAATTCAATCACTTTTGAGACTCTACTCTAAGTTGATATTGTTGGTGCAGCAATAAAAAGACAAGTCAACTTCAGCCCCTGCCTTTAAAAAACTTGCAGATAGCGTTACACAAGACAGGCAGCAATGTGCTTAAAATGAAATTTAAGAGTCACTCTCAGAGGGTACGGAGGAAGAGAGAAAGATTTGTTTGACTATTGGGATCAACAGACATTTCCAGTCTTTAGGAAGCTTGTGGTTTCTGTATCTATGCCTTGTTATTGGTTGAATTTCTTACATAATTCAAACCATTCATTTAAATGAAATTCTGCACAATTTATGAACATAGTATAACAAAGAGTTGTTGCTGATTTCTTTTTCTATCAGTATCTCTGTCCCTTGAATACTCTCTGCTCTCTTTTTTTTCTCTCTCTCTCAAAATAACATGTAAATGAACTGCCAGACTTCATTCCAAATCAGCGAAAGTGAGCAGATTTTATGTAATCCCTTGGCTCCTGGAAACTGCTCTATATCCAATAAGTAAAGGAGGCAAATATTTCACCAGTGTGTTATGACTGGTGGTTTGCAGGGTCATTTGGGTGTTTACAAAGTTAGAAAAGTGTATGAGGTGCTAAAGAGCAATTCAACATAAACAACATTATTCCTTAATGACATGAGTTTTAAATGTTCCTTAAACAATATTATTCTTGATGACATGGTTTAACAGATATTAAAAGATGTTTGAGGTCAATTGTTATTTTACTTATGGAAAGTACCTACAAATATTGAATGAATAATTTGACTTTTTTGCAGTATAAAATGCACTGAAGAGAATATTAGCCATTTTCATAATGTGTCTCAAAAATAATTCTGTTTTGAAACTAGGAAAGGAAATCTTTAACCAAATATTCCATTAGAAATATAGATATACTGAAGAAAAACAATTTGTAAGAAACTTGCAAAGTTTATTATGAAAATGATGGTAGCAATAGGCTCCAATGAATTTTACTACATTTTCCAGGCACAACCTGATGAGTTTTGTGGTGAGATGTAGTTTTGTTTTGATGATAACACACTTTGTTTTTTATTTAGAAATATGTTTCTTTAACCTACAGTGATATAGTGATATTTTCAAAATGAGTATTTTCAGAACTCATTTCAATTTAGTAAATATTGCTCTTCAGATCGTCCCTTAAAAAAATTGTCTCTTAATGCATAGTTTGAAACAAAAGAAAATTTGCAGAGAAGTTGGTATTTTAAAGTCTGTATACAATACATAGTTCCTCAAATTTCAATTCTAATTTAAAAAACCCCACAACTTCCCCAAGACCTTGTGAAAATATGATATATTGCCATTGTACAATAAATAAGATAATCCAACAGTGAAATAGATTTCAATACAAAGTATGAGGAGTTGATGAAAGCAGAAGACATGAGGAAATTAAGAAAAAAAAAAAAACCAGCTAGACTCCAAGCATAAATATCCAACCATAGAGGCAAATGTTTCAAAGCTTTTTAACTTTCCTTATTTAAATAATTTCTTTACTGGGGCACTTTATATTCAGCAGTTCTCCCCTTAAAATAAAAAATGAGGAGGGAAGTAAAATATTAAATAATAAAAGTATTTTAATTGTATAAGGGCTTTGGGTATTGAAAAAAACAAATTTCCTTAAAAATTACTTTAAAAATCTTCAGGATGATTTCTATTTCTACTTGTATTATATTATGTCTATGGGAGAAAAATTACTCCTTTGAACTTGTTTAAAGGAGTAATTGTTTAAACTTTTTAAGTAGGTACAGTTAGAACATTTTTTTAGAATTGTTATTAGTATACTGAGTATATCTAATTTCAACAGAGCAAAATGACAAATATTAGTATAGTTTAAAAAGAAAACAAAAAGAAATGGCTATCACTCACGCTTTATGTGTGTTGTGGATTTTGGTATCAGTGTAGTTTGAGTGATACACAAATAACTTTGAAATGTATATCGTTTAGTTTTAAGCAACTAAAAACATTAAGACCCACCATTGGTTTAATGATTATCCTCAGTTTGTAGAAGATTCATTACCCACAGTAAGAAAATACGCTCACGTTTCTGCTTTGGGTTAATATTCCTTACTGGAACTTCAATGTGTAGTGAAACAATTGCCTACCTTTCATATTTCAGGATCAAAATCAAATCTGAGATATCTTTACAATTTGAAAGAAAAATCTCTTATTTCAAACTACAAATGAAGGCATGCCAAACTAATAGCAAATTGTTTGCTTTTAACAACGTGTGTTTGTGTGTGTCTGATATATATATATATGAATATATATGTGGTGATATATATATATATATATATATATATCACACAACACACACACACGGCATGCAGCACACAGGAAATTGGTGAAGCTTCTAAATTGTAAAATATTGTGAAGAGTTGACTCCTATTGGCTAGAAGCTATAGAATATCATGGCCAAACTGGAAGCTTGACACTAACAGTTTATTGTTTTAAAATTTCAAAATTAGCTAAAATAACAGACACACAAGCATATATTATACCCTGAACAGGAATAATAACCAAATATATGTGTGCAAGATCTAAAGATGGAGAGGAAATTTAGGGTCTATGTTTTTATTTGCTTGAAAGCAAACAATGTACAATTCAAAGTTCCAAAGCATATTTGCACAGACATTGTAATTATTAGCTCACTTTATCTCTGCTGGCTCAAAGTAGTTCTCAGCTTTTTAATCACTTCTCTACTGGCACAGCTAATGTGCCTACAAGTTGTCTAGAATTTTAATATTGCTAAATTTAGTGATGCAAGTTGTGATTAAATTGTTGAAACTTGTTTAATGCAAACCCTGATTGAAAAGAATACATGCTTATTTAAGGAAAATGTACAACTTTGCAAAAATTATATAGCGCTATATATAGTCCCACATTTAACAGCTTTACCAACCTGCAAAAAAGTTGGTTCTTGTAGAAAACTGCCAGGCTATGTAGTCTGAAATCTGGAGTCGTAATACCAGAGAGCTGTCAGTCAGCCATCCATCCATCTAATTGGCTTCTTACCATCTTTCCATCATGTTTTTTTTATAACTGGTCGCCTCTGGCTAAAATGCAAATCATGAGGAAGAGCCGTCTAGAAAAAGCTGCTGCTTTCTTAATTATCTGTCAGAATATGGACCAGTGGACCCAGGGCCGCACTGTAGAGTTATGCTAAGCAGCAAGGCATCATGGGAATTGGAGTGACAGCTCATTTTCCTCCTGTGTTTTCTGTGTTCGAATGACAATGCAGAAATATGGGTTTCCCACACTTTCTCTGAACACCTGGGCTATTGCTTAGGGGAGCACAAAGCCAAAACTGTCACATTTCCAGACATGGTCTTATTGCTGTCACTATGACAGGATTGTTGACAAATGCCAGCAGTCATCTCGGCATCTTGGGAAATGTCTGCCATGATTGTGTCAACAGCCTGACAGAAATTGTTAATGTTTAAACTTCTTCCACTGACAGAATCCTGTCTTGCTGACAATATTTGTCATATGAAACTCAATCTTTGTCAAACTTGCTTAAAAATTAACACTTTCTCAATTTCTATTTTTTTTTCTTCTGGTTTACTGCCTAGCAGTGCAAAATTTTAGCAATAAGATTTCAACAAGGTAACGTAGCACAGTAATTTAGATCCACATTCCATCCAAATTGTCCAACCCATTGTAACTTGTGGGCACTTTGTCCTTTTGACCTTTGCTGCCAGAATAATTAGGCATAAATACAGTATATATATATATGTATATACATACACACGCACACACACACACACACGTATGCCTTAGGATTCAAACTTGTGAATTATTCAAGAGGTACAAAATACTACTTCTCAGTATACAAGGTGGAAAATCAATTAAACTTTGCAGATTTTTTTACTTATAAGTAAATCAGTTGCAGATTTGAAGATATGCATTAACTTTGATTTTTAAGCTTTTTAATTTTTATTCCATTATTTTGAATTTTGGTTAAAAAATTCAATCTGACAAGTTAAACAGTATCTTTTGCAGGAACTCAGCAAGGAGCATTTTTTTTTTTCCTTTTTTATTTCACATGTGATTTTGTCAAAAGTGGACTATTACAGGGATAATCTTAACTTGCTAATTCTGATATATGTGTTAGAAATTATTTATGTGAGAAGTTTAAAGTATATTCATTTTTAAAGGAACATCCTTTATAAATTCTACAGGTGGTTCATTTTTGGAAATTTTTTTTAGTGAAACGCAGTGCTCAGATTACTGGAAGGCAGTTAAATTGTATCTGGCTGTACTAGAAATACCCAATCCTCCACAGGATGCTACATGTCTTAGACACAGTACAAAAAGAAAGAGCAATTGGTTACCTGAGTAATATTGTCCATCTGTCCCTGACAGAACAATCCTTGTCAAACTAAGAGTGACAACTTGTTAACAATGATATAACTATTATTAGCAGTATTATCATTAGATAGTATGTCATAACACACAGTGGTATACATACATAAGTGGTATACCCTTATACCAGTAGGGACATATTAAAATAATTTATTGTGGCTGGGCGCAGTGGCTCATGCCTGTAATACCAGCACTTTGGGAGGCCAAGGCGGGCGGATCACAAGGTCAGGAGATCAAGACCATCCTGGCTAACACGGTGAAACCCCGTCTCTACTAAAAATACAAAAACTTAGCCGGGCGTGGTGGTGGGCGCCTGTAGTCCCAGCTACTCGGGAGGCTGAGGCAGGAGAATGGTGTGAACCTGGGAGGTGGAGCTTGCAGTGAGCCGAGATCACACCACTGCACTCCAGCCTGGGCAACAGAGTGAGACTCCATCTCAAAAAATAATAGTAGTAATAATAATAATAATGATTTATTGTTAGGGTAGATATCTCCTAGAAAAAAGGAATGTATCTAGTAGTACTACTTACTTGAATTACTGTCAAATATAATTTCCAGTTATATTATAGAAAATGAGTAAAAACAGATACTATCTAATTTACTGAAATAAGTAGACTTTTTATTATGCCTTTTAGTTTAGTTTTTGTCTTTAAAGCCTTATATTATTTTTTCATATATTTTTTAAAAATTCAAGCATTACCACAAGGAACTCCAGCAATAGATTGTGATATTTTAGACCAGGAACTGACAAATTTGTTATGCAATAAATCAAATACAGGCATACCTTGGAAATACTGTGAGTTAAGTTGTAGACCACTGCAATAAAGCAAATATTGGAATGAAGCAATATTGTAATAAGGTGAGTCACACAATTTTTTTTGTTTCCCAGTGCATGTAAAAGTTATATTTACACTATATGGTATCCAGTCTATTAAATGTGCAATAGCATTATGCCTAAAAAATAGTGTATATACTTTAATTTAAAAATATTCTATCGCTAAAAAATGCTATCAATCATCGAAGCCTTCAGTGAGTTATCTTTTTACGGGTAGAGGGTCTCATCTTGATGTTAATGACTACTGACTGATTAGGGTGGTAGCTGATAAAGGTTATGGTGGCTGTGGCAATTTCTTTAAAAAAGACAGCAATGAAGTTTACCATGTGGAGTAACTCTTTTTTTCATGAAACATTTCTCTGTAGCATGTGATGCTGTTTCATAGCATTTCATCCACAGTAGAATTTCTTTCAAAACTGGAGTCCATACTCTTGAACCCTGCTACTGCTTTATCTACTGAGTTTGTGAAATATTTTAAATCATTTCTTCTTATTTCAGGAGTGTTCACAGTCTCTTCACCAAAAGTAAATTCCATCTCGAGAAACCACTTGCATTGCCCGTCCATAAGAAGCAACTGCTCAATTGTTCATTTTATCCTGAGATTCCAGCAATTCAGTCAAATCTTCACTTTTATTAAGAGGAGAATTAGAATGCTTTGCTTTTAATTCTAGTTCTCTTGCTATTTCCACTGCATTTGCAATTACTTCCTCCAGTGAAGTCTTGAATCATTCAAAATCATCCATGAGAGTTGAAAGCAACTTCTTCCAAACTCCTCTAAATGTTGATATTTTGATCTTTTCCCATGAATTATGAATGTTCTTAATGGCATATAGACCTTCTGAATCCTTCCCAGAAGGTTTTCAGTTTACTTGCCCCAATCCACTAGAGAAATCACTATTTATGGCAGTACGGCAACTGTAGCTTTATGAAGTGTATTTATTAAATAATAAAGGTTGAAAGTCAAAATTCCTCTTTGATCTATGGGCTACAGAATAGATGTTGTGTCAGTAGTCATGAAAACAATATTAACCTCCTTGTATCTCTCCCTCAGTGCTCTTGGGTGACCAGGTACATTTCAATGAGCAGCAATATTTTGAAAGGAAGCCTTTTTTTCTGAATAGTCAGTCTCAACAGTGGGCTTAAAATATTCAGCAAACCATGCTGCAAACAGATGTGCTGTCATCTAGGTCTTGTTGTTTTATTTATAGGGTACAGGCAGAGTATACTTATTATAATTCTTAAGGACTCTAGGATTTTCAGAATTGTAACTGGGCATTGGCTTCAGCTTAAAGTCACCAGCTGCATTAGCTCTTAACAGAAGAGTTAACATGTCCATTGAAGCACTGAAACCAGGCATTGACTTCTTTTCTCCAGCTATGAAAATCCTAGATGGTATCTTCTGGTATAAGGCTGCTTCTTACACATTGAAAACCTATTCTTTGTGCAGCTACCTTCATCAGTGATCTTAGCTAGATGTTCTGGACAACTTTCGGCAGCTTCTGTCTCAGCACTTGCTGCTTCACCTTGTACTTTTAATGAAGATGGCTCCTTATCTTAAACCTCATGAACCAACCTCTGCTAGCTTCAGGCTTTTCTTCTGCAACTCTCTCACCTCTCTTAGCCTTCATAGAATTGAAGACAGTTGAGGCCTTGCTAGGGAATAGACTTTGGCTTAAGGAAATGCTGTGGCTGGTTTGATCTTTGATCCAGACCTCTCAAATTTTCTCCACATCAGCAATAAGGTTGTTTCACTTTTTTATCATTTGTGTGTTCACTGGAGTAGCACTTTCAATTTCCTTCAAGAATGTTTCCTTTGCATTTACAACTTGGCTAATTGTTTGGCAAAGGAGACCTAGCTTTTGGCCTATCTTGGCTTTCAACATGCCTTTCTCATAATAAAGCTTAATCATTTCTAGCTTTTGATTTAAAGTAAGATACACCCGATTCTTTCTTTTACTTGAATACTTACAGGCCATTGTAGGGCTACTAATTGGCCTAATTTCAATGTTGTTATGTATCAAGGAATAGGGAAGCTTGAGGACAGGGAGAGAGATGGGGAAGTAGCTGGTCAGTGGAGCAGTCAGAACACACACAAGATTTATCAATTAGTTTGATTTCTTATATATGTGTGATTTGTGGTGCTCCAAATAATTACAATAGTAACTTCAAAGATCACTGATCACAGATCACCGTAACAGATATGATAATAATGAAAAAGTTTGAAATATAGTGAGAATTACCACAATGTGTTACAGAGGCACAAAGTGAGCACATGCTGTTAAAAAAATTGCAGTAATAGACTTACCTGATGCAGGATTGTCACATATCTTCACTTTGTAAGTGATACAATATCTGTGAAGTGTCATAAAGCAAAGTGCAATAAAACAAGATATGACTATGGTAAATATTTTAGATTTTTGTCTCTACTATACCTATTCAGCTCTGCCATTGTGAAAGACATATAAGTAATGCCCTTTTAAAGATAGGCATGATTGTAATAAAACTTTATTTCTAAAGGCAGGTAGAAGGTTGACTTTGATCTGCAAGCTATGGTTTGCTGGCCCTTGTTTTAGCCCATGGGCTAAGTAATTAACAAATTCCTGATTTCAAATTTTAGCTCTACTGCCCATTAGCTGTGTGATGCTAAGCATACTTGATTGTATTATCTCAATTATTTCTCAAAATAACCCTTGTGTAATGCATTAATTTCCTCAAATTACGAGTGAAACTTGATGGCTTATAGAGGTCAAGTCCTCAGACTTCCTAGGATATAAGAAGTAAACCTGGGATTCTAATATGAGTTTGTATAAATTCATAGCTTTCAGCTTTTTTGATTATGATATGTTGCTTATAACTCTCGTTTACTTCTGAAATAAAATTCTAAGCCAAGTTTGGAACCTTGGGGACATAAAGAGAAAGAAAATGGGGAGGTGTGCAGTGATCATTACAGATGATTTAGGGAAAACTGCTATTCACCATCAGAATTGCTTCCTCTATTGACAACACCGGGTTCTCTGCCTTCACCTCCACTAACACTAATCACCTACAACTGGTCTAGGCAATTGAGGGTAGGGTGCGATCATGGAAGGGGAAATGTGCCTCTTAAAGAACATTTAAATATGTAAAAATCATTCTCGCTAACATTGAGGGAAAGCATTTGTTTTTTTTTTTTTTTTTTTTTTTTTTTTTTTTTTTAAATTTATTTATTATTATTATACTTTAAGTTGTAGGGTACATGTGCATAACGTGCAGGTTTGTTACATATGTATACTTGTGCCATGTTGGTGTGTTGCACCCATCAACTCGTCATTTACATCAGGTATAACTCCCAATGCAATCCTTCCCCCCTCCCCCCTCCCCATGATGGCCACGGTGTGTGATGTTCCCCTTCCTGAGTCCAAGTGATCTCATTGTTCAGTTCCTACCTATGAGTGAGAACATGCGGTGTTTGGTTTTCTGTTCTTGTGATAGTTTGCTAAGAATGATGGTTTCCAGCTGCATCCATGTCCCTACAAAGGACACAAACTCATCCTTTTTTATGGCTGCATAGTATTCCATGGTGTGTATGTGCCACATTTTCTTAATCCAGTCTGTCACTGATGGACATTTGGGTTGATTCCAAGTCTTTGCTATTGTGAATAGTGCTGCAATAAACATACGTGTGCATGTGTCTTTATAGCAGCATAATTTATAATCCTTTGGGTATATACCCAGTAATGGGATGAGGAAAAGCATTTGTAATGGTTAATTTTATGTTCAACATGACTGCACCACGGGATGCCCAGATATTTTGATTAAACATTATTTCTCAGTGTGCCTGTGAAAGTATTCCTGGATGAGATTAATTTTTTGAATTGGGAAATGGAGTATAGTAGATTGGCCTTTCTAATGGGGGTTGGCCCAATCCAATATTTTGAGAATGTGAATAAAACAAAAAACAGAAGGAAGAATGACTCTTTTTGAGCTGGGACATAGATGTGCTATACTCCTACTGGAGCTTACACTTTAGGTTTTTCTGGTTCTTAAACCTTTAAACTCAGACTGTACCTAGCATACCAGGTCTCCTGAGTCTGCAGCTCACAGACAACAGATCATGAGACTTCTTAGTCTTTAGTAGCACATAAACCAATTCTTGAGAATCTCTTCATATTGTGTGAGTGTATATATTCTGTTTCTTGGGAGAACTGAGACTAATACTGCATTTTAATTTCATTTCTAAGTAAATCTTGACTGAAGATTTCTCCGGGATGAGCCAAGTGGACTGTCTTAATCTCATGAAACTGTATAGTCAACATTTTCCTCTAGCTCAATGCAGAAGACATAGCATTACTCCCTGTTCATCACAGACTCAGCCAGACTTTCGAAGACGTGTTGTATCAAGAAATTGCAGCCAATGGATACATCTGCAGAAGTCAATGGGGCATCCCTACATAATGTTCCATTGTTCTACTTCGTTCCTCTGTGAGAATTCAATGTAATGCAATTCAATTCAAACACATAAGTATGGAGCATCTAATTTGTTTTAGATTAAGTGCCTTGGAGGATTAAAAAATAAATAAACTCTGGTCACTTAAATTGAAGTGCTGCATCTATAACCCAAAGAAGTCCAGGAATTGCTGACAAAAACCGGAAGTCAGAAGAGTCAAAGAAAGACTGACCCCTACAGGTTTTGGAGAAAGCACAGCTGAGCAAACACCTTGATTTCAGACTTCTAGCATGTAAAACTGCAAGACAATAAATTTTTGCTCTTTTAAGTTATCAAATTTGTAGTACTTTGTTACAGCATCCCTAGGAAACTGATAAAAGAGGCATTAAAGTATAGGAATAATTGTCCTAATTCTAAAGCCACATAAATCTGGATTAAAATCTTAACTCTATCACATTCTCTCTAATGTTTATTTCCTCATCTGCATAATAAGAATTCTTCCCAATCAGACTCATTCTCAGCCTTACACTAAAAGATATTGCCAACATGCAGCCAATGAAGAATAAGTGTTCCAAATATGCTCCCTGTACATTCTAGTGCCACGACTAGACCTAGGTTGGCATCCACAGCTGCCATGGGTATTTCACACGATCCCAGCTTCCTTTGAAATATGCCTTTGAGAACCAAAAACACACAGTAGCCAAAATTAAAACTATAAGTGAGAAGTTTTTTCAACTTGCTTAGGATTTTTCAAGACAACAATGTATAAGTTTTTTTCCTAGAAACCTTAACCTTTGAATACTGGAAGTTTAAAGTCACTTGCATTGTGACTATATTCTTTTCCAACTCCAAAGCAAGTAAATATGTTTATAAAGTATAATTGAAGCCAAGGATATGATGCGGCTGAATATTTGAAATCAGGACTGATAGACATTTCCGGGGTACATGGTACTGTACAGATGAACTTGTAACCTGGGAATTAGTGGTTATCACCTAGGCACTCAAAAAAACATTCATTATCTGTATAGACTATAAATGTTAGGACACCAAAAAAGCCTATGTAGGCTAGCCAAGCTTTTATTCCAAGTAGATAAATGAGGTTATGTTTCCATAGGCCTGCTGTAGAAACAGAAAAATGACCATACTGTTCACATATTCTTTGGCAAATGAATTTTTACATTTCTGTCACTTTTTGTTACTATATAATGCACTGAATAAAAATTCACTTATTTTCAAAAATAGAAATCAAATAATCATTCAAAAATATGTTTACCGGAGAAACAAACCTATAAGAGGTCACTGGGGAGAAGTAAACATCTTTTTAAATAATAGCCTCTGGAGGAAAGATGTTTTGTAAACACAGGATATTACTCTTTATAGGCAAAGCCAAACTCTAAGAGAAATGTCAGAAATGTGATCAGAAGGATTACAGGCAAAGTATGACCCTAAACTTTCTCCCAAATCTCATAGAAAAGCCATATATATTGATACAGTAATTTGATATCAGTACAAAGATGAGAAAAAAATGTACTTCCTCTGAGAAGCTAAAAAGAGGACAGAAAATACAAAATTCTATTTAAAGAATCTGTAAAAGCCAAATTAGTATTTAGATTTCACTTAGTAATGGTCATTGATAAATACCTTCACAGGCTATAACAATATTATAATTAAAATTATTGCTGAATATAACTATGGGATAAAGGGATTGGAAATGAGATGATGAACTGAGTTAATAAGCTGACAAATGAAACTTAACAAATTATTATTCAAATTTTTAGATAATTGGCATCATTTGGGAGTAAAGAAAAAAGGAATTCAGTTGGAGAGAGATGAGCTACTGTTGTAGAAAACGTTTATAAATGATCTATTTAACACCAATTATCATGCTGTTTTGCCATGACTCCTAAGTTTTGCTTTAATATCTTTATATCCTTTGGGAAAATATGTCACACAAATGACAAAATGAGGTTAATTATAATAAATTCAAAACACAATACTTTTGAAGCTAAACCTCACTCACTTACCGGGACTTATTTTAAATAAATCTGGCAGTTTTGGGTTTATGATTAGAACTTTGGCAAAGCATCACATTTACAAGAAAATCCTACTTCCTTTATACTCTTTAAATGTATACCTAAATGACAATTTGGATGTTTATTTTTAGTTAACAAACCTCTTTATTTCAAAAAGGATTTGATTTGGCTTGTATGTCATGCTTCTGTAGGTGATCACTCTATCCAATAGTAGTCATCTCATGAGCCTTATTCCAATATTTTGCTAATGTCTAGATAGGCATTTAAATGCATTGTGAAAATATCAGCTCTGGAGTTACTCCAATTCCAAAAAGGCAGCAGAAATTTTAAATTTTAAAATACAAAAATGTGATCATTGAATCTCTCCTTATTATTTTCAATCTCAAATAAACTAACCTAACTTTCCAGCAAATTCAATCTCAGCTGTCTATCCTGGTAGAGGAGGCCAATCGAAAAATTTGGAACACAAACCTATCAGCATGGACAAGGCCACAGGGATTGAATACAGGCCAAAAATATATTTCTACACTTTCTTTGAAATAAGAGTTGAGGCAGCATATCAAAATTATTTTCCATCACACTGGGAATTCTGAGTAGCTGTATATGCCCTTGAACATAGAAATCTAGCTTTTATGACTTAAAGGATTAGCATTTGAAGAGACATCAAGGGATAAAAAAGTAAAAATCGGGATATGACATAAGTCATTTGTAAAAATGTATCATATTCAATTCTCACTTCAACTAAATCACATATTTTCATATAGTGAGAGTATCTTTTGAGGCCAAGGAAATTATTGTTTGAGGCAAATTATTCTTGGTGCTCTGTACTTCATGAAAAAAGAGAGTCATTGACAGTCCCTGTTAGGTGAGCGTAGCATGTTCTAGGATCTGAGTGACTTCACCCTCAGGAAAGGGTTCCTCATAAGGTGGAAAGAGCTGAACTCTTCACAGAGATCTAGCACATAATAGTCTATATATATATATATATATATATATGAATTATAGAGATATTGAAAAACCATAAAAGTAACCTTTGAGAGTACTCATGATGGGATGCTAGAGGAGGTTCTCCATTTATATATCTGTTATTTATTCATCTGTTATTTATTCTCTATTATAAAACTCATAAATGTTTTCTGATTGAATGCTCACTGAGCAGCTTTTGTTGTTTTCAATGTGTTTGAACTGATTTTCTCCTTTCAGTTAGGATAGGAATTCTTTAAGAATAGAAGTGATTGTGTATCCTCCTATATGATCTCCCAGGCTCATCACAGCACTCTATACCTCATAGTACCTAAATGAAACCTAGGGGAGGATGATCAGGAGAGCTCATGTTTGTGTACTTTCTATTTCCCAGGTTGATGCTGATGAGAATAGCAATGGCAAGTATAATAGAGTCTGGGACACAGTGCATAAATAACCATGATAATAATTGTTGTTTTACTGTAGATACAATAGCCATTCAAGCTGTGAGAGGTGATACCTTTAATATGAGAATAATGTAGAGAAAAAATGGATCTCCCTCTCCTCTACACACTGCAATGTCAAATAACTAAACGAACCTGGAATTTTTTGTGTTTTAGGGGGTGAAGAGATAAATAAACGTAGAAAGTCTCGATGTCTTCTTCAAGCGTCTCGTTTTCCAGCCTTTCAAGCTTTCTACATTTCTATAATGCTTCCATAACTTTCCAGGGGTAACAGATGACCGCTTATGTTACCACTGTAGATCTTTTCTCTCTAGACATTTCATAAAGAGAGCGTGGTTGATTTAAGAGTTTCAAGAAGAAATAAAAACTACTAAAAAGAACAAAGAGAGATGCTAATTAAAATGATGCATATATGTAGTCAAGGGTAATGTCCCTTTAAAAGAATGCTTTTCAATTAAGTTTATCAAAACTAGCTTCTGCACTTTGACATGAAGGTTTGAGTATAACACATGTCAGTCTGGCCACTCCATTACCGGAATGACATTTAAATATGCAGCAGATGGTAATCAAAATAGACTCGAGGCTTTTGAAGATATATGTTATGATTAACCAGACGTGGACTGCACAACTCAGAAATTAAGGGATGTTGGGGATGCTACAAGAGGAATCTGATGGTAATTTGGAGTGTTAAGATCAGGTGACAACATAAGCCACTTCCATAACAGCATGGAATGTGACAAGACGTGTGGTGGGGTGATAGAAGTTGTTACCAAAGTCATATATAAATGACACTTCCTGACTTCTCATGTTAACCCTGTAGCATATTAACATAAATCTAAAATAGTATAACATCTGAATATGTACTTGTGACAGCTCCCAAACATTCGCATACATGAAGGGCATTTGCAGCTTCTGAGTGTATGTGCTGTGGGGAGGATTTGTTGAGCCCCACCCACGCTCCATATGGCAGTCAAAACGTCCTTATTGTGATCAGGTTGTGAGTTAATGACAGGCATCAATCACTCAGTTCTTAAAGAGCTTTGAAATCAATGGTTTGTCAGCAGTTTATCTATAGAATTATTCTTCTCACACTGAATGTCCTGCAGCAATCAGAAGAGTAAACAGGATGGGACAGTGGGGAAATGAAAAAAAAATGAAGAATCTTCATTAGCATAATTCTTATCCCCAACTCCTGAACTTTCAACTAGAAAATTGTGAAACAGAAGCATTTTGAGTGCTATCATTATTTTTAATTACACTTGTTCTCCCTGAATATCAAAGAGAAAATGTTTGGCAATTTATTCTATTCTATTATTTGGAATGACAGAACTTTTTCAATTTTAATCTCTCCATTAGTTCATTTATTTCCCTGTACCCACCAGCCCAGGCCCAGTAAGCTTGTTATGAAAAGGTGGTAGGGTCCAGCCCCGAGCCTCATGAATAAATATTCGTGTAATAATTGCAAACATTTATTGAGGCTATACTAAATGCCATGAGCTGTTCTAAGTGCTTTGCAATCACTAACACATTTAATACTTGAATCAATTATATGAATTAAGTATCAACACTTTTATCAGCACTTTACAGATAAGAAAACTGAAGCACAAAGAGGCCTGGGACCACACAGCTATTAAGTAACAGAGCTGGATTAAACCAGGTCAAAATGACTCTTAGATCCAAATCATTTCAGTACTGTGCTTTTCTGAAACTTCCCTACCACATGTTATCAGCCTGCTCTTGTCCCAAGAGGGATATTGGCTGCAACATCCCTAAAATCAATAGTCCTTACTGTTGTATCAAGATGTCTTGAACTCACAAGTGGATACCAAAACATTTGCAGAACTGTGTTTGAAAACAAAGTGTGAGAATGCACGGGGGGGCATTGTTTGTTTGTTTCTGTATAATACATTTGTTTAAGTTCTTGATAGATACTGGATATAAGACCTTTGTCCAATAGATAGATTGCAAAATTTTTCTCCCATTCTGTAGGTTATCTATGTACTCTGTTGATAGTGTCTTTTGCTGTGCAGAAGTTCTTTAGTTTAATTAGATCTCATATGTAAATTTTTGCTTTCATTGCAATTACTTTTGTTATTTTTGCCATAAAGTTTTTGCCCATGACTATGTTCTGAATGGTATTGCCTAGGTTTTCTTCTGGGATTTTTATAGTTTTGAGTTTTACATTTAAGTCTTTAATCCATCTTGAGTTAATTTTGTATATGGTATAAGGAAGGGGTCCAGTTTTAATTTCCTGCATATGGCTAACCAGTTATCCCAACACCATTTACTAAATAGGAAATCCTTTCCCCATTGCTTGTTTTTGTCAGGTTTGTAGGTGTGCAGTTTTATTTCTGGATTCTCTATTCTGTTCCATTGGTCTGTGTGTCTGCTCTTGTACCAGTACCATTCTGTTTTGGTTAGTGTAGCCCTGTAGTATAGTTCGAAGTTGGGTAGCATGGTACCTCAAGCTTTGTTCTTTTTGCTTATGATTACCTTGGCTATTCAGTCTTTTTTTTTTGGCGGCGGGTTGGGGGAGGATCTTCATGAGAATTTTAAAATAGTTTTTTTCTAATTCTGTGAAGAATGTCAGTGGTAGTTTAATGGGAGTAGTTTTGAATCTATAAATTGCTATGGGCAGTCTGGCCATTTTCACAATATTAATTCTTCCTATCTATGAGCATGGAATGCTTTTCCATTTGTTTGCATCCTCTCTGATTTCTTTGAGGAGTGGTTTGTAGTTCTACTTGAAGAGGTCCTTCACTTTCCTTGTCAGTTGTACTCCTAGGTATTTTATTCTTTTTGTGGCAATTGTGAATGGGAGTTCCTTTGTGATTTGGCTCTCAACTTGCCTGTTGTTGATGTGTAGGAATGCTAACAATTTTTGCACGTTAATATTGTATCTTTAGACTTTGATGAAGTTGCTTTTCGGCTTAAGAAGCTTTTGGGCTGAGATGATGTTGTTTTCTAGATACAGAATCATGTCATCTGCAAAGATAGTTTGACTTTCTCTCTTCCTATTTGATTACATTTTATTTATTTATCTTGCCTGATTGTCCTGGCCAGAACTTCCAATACTATGTAGACTATGAGTGGTAAGAGAGGGCAACCTTATCTTGTGCCAGTTTTCAATGGGAATGCTTCCAGCTTTTGTCCATTCAGTATGATATTCGTTGTGGGTTTGTCATACATCTCTCTTATTGAGGTATGTTCCTTCAGTAAAAAACAATCAACTCCATTTAAAAGTGGGCAAAGGACATGAACAGACACTGTTCAAAAGAAGACATGTGTGAGACCAACAGACATATGAAAAAAAGCCCAACATCACTGATCATTAGAAAAATGCAAATCAAAACTATAATGAGATACCATCTCACACTGATCAGAATGGCTATTACCAAATAATCAAAAAACGACAGATGCTGGTGGAGACAAAGAATGCTTATACACTGTTGGTGGAAGTGTACATTAATTCAACCATTGTGGAAGACAGTGTAGAGATTCCTTAAAGACCTAGAGGCAGAAATACCATTTGACCCAGCAATTCCATTACTGGGTATATACCCAAAGGAATATAAATAATTCTGCTATAAAGATACATGCACACATATGTTCATTGCAGCACTACTCACAATAGAAAAGACATAGAATCAACCTAAATGCCCATCAGTGATAGACTGAAGAAAGAAAATGTGGTACATATACACCATGGAATACTATTCAGCCATAAAAAGGAACGTGATCCTGTCCTTTGCAGGGACATGGATGGA
>NW_012099332.1:0-1198 GCF_000951045.1 Mandrillus leucophaeus | reverse complement strand
AGGCTTGAGCCACCGCGCCCGGCCCAGTGATGAGTATTTATTTATTTATTTGAGACGGAGTCTCACTTTGTCACCCAGGCTGGAGTGCAGTGGCATGATCTTGGCTCACTGCAACCTCTCCTGCCTGAGTTCAAGCGATTCTTCTGCCTCAGCCTCCCGAGTAGCTGGGATTACAGGTGCCTGCCACCGTGCCTGGCTAATTTTTGTATTTTTAGGAGAGACAGGGTTTCACCATCTTAGTCAGGCTGGTCTCGAACTCCTGACCTCGTGATCTACCTGCCTTGGCCTCCCAAAGTGCTGGGATTACAGGCATGAGCCACCACGCCTGACCGAGCATTTTTTAAATTTGCTTTTTAGCCACATGTATGTCTTCTTTTGAAAAGTGTCTGTTCGTATTTTTTTGCCTACTTTTTAATAAGGTTGTGTTTTTCTTATAAATTTCTTTAAATTTCTTATAGATACTGGATATTAGACCTTTGTCAGAAGCATAGTTTGCAAATATTTTATTTTATTCTGTAGGTTGTCTGTTGATAGTTTCCACTGCTGTGAAATAGCTAGTTTAATTAGGTCCTATTTGTCAATTTTAGCTTTTGTTGCAATTGCTTTTGGCATCTTCATCATGAAATCTCTGTCAGTTTGTATGTTAGAATGGTATTTCCTAGTTTATCTTTCAGGGTATTTTATAATTTTAAGTTTTACATTTAAATCTGTAACTCATCTTGAGTTGATTTTTATATATGGTGTAGGAAGGGTATCCACTTTTAATGTTCTATTTATTTTTAGCTAGTTATTCTAGCATCATTTATTAAATACGGAATTCTTCCCGCATTCCTCTTGTCAGCTTTGTCAAAAGACTAAATGGCTGTAGGTGTGTGGCATTATTTCTGGGCTCTATTCTGTTGCCCTGGTCTATTGGTCTGGTTTTTGTTGTTGTTGTTGTTTGTCTTTTTTTTTTAACCAGTACCATGCTTCTTTGGTTACTGTAGCCCTGAAGTATAGTTTGAATTCAGGTAATGCAATGCCTCCAGCTTTGTTCTTTTTGCTTAGAATTGCCTTGGCTATTCGAGCTCTTTGTTGTTCCATATAAATTTTAAAATCTTTTCTTTTTTTTTTTAAAGTTCTGCTAAGAATGTTTTTGGTAGTTTGATGGGAGTAATATTAGATCTGTACATTTCTTTGGGCAGTATGGCCATTTTAA
>NW_012099331.1:0-1263 GCF_000951045.1 Mandrillus leucophaeus | reverse complement strand
CAGGATGGTCTCGATCTCCTGACCTTGTGATCCGCCCGTCTCGGCCTCCCAAAGTGCTGGGATTACAGGCTTGAGCCACCGCGCCCGGCCTCAGTCAGCATTTTTCTAATTTAAAGATGTATTGACTGACCACTGTGGCTCACACCTGTAATCCCAGAACTTTGGGAGGGCAAGGCATGCAGATCACCTGAGTTCAGGAGTTTGAGACCAGCCTGGCCAACCTAGTGAAACCCTCTCTCTACTAAAAGCACAAAAATTTGCTGGGCGTAGTGGTGCACGCCTGTAATCCCAGCTGCTCGGAAGGCTGAGGCAGGAGAATTGCTTGAAACCTAGAGGCGCAGGTTGCAGTGGCTGGGATTGTGCCACTGTACTCCAGCCTGGGTGGCAGAGCAAGAATCTGTCTTAAAAAAATAAATAAATAAGGCCAGGTGCGGTGGCTCATGCCTGTAATCCCAGCAATTTAGGAGGCTGAGGCGGGTGGATCACCAGAGCCCAGAAGTTTGAGACCATCCTGACCAATATGGTGAAACCCTGTCTCTACTAAAAGTATAACAATTAGCTGGCAAGGTGGCATGCGCCTGTAGTCCCAGCTGCTTGGGAGGCTGAGACATTAGAATCATTTGAGCCCTGGAGGCGGAAGTTGCAGTGAGCGGCTGAGCTGGTGCCACTGCACTCCAACCTGGGCAACAGTGTGAGACTCTGTCTCAAAAACAACAGTATCAAAAAAAGATACATGGCCGGGCGCGGTGGCTCAAGCCTGTAATCCCAGCACTTTGGGAGGCCGAGACGGGCGGATCACGAGATCGAGACCATCCTGGCTAACACGGTGAAACCCCGTCTCTACTAAAAAATACAAAAAAACTAGCCAGGCGAGGTGGCGGGCGCCTGTAGTCCCAGCTACTCGGGAGGCTGAGGCAGGAGAATGGCGTAAACCCGGGAGGCGGAGCTTGCAGTGAGCCGAGATCCGGCCACTGCACTCTAGCCTGGGCAACAGAGCGAGACTCCGTCTCCAAAAAAAAAAAAAAAAGATACATACAGAGGTCTGGCGTGGTGGCTCGACGTCAGTAATCCCAGCACTTTGGGAGGCTGAGGCGGGTGGATCACTTGAGCTCAGGAGTTTGAGACCAGCCTGGCAACATGGTGAAACCCCATCTCTACTAAAAATACAAAAATTAGCCGGGCACAGTGGCATGCACCTGTAGCTCCAGCTACTCAGGAGGCTGAGGCAGGAGAATCGGTTGAACCCGGGAGGCTGCAGTGAGC
>NW_012099330.1:0-1353 GCF_000951045.1 Mandrillus leucophaeus | reverse complement strand
GGTGCCTGTAATCCCAGCTACTTGGGAGGCTGAGGCAGGAGAATCACTTGAACCTGCAAGGCGGAGGTTGCAGTGAGCTGAGATCATGCCATTGTACTCCAGCCTGGGTGACAGAGTGAGACTCCGTCTCAAAAAAAAAAAAGAACTGCACAACATTCTAAGATCTTCCCTTTTGGCTTTCTTCTTCTTAAGAGACAGACACTTATCACTGCCTGAAGAGCCTCCTATCCTCCTCAGGCTTCCTCCTGAGGCTCCTCCATGGGCTGGACTTTTCGCTTAATGAATCGCCTGTATATCTAACCTCATCATGGAGTCTGCTTCCTGCTGGACACGGATTAATTTACCCGTGTTTTCAGGCACATCCTCACTTATTATATGCAAATTTGTGGAAAACTTCATATCCATCATTACACACCAGTATATCAGCTTTAATTTTTATACGGTTTTCTGTCTTTTAGGCATATAATAAAAATTAAATAGCAGATCCTAAAACAGCCAAAGTACAGTGGAAAGAAGAGGGTAGATTGCATATAAAAGAAAAATTAAGTTAATCCTTTCTCTTAGGGGAAATTAAAAAAAAAAAACCTAAACTAGATTAGATTATTGGCAGGTTATTACAATTTTAATAAGAAGTAATCTTTTTAAAAATTTGCTTAGGACTGTAGTATTCTCCAAGGCAAATGATATTTTAAATGATAGATCAAAATGGGTATAAAATTGTTTACCCTGTGAGTTACCCACAATGGTATATTTTGTTTATCTAAAATAAAGCATCCTTCACTTGCCTTGATATATGTGTGTGAGTGTTTGTGTGTGTGTGTGTGTGTGTGTATAATGCTTGAGATAATTTGTACTTTTCTGTTTGTTAACACTTTGGCTCAAAGTCAGTATTTTCAATGCAGTTGGTTTAGTTTTGGGGCTTAGCCTTTTGTCACAAAGAAAACCAGGACTGCTCAGTCACAAAATTTTAAGCCCATGAGCTCTTTCTTCTTGGTTAGGGTAATTTTGTCATAATCACATTTTTGGAACTACAATTCAGAGCACATAATTCTAAATCTGTCACATACATTTATATATGTATATATGTGTGTGTATGTCTATATATGTATATAAAATATGCTATGTCCTCTGAATTGTGATTATATTCTCTCTCTCTCTCTCTATATATATATATATATATACACGAATGAAGTATGTATCTCTCTCCAGAGAGAAAGAGATAGAGAGAAAGCGAGAGAGACTGAGCAAGAGAGAGAGAATGTATTTGTATGCATGGTGCCTCCTTTGAACTTACGAACAATAAAAAGATTATTATAGAGCATGTATTTTTTATTTTCCCAGAAAAATAATCTT
>NW_012099329.1:0-1085 GCF_000951045.1 Mandrillus leucophaeus | reverse complement strand
CCCTCGGCCGCCCCCGCACTCCGCGCCGGTCAGCGTTCCGGATGGCTGAGGGGGCGGAGAGTGGCATTTTCTGTTTGACGGAATCCTGCTCCCTCTTAGGGTAGGGGTGTCGCTTGTATTGACGGGTTACCTCCATCCCCCACATTCTGGACGATTTTTAAGGGGCTATCTTGCTGCAGAGTGAAGTGCTTCAGGCTTCAGTTTTCTGTTCCTGTGAATGCTTCAGAAACCCTTTCTTAATATTTTATGTTCTAAAGGGGATACGGTAGAAGAGCAGCAGTCTCTTGTTGGAAGTTAATGCCATTTTTCTCCCTGTGGAGAAGGATGGTGAGCTGACTCCCCCCTCCCTCCTAGTCCCGTTAGAATAGGCAATTTTCCTGGGGGTGGGAAGAGAACGGACTATGACTGTTTCTTAGAATTGGGAAGATGAACCTCCTGTTTTTTTAATTTTTTTTTAATTATTATTTTTTACCGTGATGGATCGTTTGGCACAGGGGCTTATAGTGGTAGCGGCGTGTGTGTGGAGGCGGGGGATACTGGATGATACGAGATCCAGCTGCTCCTGGATGAAGCAAAATATTCTGTGGATTAAAGAAAAATCCTTCTTTAAATATTACTTGAAAGGATAGCAGGTTAAAATGCAGTTTGCAAAATCCAGCATCTTTTGCTTTTTTGTTAACGGTTATTTTGAATTATGGATTCTGCCTCCATTTTTTTTTCTTTCCCATTTAAATTCTCTTGGGATAAAGGTGGAACTGGAAGCAGTATGTTAAACTGTTTCTTCACAGTCCTTTTTTTTTTTTTTTTTTTGGTGACAGAACGTAGCTCTGTCACCCAGGCTGGAGTGCAGTGGTTCCATCTCAGCTCACTGCAACCTCTGTCTTCTGGGTTCAAGCCATTCTCCTGCCTCAGCCTCCCAAGTAGCTGGGACTACAGGCACCCGCCGCCACACCTGGCTAATTTTCTTGCATTTTTAGTAGAGATGGGGTTTCACCATGTTAGCCAGGATGGTCTTGATCTCCTGACCTCATGATCCGCCCGCCTCGACCTCCCAAAGTGCTGGGATTACAGGCGTGAGCCACCGC
>NW_012099328.1:0-4911 GCF_000951045.1 Mandrillus leucophaeus | reverse complement strand
TTTTTTTTTATTATAGAAAATGTTGAATAATAGTGTGAATCCCTGTAGAGAGAAAAATGTTTTCTGACACCAGGAATATTTTATAAAAGAAGCAGGAAAATAATTTCCCTCAGGGTAGCCCAATGAAATACTAGAAATAACAGAAATAACAGAAATTTCATCTTACTCTCTTCCAAACAAGAATCAGCAACGAAAAATTAACATAGATCTAAACATAATAGCTAGCAGTAGAAAACTCTTAGAAGAAAAAAAATATAGAAACATATCCCCATTGCTTCAATCTAGGCAAAATCTTTTTACATATAATAACAAAAACAACAATGACAAAACTACAGTACTTCATTAAAGTTAAAAGTTCTCGTGATTCCAAGGTGCATCAGTCTGTTCTCATGCTGCTATGAAGAAATACCAGAGACTGGCTAATTTATAAAGAAAAGAGGTTTAAGTGACTCCAAGTTCTGCATGGCTGGGGAAGTCTCAGGGAACTCACAATCGTGGTGGTAGGCACCTCTTCACAAGGTGACAGGAGAGAGAAGTACAAAGGAATGTGGGGAAAATCCCGTTATAAAACCATCCGATCTCATGAGAACTCACTCATTATCAGAACAGCTTGGGGAAACCGCCCCCATGATCTAATCATCTCCTGCAAGCTCCCTCCCCCAACATGTGGGGATTATAATTCAGATTATAATTCAAGATGAGATTGTGGGTGGGGACAGAGCCAAACCATATCACAAGGATACTCTCAAGAAAGTGATGAGACAACCCAGAGAATGGGAAGAAATCTTTGCAAAACATGCATCTTATAAGGTACATATATGGAGAATGTCTACAGATACTTTACACACACATACAAATACACACACACACATATATAACTCTGACAGTGAAATAGTGAAAAGACAAATAATACAATTTCTTCACTGGATATTTTTGCAATTGACTGGTCAGTACATGAAATGATATTCAACGAATGTAGCCATCAAGAACATGTAAATCTAAACCACAATGAAATACTACTTCTTGCCCACTGGAGTAGATGTAATCAATAAGACATATATAAATATATACAATAACAAGATTAAATCCATAAAAAAGAAGACAGATAATAACAAATGTAGCTGAGGATGCAGCAAATTTGGGACCTACATACATTATTCCTGGGAATGCCACTTTGACAACAGTCCCCAGCTTTTCAAAAGTTAAAGAGAATTATCATATAGTCCCAGAATTTCACACCCATATACAAAACCAAGGTAACTAAAAACATATTTATAGACAAAAACATGTACACTAATGTTTATGGCTTCATTATTCATAGTAGAAAATACAGAAACATTTCAAATGTCCATGAACTTAAGAATGAGTACATGAAACACATGGAATACATGTACACGGAATGTTATATTATTCAGTAATGAAAAGAAATAAAGCTGATGCATGTCACAGTAAAATAGATAATTAAAACATGTTAAGTGAAAGAAGCCAGTCACAAAGGACTACGTATGTTATGATTTTTATATGTGCAATGTCTAAAATCGGCAAATCTAGAATGATAAAAAGTGGATTCATGATTTTCTGGGGCTGAGGAGAAACAGGGAGTGACTACTAATTTGTAAAGGATTTCTTTTCGGGTGTTGAAAATATTTTAAAATTAATCGTGGTGGTGGCTGTACACGTCTGTGAATACACCAAAACCCACTAAATGTGCATTTCAAATGGGTGAATTGTGTTATTTGCATAATATAAAATATATATATTTAATGTAAAACATATGTAATGTGATATATTTAAATATAAAATATATACATTTTAATATAATGTATACTAATATAAATATATATTTAATATACAAATATATATACATATTTTTTGAGACAGAATATCGCTCTGTTGCCCAGGCTGGAGTGCAGTGGTGCGATCTCGGCTCACTGCAGGCTCCGCCTCCTGGGTTCACGCCATTCTCCTGCCTCAGCCCCCCAAGTAGCTGGGACTACAGGCACCCGCTACCATGCCAAGCTAATTTTTTTGTATTTTTAGTAGAGACGGAGTTTCACCGTGTTAGCCAGGATAATAGAAAATATTTTATATCAATAAGGCTGTTGTTTAAAAATGGTAACAAACACTCAAAACTCAAAACACTCTATAGAAAGTAAGATAAATTTTTGATAAAGGACAAATTTCTTTCATGTTTATAAATGTTACAACTTTCCTTGTTGTGTTGGCATCTGTGACCCCTATAAAGAGAGAAATCAAAGATGTGTGAAGAGCTGAATGTTTCTAAAGAGAACAGAAAACTTTTAAAGACCGATAAGTTACCAGAGCTTGTTGATAGCATCAGCGTCTCTCTACTTCCTCGTCCAAGATGTATTCACAGAAATTATCGAAGCCGTTACTCTCTATCTAGTGCGAATATTTTTCTTTAGTTCGTTTTGTTTTTATTTCTCTACTTCCTTTGTGAAAAGCCAAGATATACATCAAGTTATGTGAGAGAACTCCGAAAAATTCAATTAGGGAGACTGAAAGTCACTGAAAAAGAGAATGTATTGTGCATCTTTTTCTTGCAGATGACCTCTGCCAATGTGGTACCAGATTTCTTTTTCTCTGATTTGTTTTTTTTGAAGGAAAAGAGAATTGACAAAATAAGAATCTTTGAGGTTTTTTTGTGTGTAAAGTAGGCCATGTGGACTCTTGCTAAGCATAAGCCCTTCCTTTAAATATTTTATGCAAAGAGGTCACCTGATGAAGGGGCAAAAATGTGGTGTCCTATTGCAGGCAAGAGTTAGCAGGAGAAAATTTAGAGAGTCCAAACTAAAGTGAATTTCTATCCTACAAGTTCTCTTAAAACTCTCCCTTTTTTGCACAATGGAGTCAGCATTTGGATGCCAACTTCATAAATATCGATGACAGTCAATCTTAGCTAGGGGAACCAATGAAAGACAGAACAGCACCGTAAAATAAATACTATTTTCTGCCTTTTACAGTTTCCAGAATCTGTTCTCCAAACTCAAAGAAAATCACCCTGAAAAAGGAAGGTAGGTGGAGAAAAGTAGAATATTTGGTCCTTTCCACATTCAATTTCTGCTTAATGAATGGGAAACCATGGGAGTTAAAGTGCATATACAATTTTGGTTTGACTACTAAGTTTATTACACTTAGAGTTTGAAAGTCTGATCAAGACATGCGTAAAGAAAAGAAAAGAAAGATTATTCAGAAGAAGTGACTTCAAGAGTGTGAGAGAAGAAAATAGAGTATTAGTTTTGAGATAATATTTGAAAGAAATCATATAAAAATTAAAAAGACTATACTGATTCAAAAAATAGGTTAAATACATTTATATCAGGTTATCTCAGATTACATTGTCATTTCAGCAGCATCATAACTGGAGGGTAGTGATGAGGTTACTTTGTTAGAGGAATGCAAAATGTTCATAATACATAAATGGGAATTCTAGAGTGATTAATAAAACAATTTGTGATGGATTAAACTTATAATTCATATATTTTAGGAGAAGTAATAATATTCAGGTGACTCGTTCCATTAGATCAAAAGGAAATAAAGAGAAAGTGTTTCCTAGAGTTCACTCATCTTTCTATTACCAAAATTTCCTTATAATCAATGTTCTAGAAATTGTGCCAGACTTTAGATGTGAAATGAAAACTACTCCAGATGCTATTTCCTCAGGAAGCCTATGATGGGGTAAAGACATTACATAAATAATTAACTAAACACATTAAATGCTAATAAATTCTGCTGAATACTATGAAGAGAAGCAAACAATACTAAAAGTAAAACTGAACAACAAATAAAAATATGGGTGAACTGGCCTACTTTTTTTGGGTGGTCCAAAAAAGCAGCTATTAGCAGATAAGATTTAAGCTGTCATTTTAAGAATAGAGATGAATCACTATCTTCAGTTCTGAAATCAGGGTTAACATTTGCTAAGGGTTTGAAGTGCTTTGCAGAACTTCATACTGATAGGGAATGAAATAAGTGAGTAGAAGTGTGTGTAGTGGGCGATGAGTTTGTGCAAGTATCAAAGGGATATGCATGGAGGGTGAAAGATCGAGTGCAAGGAGTCTTCAAAAGGCTTTAGATGATCACTTTTGTGGATTGCATTTGACTTTTAGCTTCACTTTGGTTACAGTATGGCATATCCAGGATTCAGGGGGAAAAAAGAAAGGACAGTTAGGAGTTTCAATAAGGATTGCAGATGAAAATTGGCGGCATGTATGCATGTGATTTCATTGAAATGGACAACAATGAACAGAATCTAAAATATATTTGGAAGTAAATCATACATGGGTTAGGATAAAGGGGGAAATCAACAATAAGTCCTAGATTTCTCACTTGGCCAATGTGGATTTAGTGGAGACACTTATCAAGCTAGGGAAGAGAAGACGGGGCACACAGCAGGTTTAGGAGTGGGAAACAAATATTCAATTTCGAATACATTTGTTTAAATATAGCTTTGTATGATCTGAGCTCAGATATAAAGCAGGTGCTTAGATGGAGGAGACCACTGTTTTTGTTCTAGATATAAAATCATTGGTGTGGCAGTTGGGAGAAAATCAGAGATAAGAGAGATTCTAAGAATTAGTGAATAGATTATTCAACTTTCTTATCTTAGTTTAGAAAGATTATAGGGATAAAAATGAAGCCAGGAGGGGACAGAAATCTGACATAAAATTTAGGATTTAAAAGAATTGCCCTTTAAAGGTAATGAACAATTTTAATAGAAGTGTGGGAATGAGAGAAGAATAACAGAAAGACAAAGTTTTAGTCAAAGGTTTGAGTTTGGGATTCTTCAAGATAAAAAAAAAAAAATACAGAGGGGTGGTAATGCCTGAGGTATAACATCCTGTTGAAGGCTGCATTCAAGCAAACAAAAATAAGAAAAATAAAGATTAA
>NW_012099327.1:0-1310 GCF_000951045.1 Mandrillus leucophaeus | reverse complement strand
ACTGGTGCCAGCAGCTTGCTCTCCGGATGCAGTAGCCACTCACTCCCTGGCTTATCTGGGTCCAGAGGCCTCTGCACTCAGGGCCTCTCAGAGTCTTTAATGTGGTGGCATCTTTTGATAACTCCCAGAACCCAGATAGAGAATATGCATTTTGGCCAGGCACGGTGGCTCACAGCTGTGATCCCAGCACTTTGGGAGGCTGAGGTGGGCAGATCACTTGAAGTCAGGATTTTGAGACCGGCCTGGCCAACATGGTGAAACCCCGTCTCTACTAAAAATACAAAAAATTAGCCGGGCATGGTGGCGGGCGCCTGTAGTCCCAGCTACTCGGGAGGCTGAGTTTGCAGTGAGCCGAGATTGCACCACTGCACTCTAATCTGGGCGACAGAGTGAGACTGTCTCAAAAAAAAAAAAAGAAGAATACATATTTCCCCAAATGTTTGGCCATGGAATGCCCCGTTCACATCCAGTCCACTGGTGATCCTGTGGGTACCGGTTTGGGGAGTGTTGGGTGAAAGAGTCAGGGCTGGCCGGGAGCTGAGTGCTCTGGGATGCAGTGCCTGGGCTGTTGCAGCCTGGACAGGAGCATGTGCCCCCGGGCAGGCATGCTTTCCTGACATCATGAAGATTCCTGCAGGGATGACTATCTGCCTGCCTCCCAGCACAGTGGTGGTGGCCTTATCCTGACTGCCAGGACCTTCCTGCCGTGTCACTTCCTGCTGTTGCATCAGTCAAAGCAAATCTCGTGGTCCTGCTCTCTGCCAATCTCAGTCTTGCTCTGTCGCCCAGGCTGGAGTGCAGTGGCCGGATCTCAGCTCACTGCAAGCTCCGCCTCCCGGGTTTACGCCATTCTCCTGCCTCAGCCGCCCGAGTAGCTGGGACTACAGGCGCCCACCACCACGCCCGGCTAGTTTTTTGTATTTTTTTTAGTAGAGACGGGGTTTCACTGTGTTAGCCAGGATGGCCTCGATCTCCTGACCTCGCGATCTGCCCGTCTCGGCCTCCCAAAGTGCTGGGATTACAGGCTTGAGCCACCGCGCCCGGCCACTAACAGCCTTTAAGGAGGCCTCACCTCCCCACCCAGTAACCAGATCACACCTGCCAGGCAGAGCAGTCGGAGCAGCTAAGTTATGTCCTTACGACCAGTCAGAGGTGCCTGAGAGCTGCCTGGCAGGCCGTGTGGTTAGTGCCAGGAAGAAATGCTCACTGGGCACAGGGTGCTGATGAAGGAGCCTTTTCTATCCGTGTCTGGAGGAGTTGGGAGTGGCAGTCTGGGCGATGAGAAGCTCCAGCTGCAGCAGCTTTTCCCT
>NW_012099326.1:0-951 GCF_000951045.1 Mandrillus leucophaeus | reverse complement strand
CTGGGATTACAGGTGTGCATCACCACGCCCTGCTAATTTTGTATTTTTAGTAGAGAAGGGGTTTCACCATGTTGGCCAGGCTGGTCTCAATCTCCTGACCCCAAGTGATCTGCCTGCCTTGGCCTCTCTAAGTGCTGGAATTACAGGCGTGAGTCATCGCGCCTGGCCCAAATTCTCACTTTTTGTCACAAAGGAATGGAATAGACTTCTCCTTATGTCTCATTGGCCACATCTGGGTCACATGTCCATCCTTAGACCAATCATTGACAAAGGGAAATGGGGTTACCATGACTAGCAGGAACCAATCATCAGTCATCCTCTGGGACTGGGCACATTGAGGGGGTAGAAAATCAGATTTGTGTTAGGAAGAAAGAAGTTAGGGTATTCTCTGAGGCTTGCTAGCTGCTGTAAAAAATACATCCCCACATTTCATTGGTTTAACATAACAGAAGTTAATGTTGCATTTGTGTAACAGCCCAGTGAGGATGTTCATGGTTGGCAGGTGACTTCCTCTACAAGTTGATCTGGGGACGTGTCTTGTGGCTCTGCCTCCTATAAATGTCAGATGGGGCAAGAAAGGATGGAAAGGTCACACCCACTTCTTAAAAGTAATGGTCTGGAAGTGACAGACTTCCCCTCTACTCACATCCCATTGGTGAGAATTCATCAGAGAGCCCTGCCTGGATCCAAGAGGAGCAGGGAAGCAAAGCCCTGGATGGGCAGCTAACTCAAACAACAATGCCACATGAAGTGACTGTTGGGGAGGCAATGAACTGATCTCTTTCAGGCTGATCTTATCTTATCCTTGCTTTTAAGAAGCATCCAGGCTGGGTGTGGTGGCTCACGCCTGTAATCCCAGCACCTTGGGAGGCTGAGGTGGGTGGATCACCTGAGGTCAGAAGTTCAAGACCAGCCTGATCAAAATGGTGAAACCCCGTCTCCACTAAAAAT
>NW_012099325.1:0-1009 GCF_000951045.1 Mandrillus leucophaeus | reverse complement strand
GCTCTCCTCTGGATGTTTAAACGTCAAAAATACTACACATCTAGATGTGTATAAGAGACAGGCAGAGATCACGCCACTGCATTCTTGCCTGGGTGACAGAGCAAGACTCCGTCTCAAAAAAAAAAAAAAAAAAGAGAGCGGGTGGTGGCCCTGAATTCCCTAGGATGCACACTCTCAAGCCAGGTGGGGCGGCCACCTGGTCACCCTGCCCAGGATGCAGGCCCTCGGGTGGCCCTGCCTGGTGGGTTTCCTTCAGGGTGTGTTCACCTGCTGGCGCTCACCTGTTGGCGCCCTGCAGCTGGGCACCGCCTCCCTCTAGTACCCCACACTGTACCCCACACTCTAATGCAAATGATGAGAGCTTGCTCTCGCCAGGCAGCTCAACTTCCACCTCTTTTTACCAACAAGGCAAATCAGTCACAAGTGCAGAACTCACGCGTGACGTCACATCAACCGCCAACATGCTGGACGTTTTTTTCTGGAGGATTATTTGTGGAGGATTATTTTCTGGAGAGGGTAGTATTATATTCTTTGCAGGTTCTACTCAAAGCCAGGGTCCCTTGGGTCTTGTCCTGGGCAAGGGCCGGGGGTTAGGTGTCCACTCCAGTCAGCGGCAGTTGTCTCGATTTCAGTTTAGACATCATTAAAGGGGTTCCTTGAAAGCAACTTGACATTCGAATGGAGAAAAAAAGGGTAAAGTAGACAATCCCAAATGTTAGATAATACAAATAATTGATATTCTGTGTTTGGCATACGGGTGGTTCTTTCATTTTGGGTGGGCCTAATACTCTACGAATTCAAAATATTTCAAAGAAGTAAACACGCAGTTCTACCAAGACCCTGGAAATTGTCCACATTCCCTATCCTGCCTGCTCCTCACCTATTTCCCTTCCCCTGTCATGTGTTTTCACTTTTCCTAACTTTTTCAGGCTCACGTGTTCAACTTTTAAAAGGGTTTTCCCTCATCTCTCAAAATAATAATAATAATAATAATAATAATAATAATAAT
>NW_012099324.1:0-1122 GCF_000951045.1 Mandrillus leucophaeus | reverse complement strand
CGGAGCTTGCAGTGAGCAGAGATCGCGCCACTGCACTCCAGCCTGGGCGACAGAGCGAGACTCTGTCTCAAAAAAAAAAAAAAAAAATAGAGAGCTAGCCGCCCCCTTCTGCACAGTCATGCCTAGCCAGCACCTGGGCCTGGAACTGGGCAGCAGGCCCTCAGCTTCGCCCACCGCCTCCCCACCACGGACCGCCACAAAGTGAGCGAGCTTCGGGCCTTGTGAAAATGTGTAAGTAGGATCCAAGCATCCTGCACACTGAGGAAATGTGCTTCCTGAAGGAGTGGATGGCGAGCATGGGGGGTCAAGTACCACCTGCTACTCAGAAAGCTAAATCAGAAGAAAAATACCAAGGAAGAAAAACTTGATAGTAAGAAGGTGGAGGAAGACTTAAAGGCAGATGAAACATCAAGTGAGGAAAGTGATCTAGAAATTGAAAATGAAGGTGTGATTAAACCAGACACTGATGCCCCTCAAGAAATGGGAGATGAAAATGCAGACATTAACACAGGAGATGATGGATCAGGCAAACGATAAGAAAGAAAGTGGCTGCTATTGAAGCCCTAAATGATGGTGAACTGCAGAAAGCCATTGCCTTATTCATGGATGCCATCAAGCTGAATCTTTGCTTGGCCATCTTGTATGCCAATAGGGCCAGTGTCTTTGTCAAATGCTGCCATCCGAGACTGTGACAGAGCCATTGAAATAAATCCTGATTCAGCTCAGCCTTGCAAATGGCGAGGGAAAGTACACAGACTTCTAGGCCACTGAGAAGAAGCAGCCCATGATCTTGCCCTTGTCTGTTAATTGGATTATGATGAAGATGCTAGTGCAATGCTGAAAGAAGTTCAACAGGGGCACAGAAAATTGCAGAACATCAGAGAAAGTATGAGCAAAAACGTGAAGAGCGAGAGATCGAAGAAAGAATAGAACGAGTTAAGAAGGCTGGAGAAGAACATGAGAGAGCCCGGAGGGAGAAAGAAGCCAGACGACAGTCAGGAGCTCAGTATGGATCTTTCCCAGGTGTCTTTCCTGGGAGAATGCCTGGTAATTTTCCTGGAGGAATGCCTGGAATGGGAGGGGACATGCCTGGAATGGCCGGAATGCCTGGACTCAATAAAA
>NW_012099323.1:0-1927 GCF_000951045.1 Mandrillus leucophaeus | reverse complement strand
CTTAGAAAGCACTTTCTGCATTCTGCTTGTTGTGGAAGTGTTTTCCCTGCAAAAAGTTGTTGAGATGTTTGAAGAAGTAGTAGTCAGTTGGTGAGAGGTCATGTGAATATGGCAGATGAGGCAAAACTTCATAGCCAAATTTGTTCAACATTTGAAGCATTGGCTGTGCAATGTGTGGTCAGGTGTTGTTGCGGAGAAGAATTGGGCCCTATCTGTTGTGCAATGCTGCTGCAGGTGTTGAAGTTTTCAGTGCATCTCATTGATTTGCTGAGCATACTTCTCAGATGTAATCGTTTCCCTGGGATTCAGACAGAGGTAGTGGATCAGACCGACAGCAGACCAACAAACAGTAACCATGACCTTTTTTTGGTGCAAAGTGCTTTGGAGCTTCTTCTCAGTTCAACCATTGAGCTGGTCGTCTTCAGTTGTCATTTGACATCCACTTTTCATTGCAATCCGATTGAGAAATGGTTCGTTGCTGTTGCATAGAATAAGAAGACGACATTTCAAAATGATGATTTGTTTTTATTTTTGCTCAGCTCATGAGGCACCCACTTATTGAACTTTTTCACATTTCCAAGTTGCTTCAAATGCCAAATGACCTAAGAATGGTCGATGTTGAATTCTTTAGCAACTTCTTGTCTAGTTGTAAGAGGATCAGCTTCGATGATTGCTCTCCATTGGTCATTGTCAACTTCCAATGGTCGGCCATTACACTTCTCATCTTCAAGGTTTTGTGTCCTTTGCAAAACTTCTTGAACCATCACTTCACTGTGCGTTTGTTAGCAGCTTGTGGCCCTAATGTATTGTTGATGTTGTGAATTGTCTCTGTTGCTTTATGACCTGTTTTGAACTCGAATAAGAAAATTGCTCAAATTTGCTTTTTGTCTAACATCACTTCCATAGTCTAAAATAAATATAAAATAAATGACAAGTAATAAGTCATTAGCAAAAAAAACACAGAGTGAGACATGTGCATTTAATGATGCATAACATAACCACATTTGTTAAGAATGTATTCCAATATCAAACGTCAAATTTAAACAATGCAAAAACCACAATTATTTTTGCACCAACCCAACTTCTCTGGAAGTTCCAGGCCAGCTTTTAAAAGAGAAGTGGGGGCATGTGATTTTTAGAAGAGGCATTTCCAAGTGGCCCATCATTAGACTCTTTCATCAATAAAATAGCAAGCCAGTATGAGGTTCTAAGATTTTTACTAATTCATTTATTAACACAATTCAACATACATTTTTCGAACATTTATGTGTGTGCTTCTTTTACTTCATATTAGGTTCTGGGGATACAGAAATGCAGAAGCTATTCTTACCTGAGAGATGCTTGTAGCTGAGTGCAGGTGACAGGCACATAAACAGATTATTCCAATAGGACAGGATAAGTACTATGAGGCAGATACCCAAAAGCCACCAGAAAGAAAGAGGAAGGCTGGTGAACTCTGCTGAGAAGTCAGGGGATGAGGTTATGGGTTATTATTTAATCTTTACTCAACTATACAGTGGCTCACGCCTGTAATCCCAGAACTTTGGGAGGCCGAGGCAGGCTGGTCATTTGAGGTCAGGAGTTCAAGACGAGCCTGGGCAACATGGTGAAACCCCACATCTACTAAAAGTACAAAAGTTAACTGGATGTGGTGGCAGCCTCCTGTAATCCCAGCTACTCGGGAGGCTGAGGCAGGAGAATCACTTGAATCCAGGAGGTAGAGGTTGCAGTGAGCCAAGATCACACCACTGCACTCCAGCCTGGGCAACAGAGTGAGACTCCATCTCAAAAAAGCTTTTTAAAAAAATCATTTTCCACATGCATGATTAAGGGGTTGTTCCAGGTAAAGGAAACAGCATGCGCTCATGTTGGGAGATGTGAGTGAGTACGAAGTACGTGGGGATCTGTGAGGAGGTTGGTGTGGTCA
>NW_012099322.1:1135537-1140181 GCF_000951045.1 Mandrillus leucophaeus | reverse complement strand
ATGTACACACATACGTGGGTTGTGGAAGAGAGAGAGAAGGGAGTGCTGGCAGAGGAAACTAGACAGGAGGACAGAGGCTAGATTGCGAGCAACCTGTGTGCCAAAGTGAGGAGGTGCTGGGGGATCGTGAACATAAGAGGAGCTTGATCTGACAGCACTGCCTTTATCCCGCCTTACAGTGAGTGTAAACAACCAAGGACCAAGGCTTGTCCTATATTTGTACAAAATTGCATTGCCATATAGACATAAAGACTATCTGAAGCTAACAAATACGTCAGACCCCTACTCAATAAATTTGCTAATTTCTCTTTTCTTTGTGACTATTTATCTGTATTAACTCCACATAGGTACAGAAGGAAGAAAATCGATGCTGCGGCTTGGCACAGTGGCTCACACCTGTAATTCCAGCACTTTGGGAGGCCAAGGCGCGTGGATCACCTGAGGTCAGGAGTTCGAGACCAGCCTGACCAACATGACAAAACCCCGTGTCTGATAAAAACACAAAAATTAGCCGGGCATGGTGGCGCATGCCTGTAATCTCAGCTACTCGGGAGGCTGAGGCAGGAGAATTGCTTGAACCCAGGAAGCGGAGGATGCAGGGAGCCGAGATTGTCCCATTGTACTCCAGACTGGGCAACAAGAGTTAAACTCCATCTCAAAAAAATAAAACAGAAAGAAAAGAAAAAAGAAAATCAATGCTATAACATGAACATTTAAAAACACTAAAATTTCTAGAAGGTATTAAGGTATTTACTCAGGAGGTTTTTAAGTCTGTCAGACAAATAATATCATTTATGTGGAAATTTCAGCATATTCCAAGAAACTAGAAATGATTTCAAGAAATTAAAATTTGAGTAAAGGAAATTACCTCTACTTCTATATCAATAGTTTGTTGTTTTCAAGGGCCATCCAAGGGAGAAGGAAACTCCAAGAAATAATGTACATTTATAGATTAAGTTCCAAATGCAAAATTGCAAATACAAAAATAAAAATGTAATAAGTTGTCACTATTTGTTTGTTTATTTGTTTTCTTTGTTTTGTGGGACAAAAGCCTGATAATCGCACCACTTTCAGAAAGGTTTTTTCTGCTATCTATCAGGTTTTAAGGGCAATTTACAACATATATACATATACTCACCCAAATTTTAGAGAGGAAGAAACATTAAAAATTATTTACTCTAGTTCTGCAATTTGTGCCGATAAAGGAATTGAGATTTAGAGAGGAAAAGTAACTATTTCAGGTTCACCAGTAAGTGAGGCACAATCCAGGCAGGCAGGGAGGAAGGCGTCCTCAGTCCTCTGCCGGCGCATCTTCACAGATTTTACATTTCCCCCCTACCGTCTTCCTCCCTGCTCCCTGTTTGTTTTTGTCTTTCTTTCCTCCTTCCCTACCTCTCCATCCTTTATTTCCCTCCTTATTTCCTTTCTTCCTTCTTTCCTCCGTCTCTCCCTCTCTCCCTTCTTTCCCTCCCTCTTTCCCTTCCTTCCCTCCCTCCCTCCCTCCTTCCTTCCCTCCTTCCTTCTTTCTTCCTCTCTTCCCAAGAGTTAATTTATTATAAACTTTTTTTAAACACAAACTATGGTTATTTTATAAGAAGCCTTTCTTCCATCCTCACATATATTTGTATGAATTTATCAATCTGCCTTTATCTATGTTTGTAGAAATTCTTTAAAAGGGCAACCAAACATTTCCCAATGAGCTTTTTCTGATTATTTCAGTGAAGTTTCCAGCTGCTTTATGAGTGCATTAAGATGGAAATTTGCCAAGGGTCATGCTTTAGTCATCATATCCTTAAGCAGAATAAACTCACTATGACTCTGCAGCAACCTCTATCATGGGATCTTTGAAAGGAAAACAGACTAAGCCATCTCCTTCTATTTTCTGGTCTAAATGGTCCATCTCCGTCACCAAATGTAAATGTCTATCATCCTCTGGCTCCTTTTAACTGACTTGAGCCGGCCACCTCTCTGTGTCAAAGGCTACTCTTGGGAGTGCCCTGAGATTCTGATTTGAGTGAGTCTTTCAGAAAAGCCATGCATTTGCCCCTCATTTGGAGTTAGGCCATGGGATTAACCTCAAAGTGCTTCCCTTGGGCAGATTCAAAATAAGCTTCACAGAAGATGTGAAGTTGGTCTTTGAACTTTCAAGAAGAGGCCTCTGAAACCCGGAGGGCTGGCAGCGAGACAAGTTGCGTGGAGAGTTTGCAGCTCCTGCGCCTTCTAAACAATTAGATAAAAATCAGGTTGGCCAACGTCTTTTTTTTTTCAGGAAGGGAATGATATATACTTTTGCCAAAAGTCTCCTCTTGTGACCAGTGTGATTTTAATTACATTTTTTGGCATTGTCTAAAACCCTGAACCAGAAAATCCACTTAATTCGAAACAAAAACAAATAAGCAAACCTCAAGAAATGAGTCTAAATGCTACAGTGAAAGCTAAGAACATGAAACAAAAAATGTCCAAAGAACTTCAATATTGTCAAGAAAATATTATCTTTCTTTTAAGGAATAAAAGGGACTCTAGGAAAGTTATCAGTCCTCAAAAAAGAGCCTTAATCAGATTGAAGAGACAGCACAATATAAATAATGGAAGAGCCAAAGAAAATTAAAGCCATGCTGTTTAAACTGATTTTGTTCCTATTTTCCTGATGTCCCTGTGTTAATCAGTGTAAGTAAAGTGGTTAAATGTATTTTGAACACATATGAAACATTCTTAAGATTCATTGTCTATTAGTAAACATGTCTCTACCTATTTATAAATGTTACATGTAACTGCACACATTCTATTAAGGTCATTAGAATGAGCACTTTTTATGATGTATGGGCTGGCCAGTGACAGTACTGAACCTGTTTTTCTTTTCTTTTCTTTTTTTTTTTTTTTTCAGATGGGGTTTCACTCTTGTTGCCCAGGTGGGAGTGCAGTGGCAGCATCTTGGCTCACCGCAACCTCCACCTCCCGGTTTCAAGTTATTCTCCTGCCTCAGCCTCCCAAGTAGCTGGAATTACAGGCATGCGCCACTACGCCCAGACAATTTTGTATTTTTGGTAGAGAGGGGGTTTCTCCGTGTTGGTCAGGCTGGTCTCAAACTCCCGACCTTAGGTGACCTGCCCGCCTCGACCTCCCAAAGTGCTGGGATTACAGGCGTGAGCCACCGTGCCCGGCCCGACCTTTTTTTCAAAAAGACCAATTATTTTGATCAAATCTGCAGGAATATAATTAGCGTGAAAGAAGGAAGAAGAAAGAAAGGAAAGAAGAAAGGAAGAGAAGGAGGGAGGAGGATGGAAGAAGGAAGAGAGATGAAGAGAGAGGGGAGAAAGAAAGAAAGAAAGGGAAAGAAAGGAGAAGAGAAGGGTGGGAGGGGGAGAAATTAAAGAAAAAAGGAAGGAAGCAGAGAAGAAAGAAAAGTGCAGGAAAGAAAGGGAGGGAGGAGAGTGATGAAAGATGAAAGGAAGCATAGATAGAGGGGAGGACAGATGGACAGGAAGGAGGAAAGAAGGGAGGGGAGAGAAAGAAGAATGGAGGGAAGGAAAGAAAGAGGAAGGAAGGAAGAGAGAGGAAGAAAGGGGAAGAAAAGAAGGAAGGAAGAGAAAGAAAAGGAGAGAAGAAGGAAGGAAGAAGGAAGGAGAGAGGAAGGAAGGGGAAGAAAAGAAGGAAAGAAGAGAAAGAAAAGGAGAGGAAGGAAGGAAGGAAGGAAAGAAAGAAGGAGTGATGGAGGGTGGCAGGGAGGGAAGAAGGAAGAAAGCAAGAGGCTCAGTTATTTTTGTGTTTTGCCATAAATGCTTTAGCAACAACAGATGCAGACAACAGTAGAGGAGTCAGGAATTCCATGTCAGAGGAAGAGACTGTGAGCAGTCCCTGGCTTTGTGGGCACCTGCAGCTGTAAATGCCGAGGACAGAATGGCCGTCCTCAACCTGCTTTTTTAAAAAGAGCAGTCCTTTTGATTAAACCATCAGGAATACGATTATTTGGCACTTTCACTTTTTACCTGGTTTCTGTACACTCATCTCCTTTTGTTAAAGAACTCTTTAAAAAATATGTATTATTAAAATAAAGGGGACAAAGTTAAGTTTAAGACATTTTCCAAGGCTAAAAATTACATTAGGACAAATGAGATCCCCTCATGAAGCAAGTAACCAGATCTGGAGGTGTGTGTTATCTCCATGGAGAAAATGTGAGTTTAAGTGAAACCAGAGGAGCGGGTCATTCTGCACCTGACCCCGGATGCCTCTGCACAAGCCTGACTCTCATTCCAAACCCATCGGCAGCGGACAGACTTCTGTACAGAAGGGCTTTGTGGCCGCGTGGGGTATTTATTTCAAGCTAGTTTTTCATCTGGAGTCAGAGGAAACATTTAAAACCCAACGAGGTGAACTGCAGAAAGAAAGCAAACTCCAAACCGAAGGTGTATCTAGAGATTGCTCATTTGTAAACACCTGACTAGTCAAAGACAGTAGAGAGCTCATTATTCTTCACCTTTACCAGAAAAACAAGGTCTAAGAGAAGCACCTTTCCGGGTGGAGATAGCGCAAATTTACATTAAAGGAGTCCAACACCTCAGAAATCTGGTGTTAATTCTGAGCACTCAGCACTTAAGAGAAAATGTGTCTTTCAGTGATGAAGTGAATAGTTTTGTAAGTCCGTTT
>NW_012099322.1:1123875-1134927 GCF_000951045.1 Mandrillus leucophaeus | reverse complement strand
AATTGTTCTTTATCTCAACACATTGAGAAAATATTGACCAAAAATTTCAGTTAACTGAAGACTTCTTGAAGGGTTCTCAGTCTTTCATTTTGCTTCTTAATCTTGACAACAAAATGATTCTCCGTAGAAGCAAATTTTGGAAAATACTGACTAATATCACAGAATATTAATATTGAATAAGGAATCTGGAGTAATCTAATAAAATTGTTCTCTGACCTGGGTATTCATTAGAATTGTGAAGGATCCTACAAGAGAAATTTATCTTCTTAACTCTGCAGTTGCTGTTTAGGAGTTCTCGGATGGGACATAGAAATCTGAAGTTTTAAAACAGTCTCTGGCAATTTGGAAAGATATGGCATTGTTTGGGAACCACCATTGAAGCTACTACCTTGTATTTTACAAACAAGGAAAATAAATTCCACTTGTAATGCTAAATCGTGGGCCTCCAGTACCTAACATACTGCAATTCTATTACAGAATTCCTTACAAAAGTGTTTCCCCACCCCCATTTTCTTGTGATTCACGTCACATCCAAGTTTGAGTGTTGTCTGATGGATGAGGCAACCTGTAGAAGTCTAGCAGACCTAGCAGACACACAGATAATATGCCTGTTTTGAAAGTCATACCCACTGGGTTCTGGTCTCGGCTCTGTCATTAATTAGTAATTTGATTTAGGAAACTTTCTTACTCTTTCCAGGCCTTCCTCTTGTTCCAGATGAGAGGTTTGAACAAAATGTTTTCTGTAGGTCAGTAGCACCTGAGAACGATTCTGCTCTGATTAGCCACAAAATGCGACAGGACATTATTGTGTCGCTCTACAAACATCAGTTCAAATACATACGAATTGCTGACAAATCCTGCCCAAGCTACATGCTTTGCGAGCAAAGTGGACTGGATGCGTAATTCCTGGAGCTAAAAAGGGAAAAGTCCTTCAGACGTCTGCCTACAGCCTGCGCTTGACCCACGAGACAGAGTGACTCATGCATGCCATTTGCTGCAATTCCCTGACCTGAGCGAGCACAAGGGATCAGAAGTCAGACTCATAACAGGAAGTGCTGCTAAAATTATAGCTCCCTGCCTGAACCTGGCCTTCCTGCTATCTGTTCTTTTTGATGGGACATAATTGAGCCAGCTCTGGTTACAGAGACAGAGGCTTGGGAAAGTCAATGGTCAGAATGAAGGTGACCCTGCAGAAGAATCCATCAAAGAATAGAGTTTCTTTGTGCATGCATGCTTTGCGTGGAGGGGGCTGGGTTCAGTTCCCAGGTTGATGACTGAATATCATTTTCGGCTTCAATGCCTAGTGCTGACATGAGTTTCTCCGGATGGCTTTTCTATAACAAGGTGAGTGCCTTATCATTCATCTTGTCCTTCTCCTTGAACTTTTTAAACTTTCTCTTCAAAAAAATTCTGAACCCCAGATGGGCCCTTTTGGGTCCTGGGCAACCTCTGGTTGCAGAGCAGGGCCACGACCATGTGGTGGGAGGGGATCCAGCAGCCAGGCTTCTCCCCACACTGCAGGGCTTCTGTGAACTGTAAAGGCCTCGAAAATGACTTGGCGCCTGATTCTTATTTTCAGTGGATTTCTAGGAGGCCAAGTTTAAATACAGTTTTAAAAATAAATGACTATCTAATTCATTACAGACACACTCTATCTGAAAATTTCTTATTATATATTTAATATATGTAAAATATATTTTATATAAAAGTTTATATACACAAATTTGTGTATTTTTTTATTTTTATTTTTATTTTTATTTTGTTTGAGACAGAGTCTTGTTCTGTCACCCAGGCTGGAGTGCAGTGGCACAATCTCAGCTCACCGCAACCTCTGCCTCCCGGGTTCAAGCAATTCTCCTGCCTCAGCCTCCCAAGTAGCTGGGATTACAGGCATGCGCCATCACGCCTGGCTAATTTTAGTGTTTTTAGTAGAGATGGGGTTTTGCCATGTTGGCCAGGCTGGTCTCGAACTCCTGACCTCATGATCAACCTGCCTCGGCCTCCCAAAGTGCTGGGATTACAGGCGTGAGCCACGACACCTGGCCATAAATTTACGTACCTATAATATATACAATAAATGTGCATATTTTATTCAAAACGATTAATTAGAGGAGGACACAGTAGTAAAAGTGTTTCACAGACTGAGAAATCCCCCGGAAGCCTCATTTGTTGGCAGTCTCCTTCCTGAACTGTAGATGGAAGCTGCATGCCAGGGACACGAGAGCATGTGGGGAAACTGCACACTCAGCTTGCTTCCTTGTCTGTGCCCAGGACACATACCTCCTACTCCATCCCCTTGGCGGTTAGATGGCACTCCTCCTTCAAGTCCTAGCTGAACCTTGCCCCTGCTCTTCTCAGGCAGTTAGGTCCATTTTTCCCAGAGCAACCTCACCATTGTTTCGTCAGAACTCTTCTCCAGATTAGACCGTTTGAAGGAAAGGACCATGAGTTTTCATCTGGGTTCCCAGATCCAAGTACAGGCCTGGGCCCCTAACTTATTCAATAAATACTTAGAGACAAAAATTGATTTGATATGCCAAGCCATGTTCTCACTTGTTTATTCAGTAAATGTTCACTGAATGTCATTCCCATGCCTGGCACTATCCTAGGGCTTGAAGGGTGAAGATGAAAATGCACCTGCTCTCGTGGAGTTTGTGTTCCAGTCAAAGGAAAAATGGCAATATGTACCCATATGAATAAAGAAATAATTTAACATCACACTGAATACTATAGAGAAAATAGAATACATAATAGGTTTGAAAGTAAATTGATAGGTAGATGGTGTCTAATGTCAAGGCTGACCTCTTTGAGAAGGTAATGATTGAATTGAAATCTACAAAAACAAGGTAGACTTAGTCCTGTGGGTATTTAGGAAACATGTATTCTGAGTGTAGTTTATCCAAAGTGAAACAAACAAACAAAAAACAGAGGTGGGAGGAAGATGATATGTTTTGAAACTGAAATGAAGAAGTCCAATATAGCTAAACTATGGCAAATAAGAGTGAGAGATGTTGGCAGTGGCAAATTCACGAAAGGTCAGAAAGTTGTGAGGAAGATTTAATTATAATCCTAAACCACTGGAAGACTTACAGCAGGAGAACCTTGTGACATTTTTGACTTAAATGACTGTTGTGGATATCGTCTAGAGTGTGGGTCCAAGAGTCATCTGATAAACAAAAACATGGAACTGATGACCCCAGAGCAGATATCTGAGGGCAGGGCTAATAGAAGTGGCCAAAGCTGGACCTATAAATTTGGGAGACCTCAGAATATGCACTGAGCACAGGACTGTAGGGAATAGATGAGATTACCTAAGGAGACAGTGGAGATGGCAAAGAGATGGCACAAAGGGAGATAAATATAGGACACTGACATATTTGGAGTTCTCACAGACGTGAGGAATTAGCAAAGGAGGCTGAGAAGAAAAGGACTGACGCAGGAAGGTTTTGTGACCCCCAGAGACTGCAGTGTCTGAGAGAGAGTCACTTGCTAATGCTACTGAATAGTTGGGTAAGATAAGGAACAGATAATTAACTAGTAAATTTGAGAATATGAAAGTCATTGGTAACTGATAAAAAAAATCATTATATTGGTGGCAACAAAGATCAAAATGAAGTAGGTTAAGAAAAACATACAATGTAAACAAATGGAAATAGCAAGGAACATGTTGTAAAAGGGAGAAAGAAAGTGGAGGCATTGTTTGAGAGAGATGTGGGGTCAAATGAGGTTTGATGTTTTGTATGGATAATATTCACACATGCATAAGGCCAGGAAAGCTAGTGGACAAAGTCTAACAAAGAGTGAGACACTGAGATGAAGTGGAGGTGAAAGATACTGCTACAAGAAGTTCCTGAGTACCCTGGAGAGAATGAGATACAGCACAAAAGGAAAAAAGGGCTTTAGGTAAAGCCAGAATATTCTTGTCTTTGAATAGAAACTTGTAGTAAGTGCACATACATCTCAAGACATTAGTTCATCTTTTTTCAGGTATGAGGTGAGGTCATAAGCTGAGAGTTGAGGCCAGAAAAGTGCCAGAAGTTGAAAGAGAGAGACGACATGAAATAGCCAACTCTGAGAATGGAATGTTGGCTTCATCTAAGTGTCTGCCAATGCTTTTGGACATACACTGGAAGACATATTTAGACATCTCAGCCGTGTAAATGTATCCAGCAACATGTAGTTACAGAGAAGCTGCATGGGGTTGGCTGAGAGTTGGCAGGCTAAGCATTCTCTCACTGAGAGGGAGAGTGGAGAGAAGGGCACAGGGGCGAGGGTGCTTTATGAGAGCCATAGATAACAGGACGGTGGGGTCTAAATCAGACCATGTGAGAACAGGAGCAAGGAGAATGGAGAGAATAAAAATGAAAGGTTGAAGCCAGGCATGCTGGTGGCCCAGTAACAGCTGCTCCAGAGGCGGGAGGATCACTCAAGCCCAGGAGTTGAAGGTCAGCCAGGACAACATAGTGAGGCCCTGTCTTATAAAAAAAAAAAAAAAAAATGATAAAGAAAGAAAAGGAAATGGGCAGTCATCATCTTGGAAGTCTTTTGAGAAAGTTCAGGCATGCCCATGACAGTGAGTGGCTGAGTTGGGTGTGAATGAAAGATCACTGGGGAGGAGGTTGTCAAAGAGTGACAGTCAAATAGATAATTTATTTCATACTCAAGTCACCTGGAAAGATACTTGTAGACATGGTGGAGAGGGAAGCAAAAGCCCTGGACAGGGGATGACCAGGAATGTGGGGGAGTTTGGTAGATAACAGCAATAAGAAGAGGTGAAGATTAATGATTTGTGTCAAAAAAGACTGTATTTTTTTAACAACAGGAAAACAGAGACATTTTTTAATTATAGCACAAGGTTTTCTAGTGCAGGGTCCGACAGCCTTTGCTTGTTTATGAAGGGAGCATTGTCCCTCCCCATCTCCTCTTGTCTTAAAGAGAGGCTGATAAAGGCTGCCCAGTCTCTCTGAGAGTTGAGCCCTTCTCCAAGTGGGCCAAAGTGAGAAGGCCTCCTCCAATAGCCAGAGGCTCTGAAACCTCCTGGCACTATACTCTTTTAAGAGCACGGAATGTCAGATGAAGCCATAGATGTATCACTTCTACCACTATTAGGTGCTGTGTCTGCACCACTGAGAAAAATAAAAGACCTAAGTCCACCTTACATTCTAGAAGAATTCATAAAGGCAGGATAAATGCCACCACTGGTCAGTACTGCAGGAGCATGAAAAGGAGAGTCACTAACTGTACTTGGGACTCTTGGGAAGAACCAGCTGTCATTTATGCTCAGCTTAAGGAAGAAATACACATTTTCTAGGTGGAAAAGAGAAGGAAGGAAGTTCTAGGCAGAGAGACTAACATACATGAACGCGCAACTGATCTGAGCAAGCCTGTTGTGATGTGGGAATGGCAGAAATTCGGTGTGACTGAAGCCCAGTGTGCCTGTGAGTGGGGCATGGGAAGGGTTAGGATGGAGACAGAGGAGAAGTTTCATGACATAGCAATGACAGGCTGAACTCTGGCTCTGGGAAAAATGTGTGTCCAATCAAATTGTGTCAAGTTGCATTCTTCAGTCCCATAGACCTCTGCTGTTGTGCAAAAGTGGCAATCAACTAAAACTGAAGAAGCAACCTTACAACTAGTGCTGTCAAGGGCTGTATGTGGATCCTGAAGAAATATCCAGTAAAGTATCCTATGTGCATCACAAAACAAGGAGCCAGGACTATTTCTTCTGCAGGTAAAGTCAGACAGATGTGCACCCACATGGGAATAACCATAATGTTATTCCCCACTTTCTCCCCGGACTCCTAGATCCTCTGGTAGAATCAGCAAGAATGGTGTTCCAACTTCTCAGGATTGTCTCCAAGATAGCTGCAATATCCTCAATTGCGCTCTAGGCTAACTGCATTATCTAAAGTTGTGCTAGTGTCTTCATTATGGTAATACTGAGAAAGATGCTATCAAAGCTCTTGCAGTATTTCATAACCTACAAAACACTTTTAAAAACATCACATTCATTTGACAAAGGATGTATAGGCAGTATTAACTTCAATCTAGAAATGGACTCAGAGGTCTAGAGAGGCCACACAGCTATAGAACATCTGAAAACACGGCTACTAATTTTTATCTTAGTGATCTTGAGTTCTTAGTTTAAAAAGTCATAACTTAAAAGGAAACTTCACAAAATACTTATCTGTTTCCTGAGTGTATAGATTGTAATAGCTCCACTCAAAGAAACAGTCACTTCCCTGGATAGCTATGATTTTTTAAGAGTAATAATGATCAACTCATTAACTGTGGTTGCCTTAAAGCACTTTGATGAGATTCATATACATACTCTTGTTATTTAATGGATATTTATTCTAAAGAGCTACTCACTCATGTATTCAGATTACAATAACCCTTCGGCTTAATCTTCCTTAAATGGTTATTGTATTATTTTCAAATGCATTTATGCAGTAGAGTAACACAAAGGTAATTCTATGGATTCACAAAGCAAAGTTGGATATTAACAGCTAGGTATTTTATGTGTTGATTTAACATACGGTAATGCTAAAGTTTAGAATTTCCATCAAATTGGGTTTTCCTAAGCTGTAAGGTAAGTGATTATAGCTTTGTTGTGCCACACAAAAATAAAAAATACCATCACATATATTCATAAGAATTTGGCTCCACTTACTCCTCAAATTTTTTATAACTAACTTTCCCTTCAACCATACCCATTTAGTCCATAAATTATAAATGTAGCATTCAACTCCTAGACACATTGTCTCAAAGCATTCTAGGAAATAACATAGGTCTTAATTCAATGAGGATTTAATGACTACCTACTCTGATTCTGGCCATGTGGAAGATTGTGGAGATAAAATGTTATTCACCACACGTTCAAAGAGTCATAACGGAGTGAGTGATATGAAAAAGTCAACCAAGACTCCAATGAGGTGATGCGCGCTGGGATCGAGAAAAGGAAAGGAGAGGTGCCAAGGAGATACAGACAGAGAAGACATTTCTTCAAGAGGCTTGGGATTGCTTGCAAAGAACAACAATTTACAAACATCCTTTCCACTCACATTTTCCAGAACTATACCAGGTGGGAGGAAAAGATGGTCTCTATATTAGCAGCAGTTGCAAAAATTAAATTGATTGCTCAGCCCTCAGCGTAAATCTCTGACACCACATCTCAAACTCTTCTGTTCTTGTTCAACTGTATTAGGTACATCATGCATGCTTACAAATAGCATTCTTTTAGGTTGATTTTTTTTTTTTTTTAAGACAGAGTCTCACTCTGTTGCCCAGGCTGCAGTACAGTCGTGTGATCTTGGCTCACTGCAACCTCCACCTCCCGGGTTCAAGCGATTCTCCTGCTTCAGCCTCCCAAGTAGCTAACACTACAGGCATGAGTCACTACGCCTGACTTGTATTTGTAATTTCTGTATTTTTAGTAGAGACAGGGTACCCCATGTTGATCAGGCTGGTCTCGAACTCTTGACCTCAAGTGATCCACCTGCCCTGGCCTCCCAAAGTGCTGGGATTACAGGCGTGAGCCACCGTGCCCAGCCTAGGTTGCTGTTGTGAGAGGATTCTGGTCACTGCATTGGCTCTGGACAGCTTTCCTGACACCCAGCTACCACGCCACACCCAGTGTCATCAGTATGATTCACCAAGCCCTAGCTGGTTCCTTAAAGCTACTTCCAGCACTCTCAAGGAGATAATGCAACGGTCACCACTTCACAAAAGAGGACCAGGCATCCTAGGAGTTCTGAATTCCAGGTATGTGTTTGTTTCCTGCTACTACGGCTCTGGTATGCTTAAGAACAATTCCATTTATGCCTCTGTTCTGTTACTGCATCTTAGAAAAACAGTTGGAGGGATTGTCTTCAAATTAGGAGAATATACTTGGAGTAATCTAAAGTAAAATATAAACTCTACACATTTACCAAATTCGTTTGCAGAAAACCCTCGGTGGGGAAGGGAAGACAAAACACAGATGAGCAGACGTTTTTTAAGCAGCTCAAGGCAGAAAAGCACAAGCATGAGTTCAACTATAAGCTCTCAAGCAGAAATCTAGAGGGCTGATACAGAATTATGCAGGGTGATATGGTTTGGCACTGTGTCCCCAGCCAAATCTCACGTAGAATTGTAATCGCCACATGTGGGGGTAGGAACCTGGTGGGAAGTGATTGGATCATGTGGGCGGTTTCCTCCATGCTGTTCTTGTGACAGTGAGTGAGTTCTCATGAAAGCTGTTGGCTTAAAAGTGTCAGTTAAAAGCTCCCCCCACCCCCTCTCCTGCCGTTATGTGAAGGTCCTTGCCTCCCCTTCACATTCTGCCATGATTGTAAGTTTCCTGAGACCTCCGCAGCCATGCAGAACTGTGAGTCAATCAAGCTTCTTTTTTCTGTATAAATTACCCAGTCTCAGGTAGTTCTTTCTATCAGTGTGAAAACAGATAATATGCAAGGGACTTTCAGTCAAGCTCATTTTAACCAGCAAATTCTAGAAACACTCCATGATTGGCTGCAGTGAGCTTTTATTTATTGAATAATGGCTTGCAGATAATACCAAGGAATTACTAGCTGGTGCATTGAAGAAATTTAGGGTGTTTTACATATCCAGCAGCCAAGAAGAGGTACACACCAGGCATTTACTAAAGAGAATAATCTTGGAATTGTTTGAAATGCTTGTTCTCTGGTGCCATAAAGAAATAGTACTTGAACATAAATTTCATTCAAGGCCATTTTTATACTTTCTGCAGAAAGGTTACACTCGCTAGCAGTTTTGCCACAAGAGTACACCAAACAAAGGAGAGAGTCATTTATATCTTGACATGTCCACCATACTGCTGTGTCTGGTTTGTAGTGGCTGGGACCTCACATTCTGTATTTGTCCTGACTGGCTAGCAACTTAGAACTTTTTAAAAGAGGCAAGGGCAGAGGAGAACAAAGGAAGGAGGAAGTAACTTGTGGAATGCTGAGAAAGGTAAAAACACCTTCAAATAAGGAAGAGGAAAAGGCTATAACCTAATGCTTGCTTGGACCAGTATAAGCATGCCAGGGCAAATATTTAGGCTAAATTGCAGGAGCTAAGAACATAAAGTACATTGATTTCTTTATTATGGTTAGGAGACATTTAAGAATGTTAGCATAGGTCTTTGAATAAATTTTGCTTCTAAGAGAAGTTACTATTTATTCCTAATTAGATGGGGAGGAAAGACTTTGAAGAGGTACCTCTACTTTACTTTTTACAGAATCAATGCCCCGTTTCATATTTGTCAAAAGCTTATTTGAGACTAACAATATTTAGGGAAAACTATGAGAAAGATATGTGTTTAATCTATTAATCTGTGCACTGCATTTATTCGCCATTCATTCAATTATTCTTGTTTTTGTTTTTGTTTTTGTTTTTTTAGACAGGGTCTTGCTGTGCTGCCCAGGCTAGAGTGCAGTGGTGCCATTGTGCCTCACTGCAACCTCTACTTCCCAGGTTCAAGTAATCCTCTCACTTCAGCCTCCTGAGTAGCTAGGACTACAGGCACACCCCACCCTGCCCATCTAATTTTTGTATTTTTTGTAGGGCAGGGGTTTGCCATGTATCCCAGGCTGGTCTCAAACTCCTGAACTTAAATGATCTTCCTGCCTCAGTTGCAAAAAGTGTTGGGATTACAGGTGTGAGCCACTTCAGTCTGCCTTCAATTCCTCTTTATTCAACAAGTATTTGTCTCCACCATATGCAGGGTACTGTTCCAGAATTCTGATAGGCTATATTTCTGTTTAAAAGACATATATTCTCTTTGGGAAAGATAAACATTAAATAGGTAATAAGTGTTATATATTCAATCTACCTTAATTCAAGTTAATTTTCTCATAAATTTGTTAATATTTGAAATTTTATATATTGGAAATATTTGAAATTTTCTATATATATAGTTTCAAATATTAACAAATGTTATGAGAAAAAATAACTTGAATTACTGTAGATCGAAGAAGTGAGGAGGAGGGGTATCATCCAGGAAAGATTTTGGAGAGAGTATCTCGGTGCTGGTACCTACATGCTGAGAAGGAAGCAGAGCAGTGGAGACCTGAGGAGAGACCACCACAGGCGGAGGAAACAGCAGGTGCATAAGAGGCAAAGAAAAGGTGATGATGAGCCCCTTGCTCAGTTATTGTGACCAGAGCATGGTCACACAGGGGTCAGTGGTAGGGAAAGATGCCAGCAAGTGGCCAGGACAGGCCTTGGGATTCACACTGGGAGTCCCAGCTCCGTCCACTGTAGGAAACATAGACAGTGGTGAAATAAGTATACAAGTCGGAAGGGAGGAGGAGGCTCTACTGCAGCACAGGAGCAAGGCAGCCTGTCTTGTGAAAGAACTCAGAGCCACATCGGGGGCCACACTCTTGGAATCTTAGTAAATATGGCTTTGTCATGATGCCAAAGGCTTCCACTGAGAAAGGTAAAGAAACATCCCCATGAAATGCATTGTATTTATTTTAAGCAGGCAGGGGTGAAAGGTGAATAGGATGTGAGCAATTCTCTCTGTTGCATAGCGTTTCCTCAAAAGAATTTGTTGGAAAAAAGAAACTGAAGCCACTGATTTTTGTCTCTTCCTAATGTCTGAATAAATGTATTTTATTGAATATCCCCTTTGCTTATTTTCTGACGTCTACTCAACCTGAATCTTTTTCATTGACTTTAAACTTACTGAGGTAAAATGTACATCGAGAAAATTCCATGTGGCAGAGGTATAGAGCCTGAAAATTTTTCACCAACTGCATACCTGTGCAATGAGTAGGCAGAGCAAGAAACAGAACCTAAAAACCTTCCTGGTATTATGTTCCAACTGACCCATTTTTATCTCAGTATGAATTACACATCTCATTATGTTTTCTTCCATATGTTGATTGCTAGAAAATTTATAACCATATTTTATGTCTCTCACTCAAAACTACCAGAGCCTCACAGCAGGCTTTTATGGACTAACCTCGCATCCTTGGTTTCACTTCTGTCCTCCCTCCCTTCCTTCCTTCCTTCCTTCCTTTCTTCCTTCCTTCCTTCCTTCCT
>NW_012099322.1:1118614-1120745 GCF_000951045.1 Mandrillus leucophaeus | reverse complement strand
AACAGCGATTTTCAGGGAACAAGGGAAGATAATCATAAGGTCTGACTGCCTGCAGGGTCGGGCAGAATAGAACCATATTTTTCTTCTTGCAGAAAGCCTATTAATAGACGTGCAAGTAGGAGAAATATTGCTGAATTCTTTTCCCAGCAAGGAATAACCCTGGGGAAGGAATGCACTCCTGGGGGTAGGTCTATAGACGGCCACTCTGGGAGTGTCTGTCTTATGCGGTTGAGATAAGGACTGAAGTATGCCCTGGTCTCCTGCAGTACTCTCAGGCTTACTAGGATTGGGAAATTCCAGCCTGGTAAATTCTAATCAGACCACTTCTCTACTCTTGAACCCTGTTTCCCGTTAAGATGTTTATCAAGAAAATGCATGCACAGCAGGACATAGACCCTCATCAGTAATTCTAATTTTGACGTCACCTTGTGATCTTTATTACCCTTTGAAGCGTGTGATCCTTGTGACCTAATCCCTGTTCGTACACATCCTCCCCTTTTAAAATCCCTAAGAAAAACTTGCTGGTTTTGCGGCTTGGGGGTCTTCATCATGGTCCTACCAATATGTGATGTCACCCCTGGTGACACAGCTGTAAAATTTCTCTCTTTTCACTCTTTCTCTTTATTTCTCAGACTGGCCGACACTTAGGGAAAATAGAAAAGAACCTACACTGAAATATTGGGGGCTGGTTCCCCTGATAGGTCTTGAAGCTATTTCCCATGAAGGATGCCACACACCCACAACCATACTGCCTTTTCTGTTCTTGTGCCCAGGGGCTAGATTATTAAGTGGGCTTCAAGACAAACTCTCTGCTTTTTAGACCCCAGGCAGAGAAGTGCAAGAGTAAGCCCATATTCTGGGACCAGCTGGTCAGTGCAGGCAGCACCTTGGCCTTTGACCAGGACAGGGGCAGTGTTATGGCCCCATAGTCTTGCAGAAGGCCTTGGGTCTCCTCTGTGCCCCAATATCATCTCAGCCTGAACCCTACCTGTAGTATGACTGTACCATTTAAAAAGCACAGCAATCCTAGTTTAAAAATGTATTCAATCATTTAATCTATTGGGAGTTTAAAAGTCTATTTATCTAAAAAATAAACCTTTTACTTTTTACTTCAGAACAGTTTTAGACAGTTGACAAAAATGCAAAGATAATGCAGTTTTCATATACCCTATACCCAGTTTTCTGTGTTTTTAAAGCCTTACATTCATATAGACCATTTTTTATCACTGATGAATCTGTACTGATAGACTGTTACTAAAGGAAGTCTCTACTTCACTAAGATTTCTTTAGCTTTTTACCAAATGTCCTATTTCTGTTCCAGGATAACACATTACATTTGGTTGTCATGTTTCCTTAGGTTTCTCTTCACTATTGCTGTTTTCAGACTTCTCTAGTTTTTGAAGACCTTGACAATTTTGAGGTATACTAATAAAGGTATTTCATAGAATGTCCCTCAATTTAGATTTACTTCTTTTCTTTTTCTGAGATGGAGTCTCACTCTGTCGCCCAGGCTGGAGCGCAGTGGCGCAATCTCGGCTCACTGTAACATCTGCCCTCTGGGTTCAAGCTATTCTCCTGCCTCACCCCCACCACCCCTGATTAGCTGGGATTACAGGCTGATGTCACCATACCCAGCTAATTTTTTTTTTTTTTAGGTGCAGTTTCACTCTTCTTGCCCAGGCAGGAGTGCAATGGCACGATCTTGGCTCACCGCAACCTCCACCTTCCACGTTCAAGCCATTCTTCTGCTTCAGTCTCCCAAGTAGCTGGGATTACTGGCATGCACCACCAAGCCCAGCTAATTTTGTATTTTTAGTAGAGATGGGGTTTCTCCATGTTAGTCAGGCTGGTCTCTAACTCCCGGCCTCAGGTGATCCGCCTGCCTCATCCTCCCAAAGTGCTGGGATTACAGGTGAGAGCCACTGTGCCTAGCCCTCAATTTAGATTTTCTGATGTTTTACTCAGTTTGAGGGAAGAAGGCCACAGAGGTTAAGTGGGTTCTTATTGCATCATATAAAGAACACATACTAGCAACATGACTAATCACTGTTGATGCTGACTTTGATTACCTGGCTGAAGTAGCATTTGTCAGGTTTCTTCACTGTAGAGTTCCTCTTTCTCCCCCTTTCCA
>NW_012099322.1:1059003-1116504 GCF_000951045.1 Mandrillus leucophaeus | reverse complement strand
CCCGACCTCACTTTTATGTTTCTTTATACCCTTTGTCTTCACTTCATTCATGGCTTTTGATTTCTCCTATTTTTCTTAATATCATTGAATATGTCTTTGTAAGCAAGATACAACATTCTGGGAACAAAGTAATGTCAAAGTAATACATGGAAGAAAAACCTGCCCCTCTGTAAATATTTTGTCTGTCACTTAATAAGGTTTAGTACAATCAATCCAGAGTTTAATACGTGCACTAGAATCTTCGTGCCATCAAGAAAGCAAAAATGATTCTTTGTACAGGTACTTATACATGATTAAAACACACAGCTCAGAACACCTGCCTAAAAAATCAGTCCCTATGGGTCAGAAGTCATGGGTCTTTGTTGCAGAGAGTCAGGGACCCTGCATGGAGGGAACAGTGGAACCAAGGCAGAACAACATAAATTGTGACGATTTCATGGACATTTATCAGTTCCCCAAATTAATACTTTTATAATTTCTTACACTTGTCTTTACTGCAATCTCTGAACAAAAATTGTGAAGATTTCATGGACATTTGTCACTTCCCTAATAATACTCTTAAAATATCTTATGCCTGTCTTTACTTTAATCTCTTAATCCTGTTATCTTCGTATGCTGAGAATGTACATCACCTCAGGACCACTACTGTACAAATTGATTGTAGAACATGTGTGTTTGAACAATATGAAATCTGATTGTAAAACATGTGTGTTTGAATAATATGAAATCAGTGCACCCTGAAAAGAACAGAATAACAGCGATTTTCAGGGAACAAGGGAAGATAATCATAAGGTCTGACTGCCTGCAGGGTCGGGCAGAATAGAACCATATTTTTCTTCTTGCAGAAAGCCTATTAATAGACGTGCAAGTAGGAGAAATATTGCTGAATTCTTTTCCCAGCAAGGAATAACCCTGGGGAAGGAATGCACTCCTGGGGGTAGGTCTATAGACGGCCACTCTGGGAGTGTCTGTCTTATGCGGTTGAGATAAGGACTGAAGTATGCCCTGGTCTCCTGCAGTACTCTCAGGCTTACTAGGATTGGGAAATTCCAGCCTGGTAAATTCTAATCAGACCACTTCTCTACTCTTGAACCCTGTTTCCCGTTAAGATGTTTATCAAGAAAATGCATGCACAGCAGGACATAGACCCTCATCAGTAATTCTAATTTTGACGTCACCTTGTGATCTTTATTACCCTTTGAAGCGTGTGATCCTTGTGACCTAATCCCTGTTCGTACACATCCTCCCCTTTTAAAATCCCTAAGAAAAACTTGCTGGTTTTGCGGCTTGGGGGTCTTCATCATGGTCCTACCAATATGTGATGTCACCCCTGGTGACACAGCTGTAAAATTTCTCTCTTTTCACTCTTTCTCTTTATTTCTCAGACTGGCCGACACTTAGGGAAAATAGAAAAGAACCTACACTGAAATATTGGGGGCTGGTTCCCCTGATAGGTCTTGAAGCTATTTCCCATGAAGGATGCCACACACCCACAACCATACTGCCTTTTCTGTTCTTGTGCCCAGGGGCTAGATTATTAAGTGGGCTTCAAGACAAACTCTCTGCTTTTTAGACCCCAGGCAGAGAAGTGCAAGAGTAAGCCCATATTCTGGGACCAGCTGGTCAGTGCAGGCAGCACCTTGGCCTTTGACCAGGACAGGGGCAGTGTTATGGCCCCATAGTCTTGCAGAAGGCCTTGGGTCTCCTCTGTGCCCCAATATCATCTCAGCCTGAACCCTACCTGTAGTATGACTGTACCATTTAAAAAGCACAGCAATCCTAGTTTAAAAATGTATTCAATCATTTAATCTATTGGGAGTTTAAAAGTCTATTTATCTAAAAAATAAACCTTTTACTTTTTACTTCAGAACAGTTTTAGACAGTTGACAAAAATGCAAAGATAATGCAGTTTTCATATACCCTATACCCAGTTTTCTGTGTTTTTAAAGCCTTACATTCATATAGACCATTTTTTATCACTGATGAATCTGTACTGATAGACTGTTACTAAAGGAAGTCTCTACTTCACTAAGATTTCTTTAGCTTTTTACCAAATGTCCTATTTCTGTTACAGGATAACACATTACATTTGGTTGTCATGTTTCCTTAGGTTTCTCTTCACTATTGCTGTTTTCAGACTTCTCTAGTTTTTGAAGACCTTGACAATTTTGAGGTATACTAATAAAGGTATTTCATAGAATGTCCCTCAATTTAGATTTACTTCTTTTCTTTTTCTGAGATGGAGTCTCACTCTGTCGCCCAGGCTGGAGCGCAGTGGCGCAATCTCGGCTCACTGTAACATCTGCCCTCTGGGTTCAAGCTATTCTCCTGCCTCACCCCCACCACCCCTGATTAGCTGGGATTACAGGCTGATGTCACCATACCCAGCTAATTTTTTTTTTTTTAGGTGCAGTTTCACTCTTCTTGCCCAGGCAGGAGTGCAATGGCACGATCTTGGCTCACCGCAACCTCCACCTTCCACGTTCAAGCCATTCTTCTGCTTCAGTCTCCCAAGTAGCTGGGATTACTGGCATGCACCACCAAGCCCAGCTAATTTTGTATTTTTAGTAGAGATGGGGTTTCTCCATGTTAGTCAGGCTGGTCTCTAACTCCCGGCCTCAGGTGATCCGCCTGCCTCATCCTCCCAAAGTGCTGGGATTACAGGTGAGAGCCACTGTGCCTAGCCCTCAATTTAGATTTTCTGATGTTTTACTCAGTTTGAGGGAAGAAGGCCACAGAGGTTAAGTGGGTTCTTATTGCATCATATAAAGAACACATACTAGCAACATGACTAATCACTGTTGATGCTGACTTTGATTACCTGGCTGAAGTAGCATTTGTCAGGTTTCTTCACTGTAGAGTTCCTCTTTCTCCCCCTTTCCATGCTATAACATTGGGAGGTAAGTCACCATGTGTAACCCATGCCATCCTTAAAGAGTGGGGAGCCACGCTTCATCTCCCTGAGTGTCTCCATACATTATTTGGAATTTTTCTGCAAGGGATATTTGTCTATTCTTTTCCATTTATTTATTCAACCATTTACTTACACCAGTATGAACTCATGGATACTTACTTTCTAATTAAGTTGTAACATACTACTACTTCTTTTATTTTGTTGCTTAACTTGTTCCAGATTTGGCCACTGGAAGCTCTTTCAGTTCAATCCTGTGTCCCATCACTGTGTTTTGTTTTGTTTTTGTTTTGTTTATTCATATCTATCTACACACACATATATCTATATATGTAACATATATGAAGATAATATGTATACATACACATTAAATGTGTAGACTCACACACACATATACTACATTATTTCTGGTGCTACAAGATACAAAGGGGTCATGTAAAATTTCTGCCCTAATCTTAAATCAAGCCATCTCTCCAAAGATCCCTATTCCTATTAATAAATGGTAATAGAAATCAAGATCTGGGCATTACGTACGCTCATTACTATGGGGTGTTATTATTTCTATGTCTTTTCAGCTGGCAGAGCAAAGGAATATATGTGTGTATATTAGTCTCTGTGTGTATACATATCTATCAATATTTGTAACCCTCTGTTTGTATACTAAGCTAATCATGAGTTTATTTGATGTCTTCAACTCTAATCTATTACCACATGAATTATTCTAGCCTTCAGTCCTTGCTAATATGAAAATTCCCACTCCAACTATGAGAAACTAGACTCATTATTCTGCATCCATTTACTTAAGTTTTCATCTCCATATCAGAGTTGTTAACCTGTGCTCCCATGATGAACAATTTTATCAGTTGTAGTACAGTATTTATGTATAGTTTCATTTGCCTTTAGTCTGTAAGACTGAAAGTGCATAGTTTGCAAGGTTAAAGGGAAGAGTCCACTAATTTCCAAATTTATAATTAGTAATTTTTGTAAAGAAGTATAGCATCACAAAACATTTTGTGTATACAACTATCAAATGTAGGCATCTACGAATATCTTTGTTTTGTTTTTTAATATGTGTGTTAAAATTTTTAAAAAACCCACATGTGAGTAATTCATTTATCAATTTGAATGGTCAAGAAACACCGTCACCCAAGGTTATGTATCATCATGTACTACTCTATCATATGATGGTGGTGCATGAAAGAAATAAGATTAAGCAGAGCTGATAGAAAGTGCTTAGACTTTGAAATCAGTTCTTACCTTCTAGGAATGGGACTTTGACATGTAACTTGATCAGTCAGAGACTCAGCTTCCTCAACTACAAAACGAAGTTATTAAGAGCATCAAGTGAATTTCCATGTGTCTTAGTCCATTCAGCCTCTTCTAACAAAATATCTATTGACTGAGTGGCATAGAAACAACAAATATTTATTTCTAGGAAGTCCATCTCCAAGGTGCCAGCAGATTTGGTGTCTGGTGAGGGCCCACATTCTCTTAGACAGCACCGACTTCTTGCTGTGTCCTCACATGATGGGAGGAGCAAATCATCTCCCTGGGACCTCTTTTCTAAGGGCACCGATGCCACTTTCAAGGGCTCCAACCTAATGGCATGGACACTTCCTGAAAGCCTCACCTCTTAATACACTGGGGATTAGGTTTCAACGTATGAACGGGGCAGAGCACAGACACTCAGACCATGGCGCCATGGAAGACGCAGCCTAGAAGCTAGACATTCAACAAATGCTCATTTCAGTTTTTTTTCTCTGTTTTTAATTATTTCTTTTATTGTCTCTAGTTTCTTAATTGAGGTTAACTCATTGCCAGGACAAACATCCCAGCCAATGAATTTCAGCCTACAGTGAAATCTCACTCTTGAATAACCTTGGATTGGGTTCATTCATTAGAATCCTTCCAAAGTGCTAGCAATTTATTTGCCACAAAGGAAAGGTTTGATTTTAAACTGGCACAGGAATCCAAGCTGAAATCCTCACTGCACACAGGAGGGACGGTGCCCACGGAGAACTCAGGCTTTAAATCGCTGTACTGCAAACTAACACCCCATTTAACAAACGGAGCAGAAAAGCGGCTCTGAGCCACAGAGCCGGTGGTCGCCTGTGCATTCGCCTGAACTTTCAGCAAACTGGAGCGTCCCGGCTTCTGTTAAATAGACTTCAAAAATATCAACTCCCTATGTATCCACAAGTAGGGTTTCTTATCAAAGTCATCCACCACTCAAAGACTTAATTTATTTTTCCAACCCAGTACAACAATGGTTCTTTTATACAGTATCTGAATATTGTAAACCTAATAAAGGTAAGTGAAATCCTATCATCAAGTATGGCAGAGAACACGGGCTTTAAGTATTTGAGCAGAAACGATCTCTGTTTCACAATATCCCAGGACAGTGAGGAGAAAGGTGAATTCAGTCGTGCACCTGGAATGGAGTTGAGTAATTCTAGCCCCTAGCACAGAAGGAGTAGCATGGAGAAAAAGAGAAAGATTTCTCAATTGCTGCTGCACCAAGATTCCTGACAATATTGGGATATTGTTCACTCAACAGACACTTTGGGAGAGTGGTCTCAGTCCTCATCTGAGCCCTCACACAGGGAGGCTCAACACCAACTTTTTTAAACGTTGAAGCCAACTTCTCAACAATGCCCTGCATTGTTTCTTTACACATGAAATCACTCTCTTTGGTATCAATAGGTTGAACTTGATATATGTTGTGTGAGATTCTGATGACACTTATATCCCTACGAATACCAGGCTTGCAGGATATGATTTTATAAAAGATAAATGAGGTAGGAAATGAGCGCGGCCAGTGGCTGTACTATCCTTGTGGACAACACCTTGAAAATGAGGCAAGTTCATGCATCTGCAGTCTCAAGTTCGTGCACCTGCGGTCTCCACGCCTGTTACTCTCTCCATGGCTGGTGTGTGTCTGCCCCACGGCACGGTCTTGAGCCCTAAAGTCTGGTCAATTCTCAGGTTATACTTGCCTGCTGGATGTGTACCTTATGGCTCAGAGGGACTCCGGTTTCCTCACATGATCTATCCTCGAGCACTATCCCAGCAATTCTCTGAGGATTATCAGGTTCCTTCTCTTTACAAAGCTTAAATCATTTTTCTTCCCTCCTTTTTTTTCTTTCTCTTTTTTCTTTTCACCTGGCATGTCCTTCATCCAACTTATGCTACTTTTCTGCGTCTAATGTGAAGCTTTTCCTCAGTGATCCCTAATCTCACTTTGCTTAAACAGGAGACAGGTTAATTTTTAACTTCACTTATCAGAATGTTAACAGTACCTCATCGAACCACTACAACACTGCAAAGAGGAAAATGTGAAAAGAGGAAAATCGTTATTAAGCATTCTTATAGATACAGTTTTTTTTTTTTTTTTTGCCTATAAGACTAACAACAAAAGAACCATATATATAAGCACGCTTACAGACTAAAGGTAAATGTTCATTTATTTTTCAAATGTGTACTTATTAATGTTTACAAAGAATAATGCTACAAAAACATTTTGTGTATACAATTACCAAATGTAGGTATCCACAAATACTTTTGTTATTTCATGTGTGCATCAAAACATTAAAAAAAATAACTCATATGGCTGGGTGCAGTGGCACATGCCTGAAATCCCAGCATCTTGGGAGGCTGATGTGGGAAGATGGTTTGAGCCCAGGAGCTCGACGCTGCAGTGAGCTACAATTGTGCCACTGCACTGCAGCCTGGGTGACAGAGGGGACCCTATCTCAAACAAAACAAAAACCCACATGTGACTGATTCACTTATCGGTTTGTACAGTCAAGAAACATCATCACCCAAGGCTAAATATTATCATGCACAATTATATGATATGATAGTGGGGTATGAAAGACATAAAATTAAGCAGAGCTATGATAATACAAAGTGCACGGAAGGAAGAACCAGCTGTGACACCTTCTAGAAATGGGACTCTGGCAAGTGTTATAACTTGATCTGTTAGAGGCTCAGCTTCCTCAGCTATAAAAGAGGGTTTATTGGGGGGATGACATTAATTTCCATGTGTTTAGTCCACTCAAACTGCAATAATAACATACCATGAACTAGGTGGCTTATAAACCACACATTTATTTCTCATGTTCTGGAAGTGGTGAAGTCCAAGGCCAAGGTGCTGGCAGATTCAGTGTCTAGTGAGGGCCCACATTCTCTTTTTTTTCTTTCTTTTTTTTTTTTTTTTTTTTGAGACAGAGTCTTGCTCTGTTAACCAGGCTGGAGTGCAGTGGTGCGATCTCAGGTCACTGCAACCTCTGCCTCCCTGGTTCAAGCAACTCTCCTGCCTCAGCCTCCCGAGTGCTAGGACTATAGGGGCCTTCCACCACACCTGGCTAATTTTTTTTTTATTTTTAGTAGAGACAGGCTTTCACCATGTTAGCCAGACTGGTCTCAAACTCTTGACCTCAAGTGATCCACCCGCCTTGGCCTCCCAACATGATGGGATTACAGGCGTGAGCCACCGGGCCTGGGAGGATCTACATTCTCAAAGATAGGAACACCTTCTTGAGGTGTCTTCACATGGCAGGAAGGACAAAGACATTTTTAAGAAATCATTCTTATTTTGTGACTGTAGAAAAGAGGATTTGGAGCTGTCAAGCAGTTACATGACTTGTCCAAGATCACGTAACTGAGAAACTAAAGCACCCTTCCCTGCTTAAATTTTCACTGATAGCTACTTTTAAAAGTGTAAGAAATCCCCTAAGTCCTAAAATGTTATGAATTCCTTACTGATACGGTTTTTGCCTGAAAGTTAACCAACAGCCATCTGGTTAAGGATAATTCTATTTTATTCTTTTTAAAAAAAATAAATGGGGAGTCAGCTGATAACAGCAGATACCTGCTGACTTTGTAACACATGTCTATGTAGATTGTCTATATTTCTGTTAGGAATATGCATCTTTCTTTTAAAATATTATCATTAAGAGTTGATACTTAATGAGTATTTACTGTATGCATGCCCTGGATTGGTATATTACCTATTTTATTTTACTTAAACTTTATGACAACTCTCTGCTATAGATTTTCTCTAAGAAGAGGAAATTGCTGGTCAAGAAGGATAAATAGGATAGCACAGTGACTCACACCTGTAATCGCAGCACTTGGGGAGGGCAAGGAGGCTGGACTGCTTGAGCTCAGGAGTTCAAGACCGGCCTGGGCAACATGGAGAAACACTATCTCTACCCAATCCCCCGACTCAAAAAAAAAAAAAAAAAGAAAGAAAGAAAGAAAAACTTAGCCAGGTGTCATGGTGTGCACCTGTAGTCCCAGCTACTCAATATGGTGAGGTGGGAGGATCTTTTGGGCTCAAGATGTTGAGGCTATAATGAGCCATGATTGTGCCTCTGTACTCCAGCCTGTACAACACAGTGAGATTTGTCTCAAAAACAAAACAAAAGACAACAGAAAACAACAACAACAAAAAAGAAAGAGTAAATAATACTGGCAGAGTCACACAGTGGTAGAGCCAAAAAACAAAAAACAGAACTAAGATCTGCCTCTTTCCCAAATTCATATTCATGTTCCTATTGTATATGCTGCCTTGCCTTATTAACATTCTAAACACTAGTGACATAATTTTAATTCATTCAAAAGCTTGTTTCCTAGGTCAATTGCTAGAGAGAGATCAACAGTGGTACGCCTAAGTGTTTAACGAAAACAGCAGGTAAGTTGATTCCCTAAGAAGTCAAGGGCATTATTTTTTGTTGTTTTGTTTTTCAACTTTGCTTTCTGAGTTAGAGGTACATGTGCAGAGTGTTATCTAGGTAAACCACATGTCGTTGGGGTTTGGTATACAGATTACTTAGTCACCCAGGTAATAAGCATAGGACCGGATAGCTATGTTTTTTTAATCCTCTGCCTCCTTTCAATCTCCACCCTTGAGCAGGCCCTGGTGTCTGTTAGTCCCCCTTTGTGTCCATGTGTTCTCCTTGTTTGGCTCCCATTTGTAAGTGAGAACACAGCAGTTTTCGATTTTGCACACCTGCGTTATTTTGCTTAGGATAATGGTCTGCAGCTCCATCCATGTTGCTGCAAAGGATGCGATCTCATTCTTCTGTATGGCCGCACAGTATTCCATGGTGTGTATGTACCAATTTTCTTTATCCAGTCTCCCATTGATAGGTGTTTAGATTAAGTCCATGTTTTTGCTATTGTGAATAGTGCTGTAATAAACATGTGTGTGCATGTGTCTTTATAGTAGAATGAATTACATTCATATATACCCTATAATGAGATTGCCAGGTTAAATAGTAATTCTGGTTTAAGTTCTTTGAGAAATCACCACACCACTTTCCACAATGGCTGAACTAATTTACCCTTTTTTTAGTTGTGAATGGTTTTGGAAGAACCTACAGGTAAAATAAATAAATATATATATATATAAAGAGCCCAGAACACTTTCACACTTGTATCTTTATCTTCAAGTCTCTGTCACTCTTCTTTAGGCTTCCCTGCTTAATTACTGCAACCTGGTACTGAAGCGTTTCTCATCTCTTTTGAAACATGCATCGGGGAACTCCTCACTTAAGTAATGTATTGCAGTCATACGTCATCGGCGGCAACAGCTCCATGCTGTAAATAAAGCTGTGATTTTATTGTTGTCAGGAGTCCAGACTGAGACATTCTTACTTACATGCAATGCATCAAGCATTAAAAGCATATTTCTAATGCACTTCCTAAACCATGCTCCCTCTCCTCCTGTGGGCAAAGATCTTTTAAGGCTCAGGTTCTCTAAAAAGCATTCAGAGTATGGAAATGAATTAGCGAGATGCGATGTCCCGGCCAAATTCACAAGAGAGATGAACAGCTAAGAAAAGCACCAAAGGTGTTTATGTCTGAGCTCCAGCCACAGTGAACCCCTGAGAGCTCTCAGTCCTGGTGTTTCAGAGGACTCACGTGGCACATGCAGCATTAGTCCTTGAGGGGTTCGGTCTTGTGAAGGGGCTCATTGCTCTCTCAGCCTGAAGTACTTTAAGTCTCAATTCAATGTTATTTTCATTCCCATTTCCCTAAAAGGCTTTTGTGCCACCCCGTTGGTTCTCCTAGAGCCTCCCGCAGGCTTCAGCATTGGGTCACTCTGCACACTGCACTAAGATGAAGTGACTGCGTGGCTCTATCTTTACTAGACAGAAAGGCAGGGGCTATGCCATCTTTATTCTTACATTCTCGGAGCTCTGCACAAGGTACAAGATTAGTAAATGTTTGGTTGTTGAATAAATAAGTATTCATCACTGAGAAATACATTCTTAACAATGGTATTAGGTGACTATTTAACTAGAGTCAGATCAACTAACCATTAAATGGTGAAACTGAATGGTTATTGATAAGATTCTTTAAGAAAAAAAAATTACAGTGCAGCTACTAAGTCTAATCACTTAATTGTACTGAGTGGTTTCATCACGACCATGAAGACAGAGCTGGGTGCTTACTGAGTACACTTTCCACTTGCATACCAGGCTTCACATTCCTAGCTCATGCATATCCATATACTCAGGAAAGTATCATTAATTCATAGATATTGAAATGGTGTTCATGAATAATGGAATTTTGTTCAACACATATTTCCTCATAGTGCAAATGAATTATTGGAGTAAAACATAGGAGCAGTTTTCATGATGAGGTTTGTGCTTGCATCTTCCCAAATGTTCATGAGGACATGGTACCTGTGACTCCACTGTGCCTGGGTCCTGCTGAAGCAATACCCCTCCCCATTAGCAAGTAAGGTCCCTGATATGGTTTAGCTCTGTGTCACCACTCAAATCTCATCTAGAACTGTAATCCCTGGGAGTAAAGGGAGGGAGGTGATTGGATCATGAGGGTAGTTTTCCCATGCTATTCTCATGATAGTGGTGAGTTATCATGAGAATCGATGGTTTTACATGTGTTTGGAAGTTCTTCCTTTGTCCTTCCTTCTCCTGCCCTCTTGTGAAGAAGGTGCTCACTTCCCCTTTGCCTTCCACCGCGATTGCAAGTTTCCTGAGGTCTCTCCAGCCATGCGGAACTGTAAGTCAATTAACCCTCTTTTCTTTATAAATTACCAGTCATGGGCATTTCTTCATAGCCAAGTGAAAACACACTAATACAGTAAATTGGTACTGGGAGTGGGGCACTGCTATAAAGATACAGAAAATGTTAAAGTGACTTTGGAACTGGGTAATGGGCAGAGGTTGGAACAATTTGGAGGGCCCAGAAGAAGACAGGAAGATGTGGGAAAGTTTGGAACTTCTTAGACAACTGTTGAATGGTTTCACAAAAATGCTGATAACCATGTAGACAATGAAGTCCAGGCTAAGGTAGTCTCAGGTGGGGACTAGGAACTGGAACAAAGGTCACTCTTGCTATGCTTTAGCAAAGACACTGGCAATATTTTGCCCCTGCCTTAAAGATCTGTGGAACTTTGAACTTGAGAGACAGGATTTGAAATTGGAATTTATGTTTCCTTCTGATTCTGAGGAGTGCTGTCACTCGGGGGTCTCCCGAGCCTATCTAGTGCTGATCTTCTATGGATTTTCCGGAAGACTGAATAGGGCTAATTTTGCAACTGTTCTAGAATATAAGTGCACTGGTCTCCTGGACACTTCATGGGGAAAAAAAGGTAACCCTCTAGTTCTGCTCAGATTTTTTTTCAGCTCTGCCTCCTGCAAAGACAGTCCATTTCATCCAGCTAGTTCTGAAGAAGTGTGTGCATCATGTTCCTTCCTCTGATGAAAAAAAGGGAAGGAGAGCATAAAGTTTGGAAAATTTGCAGCCTGACACTGCTATAGGAAAAAAAAAATGCTGTGGAGAAATTTAGGCTGGCTGTAGAAATTTGCACAAGTAATGAGGAGCTGATTGTCAATTGCTGAGACAATGGGGAAAATGTCTCCAGCGCATGTCAGAGACCTTTGGGGCAGCCCCTCCCTTCACAACCTGGAGGCCTAGGAGGAAAAAATAGTTTCTTGGGCCAGGCCCAGAGCCTCATTGCTCTATGCAATTTTGGGACGTGGTACTCTTCATCCCAGCCATGACTAAAAGGGGTCATTTCTTCAGAGGGTGCAAGCCCCAAGCCTTAGTGCCTTCCATCTGGTGTTGGGCTTGTGGTTACACAGAAGTCAAAAATTTGAGGTTTGGGAACCTCTGCCTACATTTTAGACAATGTATGGAAATGTCTGGATATGTCTGGATATCCCAGCAGAAGTCTGAAGCTTGGAGAACCTCTGATGGTGTAGTGCAGAAGGGAAATGTGTGGTAGGAGCCCCCACACAGAGTCCCCACTGGGGCACTGCCTAGTGGAGCTCTGAGAAGAGGGTCACCATCCTCCAGACCTCAGAATGGTAGATCCACTGACAGCTTGTACAGTGAGCCTGGAAAAGCCACAGGCACTCAATGCCAGCCTGTGAAGAAGCTGTCCAAGGCCATGGGAGACCATTCCTTGCATTGGCATGCCCCAGATGTGAGACACAGAGTCAAAGGAGATTATTTCAGATCTTTAAGATTTAATGACTGGCCCATTGGATTTCAGATTTCAGTGAGCTCTGTAGCCCCTTTGTTTTGGCCAATTTCTCCCAATTAGAATGGGAGCATTTACCCAATATCTGTATTCCTATTGTATCTAGGAAGTAACTAACTTGCTTTTGATTTTACAGGCTCAAAGGCAGAAGGAACTTACTTTGTCTCAAATGAGACTTTGGACTGTGGACTTTTGAGTTAATGCTGAAATGAGTTAAGACTTTGGAGAACTGTTGGGAAGATTTTGAAATGTGAAAACATGAGATTTGTGAGGGACCAGCGGAATAATGATACAGTTTGGCTCTGTGTCCCTACCCACATTTTATCTCAAATTCTAATGTCAACATTGTCAAGGAAAAGGCCTATAATCCTCATAGCTTGAGGGAGGGGGTGATTGGATCATGGTGGTGGTTTCCACCATGCTGTTCTCATCATCGTGAGTGAGTTCTCACGAGATCTTTGGTTTTGCAAGTGTTTGGAAGTTCCTTCTTTATTCTTCTCTCTCCTGCCCCCTTGTGAAGACAGTGATTGTTTCTCCTTTGCCTTTTGCCATGATTGTAAGTTTCCTGAGACCTCCCCAGTCATGTGGAACTGTGAGTCAATTAAACCTCTTTGCTTTATAATTACCCAGTCTCAGATATTTTTTTTAGCAGTGTGAAAATAGATTAATACTGTCTTCGTGAGATAGGATTCCAGATTCGCAGGGACACAGAAGGAAATCCAAATTTATTTAAGCATCCCATGTTAGAGGTAATGTAATAAGTACTTTAAATGTAGTTTATGTTTAAAATAATATCTATATACTTATATGTACTATAGTTTCTAATTTACATCCACAGGAATTTTACAATATAGTTAACATCCTCATTTTACATAAAACAAATGTCAAAAACCAACAATGGCTTATCAAAGCTAATATGTTAAAAATTTTAGCTAAACTCTGACTGACTTCAAAATCCATGTTTTTCTTACCATACCAGTTACCTCCTAAATTGTATAATAGGGAGGATTTAGTTCCCAGAGGGAAAGGATGACTTGCTTAAAGATGCTTTTTTCCCTTTGAACAAATATGCATCAAAAATATACCTGTGCCAGCCACTATTGTAGGTGCTGAGAATCCCACAGTAAACATGGTTTTGCATTCAGAGAGCATATGTTTGAGTTGTGGGATTAATAATCTGTTCTCTCATATCCAGTGCACATCAGAATTACACAAGTTTCTCAGACAGAGTCTCACTCTGTTGCCCAGGCTGGAAAGGGCAGTGGTGATCCTGGCTTCCTGTAGCTTCAACCTCTTGAGCTCAAGTGGTCATTCTGCTTCAGTCTCCTGAGCAGTTGAGACTACAGGTGTGTATCACCACACACAGCCAATTTTTTATTTCTTATTTATTTTTAGAGATGGGACCTCTCTATGTTTCCCAGGCTGGTCTTGAACTTCTAGGCTCAAGAGGTCCTCCCACTTTGACATTCCAAATTGCTAGGATTACAGGCATGAGCCACCACACCCAACCTAGAATTACACATGTTATATGCATTATTATTATAGCCCCAGATGCTTTGGAAATATTCAATTAAAAAGAAAACAAATGGAAAGAAGGAATCTAATTTTGGAATTCCTACTGAACTATTGCCACAGAGGACTGGCTGGATAACTTCCTTTCTGCCTACTAATGCTTTGCTGCTGTTCTCCCCCAACTCCGTTCCATGGTCTAGTCCAGGCTACTCCTAAATGCTTAATCACATATTGAGTAAGCCAATTTTCTCTCTTAGTGTTTCCCAAACCCCTACAATCAGACTGGTTTTAACTTTCCTACTTCTTGTTTGATCTCAGCTGCTGCTGGACTTGCATTCTGATTCTGAGGAGTGCTGTCACTCGGGGGTCTCCCGAGCCTATCCAGTGCTGCTCTTCTATGGATTTCCCGGAAGACTGAATGGGGTTAATTTTGCAACTGCTCTAGAATGTAAGTGCACTGCTCTCCTGGACACTTCATGGGGAAAAAAAAGGCAACCGTCCAGTTCTGCTCAGATTTTTTTTCAGCTCTGCGTCCTGCAAAGACAGTCCATCTCATCCAGCCAGTTCTGAAGAAGTGCGTGCATCATGTTCCTTTCGCTGGTGAAAACTTCCAGTATTGACTACTAGAAGTCCTGTAGATCAACAGCTATCAAGCCTTTGGAAATATAACTAATATGTACCAATATGTAAAAACTAATTTCTGTTGTTTTAATAAGATAGTTTCCTAAGGCCCAAATGTAACTTTCAAAATGACATGTGTGGCACTAATTCTCTCTACTACCTGGGTGACAAAGGGAGCACAGTGCACAGGCTGGAGGCCAGAGCTTCCCTGGACATAGTTTGGCCCCAAAAACAATCAGGGAAGAAGAAACTTGACAAGGAGCCACATAGATATTCCCTAAAGCAGAGACCTTCTCAAGGTGATGCATGACCATTAGAGAATCTGTGCGGTAAGGAACTTCTTGGTGTCCATTTCTGTCAGATGGGGAAAAGTAAAAGCTAACAAACTTGCTCATACAAACAAATCTGTGTCATAGGCATACAGTCATGCTAACATTTTTCTGTTGAAAGTAGGAAAAAATGTATGTTTTCTAGCATATATTTTATGTTTTGTTTAAAACACTGCACATTTTATCTTTAAATACATATATGCATATATATATTTAAAACATACACATGGACATATAACTATTTGTAACTATATAGCTATTTGTAAAAATATTACCACTGGAATTGTTTCCCTTTAATAAAACAAACATAAATAAGCATAAGCCTCCACGAAGTGCTTGTATCCAGGGATGTTGTAGCAAACCGTCTCTCCCGGGGAATAGGAGGAGCTTTGATTTGCAGCATTTGCCAATGTCTGCATTGTAAACACTCCACCTATGGCCTGTTTCAAACTACCAATGGTTTAGTGCCTGGCTCACAAAATTCCTGAATATTTAACACGCGGCTTTTGTGAGGGCAGCAGCCAGTGGCAGGTTACCACCACCATGCTCCATCAGCACCGCAGCAAACTCGTGGGAGGCGCTTGGGGAGCCCACCGATTAACCTTTCCTTTTAGAGTGACAATCACTCTGCCAAGTCTTGAGTCAAGATATTTTCATCTTTATTTCGTAGATTAGAATAAAACATTTTCAGAAAATCGAAGAAGATCAAGGAAAATAAAGATCGACACAAACCGTAAAAAGTATTCAAGAAATGTTTGCTGATTTCTATTACCCATGGTGTGGGTGAAAGGAAGCACAGAGCTAGAATGCTTGGGTGTCAAATCCTGAAAGATGTTATACGAGGAGAAGCAGCCCCCAGGACGGAGGGCGTGTTTCTCTGGTTCTTCCCTGAGCCTGGCTAGACCTCACTTGTGCAGGAGACGTGGCTGAAGGGAGGTCTGTGCCTGTGCCACGGTCTTGGCTGGAGGCTTCACATGCAAATCCAAACACAGAGGACTCCGTGCCCGCCAGCGGGTCGTGCCTGCCTTCCAGCAAGCTCCCACCAGCCTCAGGGAGCTCACAGCCTAAGCCTCCATCTCATAACCAATCTCTCTTACAGTTCGAAAACTTTTCCTTTAACCTGCTGTAAAGTCAAAGAAAGACTTCTATGAAGTCACCTCTCAGCTTTTCTTTCTCCAGGTTAAATAATCCATTTCCCCTAAAGTCTCCCTGGGGTCCGATTTCCCCACCCCTTCATCACTTTTGTGACTCCTACTTGAGTTCTGTTTGAGAGAAATGAGAATGAGTTTCTGGGGAAAGGCTCACCCTGACCCTGCACTGGATGGTAGAGGAAGCCACGAGGGCAGCAAGGGCCGTTTCTCACAGGGAAATCGCTCTTGCTTGTCCTCTCTGTGCCTGACACATCCGAACAGCACAGCCGCTCTGCTCTTCGAGCCTCTACTTTCCACACCAAGAGAACAGGGGATGGCAGAACAGACAGGCCTTAGAAATGATCACACACTCCTCATTTTACACACTAGGAGACTGGGATCCCAAGAATTTCAATATCTGCTTGATATCAATCAGAGTTGATCATAGAGGAGAATTAGAAGCAAGATGTCCTAACGAATGTATAGTCCAGTGCTAGGTGTACCCTGCAAAATAGTGGACTGCAGGTCTGCCTGAAATGAGATAATCATAACCACTAACATTCACATTATTCCCTACATTTAGCCTGTTTCCATGAAAACATGCTGGTAGGCTTCTTTAGTCTGATTCCACACCCATCTTCAGCTCCTGGAACAGTGACCAGCACATGGTTTGCCTTCCTTATGTATTTGCTTTTGTTGGAGGGGCATAATTACCTAATTTGCTCCCCTGCACAATTTTGTAAGGATGGATATTACTGAGGGGAAAGCTACTTTTTTAATTTGTTTCTTTTTTACAGTGTTTCTGATGGAAATAATAGCTTTCAAGTAGCAGAAAACCCTCTGGAAATTGCTTCAAGAGAAGGAATGGGTCATAGGAAACTTTAAGAAGTACAATGCAGGACAGCCTCAGGGAAAGTTAGACCTAGACCAAATAAATCTTGACTCTTCCTCTCTATGGCCACAAGGAGATGGCTGTTGATGCGTTTCAGTGGGGCAAGTCTCAGGATGACAGAGGGAAGGACCATGTTTCGGCAGGGATTATGCTCATCGCTGGGTGATCTCAGAAAGTCACCTAACCTTTCTTGGTATTATTTCCCTATTTATGGTACAATTGATTTCTGCTCGTCCTACCACAGACCAAATGAGCTCATGCTATGAAAATACTTTCTCAAGTTTAAAATAGGATATAACTTAAGATTAGTTTATTACAATCATGAATTTCCCCCTCCTCAAGTTGAAAAATGCAAATCAGATCAATAATAATTGCCTTTGATCTAAAGACTTTTGTTAGATTTTCACATCATGCACTACATCAGAATGACCTGGAGTAAAATAAAACCTACTAAAAATATAAAATTAAGAAAAGAAAAGAAAATAACACATTTCTTTTTAAACACAGACCTTAAAAGGTTTTGTGTTTTTCAAATTAGATAGAAGTGAAAAGGCACATAATACCTTTGCTAAATTACTTGAAGGCAGTTCAAACAGGTAGAGAGTGGGCTTAGAGATTCCTGACAGGCAAATTGCTCACCTATGGCACGCTTCTTACTCTGACAAAAACAAAGACTCTTTGAAAGAATTTCCGTTGTCAGGTGATGTTATGTTTACTAGAACTAATCCTAAATCTTAGAAATTAGAAAGGCCTTAAATCTTGATCCTCACATGTCAAAATGCGATGAAACTATTTTAGAGAAAAACAATGTGCTTTAGCTGTAGCCTAAGGGGCAAAGCATGGACTTGAATTCTTCAGTGTTTATAAAATAAATACTCAGAGTAGTGGCTATTTGTATTTATGGATAACTTTATTTAATGTATCTCTTCATTCTATCTGGAATCTGAAAACACATTATTGGTAGATAAACACTGCCATAGATCATATCAGTTTTATTGCCTACAGTGAGTCTAATAAACAGGAAATGTAAAAACTAGTACAAGTTATCTCTCTTACTCGGACATTCCTCTACTCATTCATTCACTCATTTGTTGAACAAACATTATACAGTAAACATACTGCATAAAGTAGTATGAAAGATTCGAGCATTAGGGTACATTATGTGAATATAATTAACTATTTCTGATTTTCCTGCCATGGACTTTGTAGCCTTAGATACACAAGGTAAATGAATAGATAGACAGAGATAGGTAAAGATGTAAACAGCTAAATGGCAGGTAGAATATAAAAATAAAGTCAGGAAAAGTTAAATCTGAAATGAGAAGCATAGATTTTGAAAGTCTGGTGTGTGGAGTTAGTGTTTCAAATTGTGCGATTTCTTTTTAGAAAATTAACTTCTTAACTAAGTAATAATGCATTTGTGAACTGTTCACTCACCGCAGTTATATAGCAATACTGTAAGGATTCTGTTTTTGCTAAAACACAAGACTGAACTACTAAAAATAGAAAACAAGATAAATTATTGGAATATTACTTTATAAATATGCCATTTGTTAACAAAAGATTTATTTTTGCAACTTGTTGGCTTATCTGTAAAATGTAAACATGCTCCCTGTACATAACTCAGACACATTCTGAAGATGGTTTAATAAACACAGTGCATTTATTCTTTCAGGAATTAGATAAACATTCATTAAATATTAACTTAGTAAGAAAATGTCACTGAGCTTGAGGAACTAAAGGTTGGTGATAAACACATATATACTTATGTATAGATAAACACCAAAAACAGTTGAATTTTTATTACATAATTTGTTTCAAGTGAGAGGAGAGAACTTGTGGTTATTAAAATTCCCCTTCGTGCTTTATGAAACTGAGATTCAGAGCTAAGCAACTGGTGAAAAATTGCGATTTAATTCTGAAGTCAAACGGGTTTTTCTGATGAGAAACACAAATCCTATCTTCTATTAAGAGAAAGGCAGAAATATTTTCTAGATCATATAGATTTTATTTGGAGTGGAAAAAGAAGATGGATCCTGAAAACATATCTTGAAAATATGTTTCCTCGAATATTCTTTGTCTTCAGAACACTGAACTTGTCCCATTTTCTTCCTCTATAGGCCCTTGGCAGCCTCAATATTTTTGCCCAGATTTTCTATATGAGCAGAGTTTCAGGATGCTCTGCTTTTTCTGCACCCAGGCAATATGATTTCTGCTCATTGCTACAGTATTATTTACACACAGCCAACTCAGAAACCTGCATCTCTTGTTCAGGCCTTTCCACCAATCTATTAGGTTGGTGCAAAAGTAATTGTGGGTTTAGTACCAAACTAATACTTAGTATCTATTCTTGAATACTTCAAAGCAGCTCAAACTAAGCCAGATGGACAGTAACCCCTTGAGTATCCCTTCTGAAGTCTGTCTTCTGCTATTCTTTCTTTCAGAGACAGGCATCACCATTGACTGAGTCATACAAACCAGGATGCCTTCAGGTCATTCTTTTTCTTTTATTTTCCTTTGAGATCAAGTCTCACTCTGTAGCCCAGGCTGGAGTGCAGTGGCACAATCTCGGCTCACTAAAACCTCCACCTCCCGGGTCCTGGTTTAAGCAGTTCTCCTGCCTCAGCCTCCCGAGTAGCTGGGATTACAGGCACATGCCACCATGCCCAGCTAATATTTGTAGTTTTAGTAAAGAAAGGGTTTCACCATGTTGGCCAGGCTGGTCTTGAATCCCTGACCTCATGATCTGCCCGCCTCAGCCTCCCAAAGTGCTGGGATTACAGATGCGAGCCACCGTGCCCGGCCACCTTCAGGTCATTTTAACTTCACTCTCCCTCCTCCACCTCACAGTGATAATTTCTAATCTTCTATGTACCAGGAGTCAGTTCTTAGATATTGCATGTCCATCATCTTGTTTAATCTCCATGTTGGAGGATGCCATCATTTTGTTAATATAACGTATAAGGTATATATTCATTTACTATTTGTTTCATCAATGTATCAACCATCTAACTCTTTTATTATTATTTTGTGGGGGGAATGGTGCTTCTCTCTAAATTCTGTATCTTACCATAGCCTGAATATGAGACAGACCTACACAAAGCAAACACTAGTCCAATCCAGTAGCCTCAGCAAGGTTCTTTGCTGGTTTCTGCTGCAAGATGGCCGGATTTGCTGGTTATCTCAGTTGTTAATGGCTATGGTGCAACTGGTCCCGACGGGCCCTTTAGGGTCCTGACATTTCTACCACAGCACATGTACCTGGCTTTTTGCCCCAGTTTCAGCACTTTTGGTTGCTCCTCCTCTCCAGCTTGACCCCTTTGCCTGCTGAGTTCTGGGTACTCTCAGAGCCTCCATGTCCTCTGATCAGAGCATGCAAAAAGAGCTGTCCCTGCACTCCACACACAGATCCAAGAAGCAAGCAGTGCTGCTTCTGCCTCACCTCTCCAGATGCTTTCTGCAAGCACAGTGCCCTGTTGAATGCACGTGGCAAGCAGACATAGTAAGAGCTTTATCTAGAGTGTGCACACCTGCCTTCAGCACATCTATACTGTAGTTTCATGGGCCCTGGCATTCTGAGGTTCCTTCATGCTAATCTACATATTGCTCCAGCTGCCTTCTGTCACCATGAACAGTTATAGAAGAAACAAAAAGAGACTCTCCATCTTCCCCTGTCCTTTCTCCACCCATCAAACCACCCTGGAAGGACAGGTGCTTGGGACTGTCACTTCTTGAAGACATATTCTCCTCTCCCACTTAGACAACAAGGCTCATGGCCAAGAGACAGAAATATCATAGGCAGAAAGAGGAGAATTTGCTATACTACGTATTAACCTCTATGATCTGGCTTTTTCATATTTGATTTCAATATAGTAAAGAAAAACATTTTAAAAAATATTTCTCTTTCTCTTCCAAAATTCTGGCTTGTAAATCTACCATCTTGCTTCAAACTTTAACGAAACTCTATGTGCCAGTGAAGGCTGAGAAATAGCTTGTTCTAGCTGGTAGCTGCCCTTTCCTCAAACTCTGAAACCCATTAATGCAATGCGTTATCACCTTCTGTGGCAACACGACTTACTACATATAAAAACGTATCTGAAATAGCTTTAAAAATAGTAGCCTTAGCAAACACACAGCAATACTTCAGGGCAAATTTTGTCATCCTGGTACACATGATAAAAATGGAACGTCATGTATTCCTGTTTGTGCAGCCATCCTTGGGGAAGGGGGTGGTCTAGGATTCAAACTTGGGTCTATATAACACAAACATTCATTTATTTTTTATTTTTTTCTACTACACCAAACTACTGAGAGGGAGAGAGAGAGACACACACAGAAAGAGAGATAGAGAGACTCAGTGTGCAAAACTCACGCAGAATAATAACAAGAATAGTTGGGAATTCTGATCCTTTTCCATCGAAGTGGTCCCCTCCCACAAGCATCCCATCTGTGTGACAGAGACTGGTTTAAAGTTGACCAAGACCATTCCCTCTTCAGAGAACACAAAGAGGTGACATGTCCCAACCCCCTTTGCAATTAAATGAGGGCAATGGGGCGTATCTCAAGATAATAGAAACACGGTAAACACAACATAAGCTCCTCCAAGGCTTGGTGAGAAAATGTCCCATGTGACTGACTCTTTTCTCTCCCTTTCTCCCTCTTTCTTACTCTGGTCTTTGACCGTCTGGAGGGAGATAATTCACTGAAAGACTCTGCAGAGAATCTAGAAGATCCCAGTACACAGGATGGAAGGGGCCAGAATCCCTGAATCATGTAATGCCATTTGCTAAACAAGTGACCTGCACTCCTTGAGGTTTCGTCTGTTTGCTTCTGCAGTTAGGGCTAACTACCCTAACTAATAAACCCCCGAAACACAGCCGATCCCTTCCAATAATCCCAGGAGCCTGAGCACCACTCTGAAGATCCCTGCACCTTCTCTCTTCAGCGTTCACTGGGCATTTCCCACCACAACAGTGACAGCAATAAGAACAGCTCATCGTTACCCAGTCTGTCTTACATCAGCCATTTTCTAAACGATCTACAAGTATGAACTTATTTAATATTTAGGAGAACTCTACAAACCATTTTTTTTTTTTTGCATTTACAGATGAGAACACTTGGCCTAGGGAAGTTCAGTAACTTGCCCAACAGCATTTCAATGAATACCGTGCAGAGCTAGATTAGGAACCCAGGCTCTCTGACTCCAGGACGGCGACTCCGAGTTGCTGTACTCCACGCCTCTCAGGGCAGAGGACCTAAATGTCAGTAACAATTGCAAAGCAAACCAACCTCAGATCTAGCAAGCAACCTTTAATCATCTCAGCTTTCCCATTTTATAATGAGAAGTAGTTTTGTGGTTCATGAATTCCAGGCTGTAGAAGGCTCTGGCAATACTCAGATAGAGCTTCTTGTATTTTGTTCTCTAATCAAGTTCAAGGAGGTAAAAACTCATCTCATAACTGGACAACATACCAGGGGCAATTAACACAATGCAATAAGTGAAGTCCAGAATCGTGCAGAGCCTCTTTCACAAGGTTATGGAGCCAAGATGAATGAGAAGATGAGTACAGCGGGAAGGGCTCAGGCTATTGTTGGGTAATTCCCTGGAACTAGACACATCTCAGGGCTGGGTGTGGCTCATGTCTGTAATCCCAGCACTTTAGGAGACCAAAGTGGGAGGATCTCTTGGCAGGAGTTTGAGACCAGCCTGGACAACACAGGGAGACCCTGTGTCTGTAAATAAATATCAGTGAGTTTCTGATCTCAAGGCTTATTGTTGTTGGAAACTATTTATAGCATAGGGGTGAAGTTTAAACAAAGTCATTTTTGAGATAGTCTCTATCTCCCTCCATTGTATACATCCATGCAAACATCTAAGAATTAAGAAAGGAACGAGAGAGAGAGAGAGAGAGAGAGAATGACAATGCATACAAATCATGCTGATCTAGCAAGCAGGGCAAGTTATGGATCAAGGCATGAAGGTGCATGGAGCCTGGGCAGATGGGAGAAGGAAGAGGGGGAAAAGGAAGTACAGTCTTGGACTTAGAAAGGAAAATAATGGGACAGAGCATCAGTTATCTGCAGAGAGAAAGAGTTCTAGTATTAGTTCTCTGGTCTAAATCCCCAACTTAAATCTGCAATAATATTTCATACTACTTATATGAACATTTTGCCAAAAAATAATTGATGTTAATAAAAGCAAGAATTGCTCCATTTATTGAGAATCCACTATTTAGAGTACTGGACACATTTAACACATCATCTTATTTCTTCATGGCAGAATTGCGAGGCAGGAATTATTTTCAGTTTTACACATGAAGTTCAGATGAGTGAAAAGATTTTCTCGAAGTCCGACAACTAATAAGATCTAGCTGACTAACGGTGGGGCTCAGTCTTTTAGTCAAAGCCCGGTTTCCTAAACACCTTCCTATCATCTACAGGATGTAGTGGCATGCTCACCTTAAAGGCAGCACCTAATAACTGCTCGAGGATTAATAGTTATTCTCAATATGCAGGATTCAACATGAAAGGAGAAAAGAGTTCTTTTCACTTAAGAGGGATGGTGACTGTATTATCTGTGAGGATGGGAGTGGGGCCAGCATGTTGAGAATATGAGCTAGAATTGACATCGTCTAGCACTGTTAGGCATTGGGGAGTGGAGCCAGGGTCTCAGGAGAGCAGCAAGAGGTCGTGGTGACCACTGAGGCACATAGTTAGGAATACCTGGGGGAGAGAAGATAAGGGCTCAGCTTGGGGATCTGCCCATGGAGTCAAATTGTCATTAAGCAAACAGCAAAAAGGAGAGAAAATGATTTTTTTGAATACCAGAACTAGATCAAATTTCAAATCTGCCCTTCAATAGCTGGTGACCTTGGAAAAGTGAATTTATCTCTGCTACTTTTAATTTCTTCACCAGTAGAACTCCAATAATAACCCCTAACCAGCGATGTTGTAATGATAACATTAAATAACCTCTGTGAACTCTTTCATACAACCCCTGGCTCAAAGTAGGTGATGGGAAAGATCACACCCTTTCCACCAGTCTGCTGCTTTGAATGAATGCCAATAACTGTCATGGAAGAGGTTGGTTAATCTCCCAGCATATTTGAGGGGAAAGTCTCTTCATTTAAAGATGCTCCCTGAATGATAAATTTTTACTCATCAGCTGGTTTAATAAATACATCAGTAAGAAAATGGAGTCCAATATTGGCTGGGTCTGTTGCAGTGGTCAGGTGAAAGGGACCTTGGCCCATAGAACCTCCAGCTCTGGCCCCTGAAACAAGATAACTGCCCGGGAGAGGGACCCAGTGTCAGACTCTCATGGATTGAGCTACGAAACATTTGGACCTTTCGGCTAACCCTCCTTGCTCCTGGTCATACGCCCCTGGCTACGATGCCCCTTGTCAGTGGATGTTCCTGAAGGAAGGTGCTAGGGGTGCTGATGGAAGAATTCTGTTCTAGCAGTAGTTACATTGTAGTGAGAGTAGAAATAGGAGTGACTAAGTCATTGACTGTTGAGGGCTTATGTGTGCAAAGAAGAGTGTTGGATTCTTCAAAGTCTGGGATTTAGCCCATCTAAGTTCAGTGCACACTATGGAAAGCAAAAGGTTGTGTTGTGTTGCAGGGAGCACAACCGAGTCCTTTCTTGGAGCTGCAGCTGTTGTTTTCCTGTATCTGTGTGTGTTTACTTCTCTGTCTAAGCATCCTGGTCTTCACCCTTTCACTGGTCACTTCCTAGTTAGACTGAAGCACTGACTTCTTCTCCTGACATGGTCTTTCAGGGCTAGTGGAATCCTTGATGGCCTATTATACTTACTTGGGAAATGCTTGAGGCTGGCCCTGTCTGGATCTCAGCCTTCTTTCCCACCTGTAGGCCCAGGCACAATCTGTTAAGAAGAAGATGATTAACAAATGTAACCCCCCAGGGGAAAGAACAGGGCATCCATCTCCTCTGAAGCAGAGACACAGTGTGGCCTGGCACATCACCATCAGACGCCAAAGTATGGTCAGGTTCTTTGACACAAACAACAGGGCATTTTGAGACTTGTAGGGAAGATGCGATATACTCCAATATACTCACATGAGTCGAACGTATTCAGGGTGAAAAATGAGGCTTTTAACAGACATTTTGCTACCTTAGCATTCGACAGTAATGTGAATGGATGTCCTAGTGCCAAGAGTTGTCAGACGTTTATTACGAGATTCCTCTATCCAAAATCTCTCTACATATGATGATTATTTTGTCAAAAGAAGCATTATTTAAAATAATGCGGTGTTATAACCCTTTAAAAATGTTAATACAAAAGGAGCTTTCTAAAAATCAGCTGAAATGCCTTGTCTCTGTCATTAACTCCTAGGAAGCGTGATTCTGGTTTTCAGTTCTTCGAAATCCCTTCCTGCTGCTCCCTGCTATCAAGAGGCCTGTCTTTGCGTCCTCCCACAAGTGCTGTGGAAATGAACCATCTGAGTGTGTGACTTCTGAGCAGGGGAGAGCCTGAGTTTGTGATTTTCTGAGGATTAATTTGTTGGTCAAGAAAATAAAAGGTACTCCATACACCTTCTCTTTTTCCCCTTTCAATGCCCCACAGAATTCTCTCATTTTGTGATACAGATAAGAGATAAGCCTACGTCAAAAAATGGTTTAGTCTAGATAGCGGTGAAGTAAAACACAATTTAAAAGCAAAACACAGACATGTAGTGTTTTATGCCTCTTAATGTGTTGAATCATTTTAGTTTAGAGGTGCCCAATGGTGAAAAGCTGTGCTGAAATTGAATCCCCTCTGCACTACAGGGACCCTGACATCTGGCACTGTCGGGAAAGAAGCTTGACAACAAAAACAAAACTAAGTTAAGGAAGATGCTCATAGAGATCTTATCAGTAACACTTGTTTACTTGAAATAACTTTGAGGTTCAAACACAGACGAACAACTAAATATATCCTATCCAATAACATTTTTGTGCAAAAGAAGCCATCATTACATATTACACACAAATTTTAATTACAACTAACAAAAGGTGAGGATGGACAGAAGGCTATTTCCGAGAAACACTTATGTGCCAGTCTGTTTTATAATTTTTCTCCATCCAGATGATGTATTATTTTATAAATAAGATAAAGTCAAAAAGTTTTAAAAACAATTAGCAAAAGGTCCCTTAAATAGATGATGAGTGGAGATTTAATGCCAGGTGAGAATGTCTTTAGATCTATGTTCATCTGCTATTTTACAGAGCTCTTTTTACCTTTACAGCAGAAATTATATTCGGTAGGTACCTAGGGGTTGATAGATTTCTTTTTTTAAAAAAAACCTCTTCTGTATTATTTTCTATTACAGGAAAAGCAAGAAAGCGAAAGAGACAGAAAGCATGAGCAGTGACAGGAACATGAAAAGCTGCTGGCCCCCGGGATGGCACAGCCCTTCACCAGGAGGGCCCGTGGACTCCCTGTGAAGGACGGTTTGTCAATGAGAAAAAGGCTTCTGAAAAAGGGGGTCACAGGGAGAGAACAGCATGTCCTATTGTATATCCACATGACACTTCTCTTGTACAAACTCCCATGTCCATGACCTCATGTTATTTTTAAAACAGGCCAGAGTGACAAATTTTTCAAAAGTGATAGGGATTTTAAGAGGATCGGCCAAATGATTTCCAGTTCATCGACAGGAAAAACAAGGGGAGAGGGGGAAGCGACTTGCTCACGTCCTGTAACCAACCGCAGAGCTCAAGTTTCTTCACTGTGGCCTGGGCCTGTCTGGCTAAACTGCACCTGCACCACCTTCCTTTCTCGGTGCCCTGCACAGTTCATTGCTCCTAAGGTGGGGCTTGGGGGGAAGCTGACCTTCTCTTCTCTATTTCTACTTGAACCCACCCCCCAGTAGGGAGGTCATGGTGAACATGGTCTGCCCCCAGGCAGCTGATCTACCCTCCCTGTGCTGTTGTTCCTCAAGGTAACAGCTGAGAGGCCCTCTCCCCAGGGAAGTCAGGCCACGGTCTCATCTCTCCTTTCTCCTGAGGCCACTGGCAGAAAGAGGATCAGGACTTGGCTTAGGAGCAGCAGTGTCCCCTCCATCAGGCTCTTGTTTCCCATGATTCATTGGTGCTGCCTAGAGATATTTCTCTCTAAAGAAGTATTTCACACCTAAATACTGAAGCAATGAGCTTTATTCATACAAATTTTCTGCACACTGAAAATGCCTTTTTTTTTCCCCACCAGTATTTAAGAAGACAAATTGCTACCGTTTTTAAAAATGCCATGTTATCTGTTACGAGGATAGGCCTACAGGAATGTATCATTAATGTAAAGTAAAAAGGGAAGAAACTAGTTATGGTAAGTCTCGAATCTTAACCGTACTTACCACCACCACCACACACTCCTGTTCACTTTCACTGACTTTCCATGACCAGAGCACACAACAAAAGAAATATCCTTAGGATGCAAGGTCCACCACACAGATCCATTGTGCACACACATTAAGTAAATGAGAACAGTCGTGTTTGGGTGCCTAGTATGTCAGACACGTTGTGTATTTAATCAATTTCATTCTTCCCAAACACTTTTGTTTTTCATACAAATAATGGAAAGGACATCATCTAATGCCTCCTGTGTTGCTTATTTTCCAAGGGCTATGGGAGTTCACCTGCATGATCTTGCTTTTGCATCTGTTCTGAACACAGGCTCTTCCACTGTGTATCCTCAAGCTCATGCTCTTCCGGTCCCAGCTTTGAAGCCATCCCAGTCTGGATATCTGGGAGTTCCTTCCTTACCAGCCAATCCAAAGGGCTTCTCTGCCCTATGCCCCCTGCTCCATGGTACTCATTAGCTTTTTACTCTGAGTGACGTTTCTTCCTAACATTCATCTTTGTTTGGCATGTGACACGGTTTGGATCTGTGTCCACCAAAACCTCATGTCAAATGGAATCTTCAGTGTTGGAGGTGGGGCCTGGTGGGAAGGGACTGCATCATGGGGGCGGATCCTTCACAAATGGTTTAGAACCATCTGCTTGGTGCTGTTCTCACGATAGTGAGTGAGTTCTCGCAAGATCCAGTTGTTTAAAAGTGTGTGGCTCCTCCACCCTGGCTCTCTCTTGCTCCTTCTCCAGTCGTGTGAAGTTCTTACTCTCCCTTTACCTTCTGCCATGATTATAAGTGTCCTGAGCCCTCCCCAGAAGCCGGGAAGATGGCAGCATCATGGTTCCAGTAGTCTGCAGAATCATGATCCAATTAAACCTCTTTTCTGTAGAAATAACCCAGGCTCAAGTATTTTTTTTTGGTAACAAGTTTGTCCAATCTGTGGCCCACAGGCCACATGCAGCCTAGGACAGCTGTGAATGGAGCCCAACACAAATTCGTAAACTTTCCTAAAACATTATGGGCTTTTTTGTTTGTTTGTCTTTAGCTCATCGGCTATCATTAATATTCGTGTATTTTATGTGTGGTCCAAAACAGTTATTCTTCTTTCAGTGTGGCCCAGGCAAGCCAAAAAATTGGACACCCTTGCTTTATACCAACATGAGAATGGACTAATACGGCATACGCATACACACACATATACATACACATAAATATATTGTTTGTGTTTCATTCACTGCTATATGTCCACCTCTTAGAACAGATCTCAGCATAGAATTTGAACTCATTTACACAGGACAAAATGCTGTTATTTTATCCACGATGCACAAGAGGAAACTTAAGCTCATTGAAGCTAAACATGTTGCCCAACATCAGAGCAATAGAGGGAAAATGTGATCTCATCAGGGCCCCAGGGTTCAGGCTCTTTACACCCCACAACCTGTACAGTCTACTGTCTACAGAGCTACTATGTAGAGAGCCAGGATTCGAATCCCTACTCAGCTCGTATTTCTATGTAACATGGGCCTTTTCTCTGCTCCTTCTACAAATATTTCTCATATATGCATAATGTAAAAAGTACTGCCTTACTCTATGAGGACGCAAAAATGGAAAGTGTACTTGCCTTTGAATTTTTTTTTCATTTAATAGAAGGAGATACATAGAAAGAAATAACTACAATACCACGAGGGAAGGAAGATCCAGGTGAGCTCAGAAACAGCAGGTGCCAACACAAAGCAGAGTGAAAGGGCCAGGAAAGTATGGGGATCATTAAGTAATGCTCCAGGCAGAGAATATAAAGCAGTGAGCACAATTTTTAAATGTTCAATAACATTAAAAAAATAAACCTAAGATATCATTATTAGATTTGCCGATTTCCAAATTTTCATCATGCTGCATGAACTCCAAAATTATTCCTTGTCAAAATTTCAAAACGTTATATTAGCTTTAGATTTGATAATAAAATAATATTTACCTCAAAGAAAACTGGCAAGAAAATTCAGATTCACTAATTTTTCATTTTCAGATTTATAGTTTTGCATCACTCCCTTCTCTTTCTCTCAAACCATTGGAGAATAAATTATATACATCACGCTCCTTGATTCTGAATTCAAATTTGTCTGCTATCAGTATTGCCATCCCCACTTTCTTGTTGCCACAGTTTGGTATATATTTGCCCATCCACGTATTTTTTGTTTGTTTGTTTGTTTTGAGACTAAGTTTCGCTCTTGTCCAGGCTAGAGTGCAATGGTGCAATCTCAGTTCACCGCAACCTCTACCTCCCAGGTTCAAGCAATTCTCCTGCCTCAGCCTCCCGAGTAGCTGGGATTACAGGCATGCACCACCATGCCTGGTTAATTTTTGTATTTTTAGTAGAGACGGGGTTTCTCCATGTTGGTCAGGCTGGTCTCGAACTCCCAACCTCAGGTGATCCACCTGCCTCGGTCTCCCAAAGTGCTGGGATTACAGGCATGAGGCACTGCACCTGGCTACTCATCCAAGTATTATAACATTTATAGAGAAACTATGTTCCCACTGTGTCTTGCATATATGCAGTATGCAGTTGAGTGTTGCTTTGTAATTTAATATTACATTTTTTTCTCATAATAGGTAAGTTAAGCCCATTTACTTTTGTTAATATCACTGAGATATTTGCTTTCCACTTTGTCCCATAATTTTATGTTATAAATACTGTGTTTACAATGTTATATTCCTTGAGTTTTTCTTACCTAGTCATTTTCTCACCTGGTTCCTAATGAATATTATTTTTTGAATCTTAACTACTAAACACGGTCAACGGTATCATTCCACTTTTGTCTTTCTCCTCCTCCACCCACCCCACCCCAAACTTCATCTCTTTATTAGTTGCATCTTTTATTTTCTGAGATATACAATTTTTGCATGCTCTTCTGCTAGCCATGATCCTACCCTTGTTCATGGGCTGTTAATAACAAGTCATTGAGTAGATTCTGAAGATAGATCGTGTGTCTGCAGTAGTTCCCGAATTTTTGCATGTTCAGAACCTCTTTATCTGTAACCCTGATACTTTAGCAGTGTGTGGTTGACATTTTATTTCTCTAAGCTTCTTGAAATTTCTGCTTCATTCTTATATATATAGATATATTGTATAACAATGTTTATATCTATGTGTATATATGTGTATATATATATAAGTCTTGTATAGGTACATATGCATACAACATAGGAACACATGTGTGTGTATTCAGATCTTTGTTTATTTTTGGAATATTTTCTTAGCTTATGGAGGAAACAGTAGTTCAATTCCACCCTATTGTTCTTCTTGTTCAAGTATTGCAATTTTGCGTGTGCTTGATCTTTTTTTAATTACCTTCCTTCGAACCACCTTTTCTCTGACCTTTCCTATTTTTTTATTCTTTAACTCATTTTTATTCTTTGATTTTTAAAAATTTTTTTAATGTCCTTATTAAATTTTCATTGAAGTGTATTATTCTTTGGGTGCAAAGAGAAGAGATAAAGGTCACAAAATTACCTAGCAATAAATCTGACTTTAGACAAAATCATCTAAGAACTATGAACTCTGGTAAAAAAAAAGGATCTTAAAAGAGAAATTTATTTTTCTTCAATTCCAGAAACTTGGTATTGACTATTAAAAGCAAAGCCTGAAAAGTTCTGAACATATAGTTTATCTAATGATTCATTTATTTAGTTAGATGAATGATCATATAAAATACATATTTTTTTACTTTCCAGGAAGTTTTTTTCTCTTATTCTTCCTTCCTTCCTTCCTCCTTCCCCTCCTCTCCTTTTTCCTCCCCTCCCCTGCCGCTTGCACTCCCCTCCCCTCCCCTCCCATCCCTTCCCATCTCCCATCCCACCTCCGCTCCCTTCCACTCCCCTTCCCAGCCTTGAAGAGGAGCACAGGGACTGTCTTGAGAGAAAAAAAGAGAGTGTAATATTACTGACTGCTCCTGATTGGATCCCAATTTCTGACCATCTTCACTATTCCAATGTCAAGCTCAAATCTGAAGGTATTTGGTAAAATAAATTTTTAGTTCTTAGTATAGCCATCAAAATAAACCTTAACTCCTAATAATTAGTCAGGTCTAGGTTTCAAAGCCAACAAAATGCCTGGCAGTTGAAATTAGAAACCTAGTTCACAATATAATTTAGCAGCTAAAACCCAGAATGAGACTTTTTGATCTTGTAAGTGTATGGTATAAGACTCAAACTGACTGGAAGAGGCAAGACTCAAGGAAACATGCCCATGGAGGAGAGGCCAGGTGAGAACATGGCAAAAAGGTGAGTGGCTTCAAGCCACAGCAAGAGGCCTGGGGAAAAACTGTACCTGCTGATAACCTGATCTTGAACTTCCAGCCTCCAGCATGGTGAGACAATAATTTTTTTAAAAAACTACCTGATCAGTGTTACTTTGTTATGAAAGCCCTAGCAAAGTAATACAGATGGAGGGCTGCAATTTGGCATACATTTATTCAGTTCTGTCACACTCCACATTCTGCTGACCTGCAAGTTAAAGGAAAATGTGTCTGTCCCCCTCATCAATGGTGGAAGAGCTACAGGAAAAACAAAATAAAATCCCTTCACCCCCATTTATAAGACGGAAGAACAGGAAACACAGCAACAACCCATCCCTAGCAGTTTGGGCAGCTGCCCTCAGCCCAGCAGTAGGGGAACTTTCTCAATTATGTCCTCATTCTGCTTCCTTGCAGCGACTCTCTCGCCTCTTTTCCTCTGTGCTCTCTTGGAGACTGTCTTCTATGATCATATCCACAGCAGGCATCTGGGAGCTTACCCTTCTTTGGGTTTGCACAAATTTCACAGGCAACTTCACACTGGCGGGATTTGGGAGAGTGAAAGGGTGATTTTACTGTTCAAGATTCTTAAGCCTACAGTAATAGTTTCTTTGGAAATATAATTTTCTAAGAAATAGGTAGGCTTCTAATCTACTTGACTCTAGTTAGTTCCATGTGTCAGTATTTAAAGTTTATTACTAGACTGGGTTCTCACACTGCTTTACATTTGCCCCTTCTTTGCCTTAGCTGATCTCTTCCACACTAATGATGGCTAACTTTGAGACTATTGAAAACATAGGCTTAGGCAGGAGCTATCTTTCTGAACCTAACATTTGCTTATTTATTGAGTCCTTCTGTTGAACTACAGTTTTTAAGTTTTTGTCTTGTTTTAGTTACTCAAAATCGTTTTGAATTTAATTCCTTTCTTTCTAATGTCTGGAAGTTCTTGCCTCTCCTCACCCTTCAAAGCCCTATATCTTTACTTTCTACTTGCTTCTGTTTCTAACCAGTGATTCTTATCCAAACTCACCCATATTACAATATCTTGGTGCTCTCAGCCAGCAAAAGAGAACTCAAAGTAACACTCTGGTCCTTCCTGGCCACATCCCTTAGAGTGGTGTGAATTTGTGTGGACATTCAACTCTGCTGCCATGGATACAAAATCCCAAACTGAAGAACAGCTATAACTAGGGTTCCTCTGCAAAAGAAAGAAGTTTAATTGACTCATAGTTCAGCGGAGCTGGAGGGGAGGCCGCAGGGAAGTTACAATCATGGCAGAAGGCAAAGGAGAAGCAGGCACCTTCTTCTCAGGGCGGCAGGACTGAGTGAGTGCAAGCAGGGAAAAGCCAGAAGCTTATAAAACCATCAGATCTCATGAGACTCACTCACTATCATGAGAACCGCATGGGGTAACTGTCCCCAGTGATCGATTACCTCCACCTGGTCCTGCCTTTGACACAGGGGGATGATTACAAGTGAAGGTGAGATTTGGGTGGGGACACAGAGCCAAACCATATCAATGTGCATATATTTCTGTATTTAAAATATACTTATATGTGATAATAAATAATATACTTATATATTATATATATGTAAAACATATATTTATATACGAACACATATACATAGATGTGTGTATATGACTGTGTGTATATGTGTGTACTATACTTCTCCAAAATACTTATCATTGAGTAGATAAATCATTTTTTTTTCAGTGCTACAACTGAATAGCCATAACGAGGAACAGAGAATTCAGATTCAGGAATGAAATGTAAAGAGCATATTCATAGAGTGTGAGACACTGAGAGTTTCTCTTTGCAGGACTTGCAGCCAGTTTTTCTGAATCTGTGTCCATTTCTCTTTTCATTACCACGTATGGAGCTTAGAGCCAGCCCAGCAAGCAGAGAAAGTACAACATGGGCTTTCCACAAACATAGGTTTCCAAGCGTGATTTCCTCCAGGACCACTAACAAGGAAGAGAAAAAACACTTCTGGAGCACTCAGTCCTGAATTTAGAGAGCTCTACCCCTGCAAGAAGACGCCTGTTAACATAGCTCTGCTGGGTATAAAAAGAAGTTTATTTTGGATGGCAGTCGGCTATTTTATTCCCTGAATCCTCAGTCTGACTCTGTTTCATGGGGTGTCGACTCTGTCTATGATTACTCCAATGTTCAGGTGCAGAGAAGTCAATGTTTCATGAAAGTGATGTCCCTGTCAGTAGCAAGCATATCATCTGGCCCCCCGAGCTGTCAAAGAACAGATTGTAGAATTACCATTAGAATACAGGAGTTTATAGCTGCAGGCAGTAAGTGCAGAGCCGGTAAGCATATGTCCCCAGCATGATATTTTAGCTTCATACGAAGCCGTAAAGTGGAAATAAGCCAACAGTACAGCAGCAACTGCTAACTGTTCTGTCTCTCCATGTTTCCACATTGTGCCATATGTCTGGGTAATTCTCAGTAAAGGGGGCATTACTGTCTCTCAGCTGACTGAGAACATTTCCCAAAAGGGCTCAAAAAATTGGTGTGAGACTGTGGTCACAATGACCTCACCTACTTTTATTGTCCAGCTTGCCTCGTGGATCTTTCATTTAACTCTGGTAGAGAAGTGGATCCTCTCTCAGCATTGATTAATTATGGTGAAAAAGTGAAAACTTTCTTAAAACAAACAAACAAAAATGATCTTGAGTCTTCCAGATGTCTATGTCTAGATGGTTAATATTTGCTTCAAAGGTTGAATAGAATTTTATAAAAGGAAAGCAGGAGATCTTTACATTATTCTTGAAGTGATATCAATTTTTTTAAATACAGAAATAACTAATTAATGCTAACCTAATTAGCATCCCAAAATATGAACCATACGTTATTTCAGAAGAGACAACACTGCCTCCTGTGGATCCAAATAGGGAGTGATTCGGTGCAGTTGGAAGAAGAGAGGCTTTGGAATAGAGGGCTATGGATTCAGTTTCCAACTTTGCCAGTTGTAAACTGTGACCTTCATCAAGAGTTCAAACTCCTAGAGTCTTTGCTTCCTCAAGTGTGAAGAGATGCTACTAAGTTGCAGGGGTGTGCACACATTATCCCAAGGAGCTCGTAAGAAGTGCCTAGCATGATGAATTTCACACAACGGGGACCCCCTGTACATGCTAGTGACTGTCCTGCTCAGGTCTGGATGAAGTCAGATTTAATCTAAAGGTAGGAGAATAAGGCAGAGACTATTATCTCAATTTATGAGTCAAAAAAACTGAATTTCAAAGAGATTAATTCAAATTGTTCATATTTTATGTTAGCAGAAAAAGCTTAGATTTAAACCCAGGACTCTATAATTTCAAATCCCATACTAATTTCACAACAACACGACGCCTTACAAAAATAATGAAGCAAATTCTCTTTCCTATGAACTAAAATTTTCAGTACTAAAATTTTCATAGTTCTTGTATTCCACACATTTTTGAACCGATACTTATTTTTGACAGTATGATCCATGCATATGCCAAGTATACAATTTCTGTAATTTTTATCAATGACATATTCATCTAAAATCATGACGGCTAAAGGTATTTATGTAAACTAGACAAATAAATGTGATATTCATAGGGTTCTCCTTGGAATTGTAAACTACAAGGAATTAATGGCATAAATGTTACTATTGAGCTGCACCAGCCCCTCTGTTTAGCAGGAGTAAACTGTATATTAGCCAAATGCTCTGCCTCTGCGTAACAATATTTTTCAATAGGCATCACTTTAAAAACAGATGATATTTTGTGAAACAATCTCATATAATACCTCAATACAGTTAATATCTTTCAGAACTGTCTAAATATCTTTTATTAAGAATGCATTCCTGGCCTCTGTGAGTCCATGTGTTCATCTGTTGGGATGCACATGAACACTTCCTCTGCTGCGGAGTTCTTTATCCATCACCACAGACCCATGTGCCATCCACAGCCTCCGCACTCCCCTGAAGGCAGGTGGTCTCTGTGTCCAGATTCAGCCAATGGGCTTTGAGTAGAAGTAAAGTGTGTCACTTCCATGTAGATGGTTCAACAAAAATAGCCATTAATAACAATCCTAATAAACATACAATAACATCAACAGTGGTATGTACTCATTTCCAATCAGATCTTGATTTGCTTTTCCTAGCATCTGATTGGCTTACAGACACTTTTGCCACAGCATTCTTTCTACTTTTCCTACCTTCAGTTTTCTTCATCCTTCCTTTATGCTTTTGAAACAAAGTTTCTTTTCTCTAAAGCATATTTGTTTATTTTTAAGGCCCCTCTCCATGTGACCCTAACTACTACTCCAGAATCATGGATTTTCTTAGTTCTCAGTCTTACCAATGAATATTCATCTCCTGTCATATACATCAGCCACCCGGATTCCTGATCTTTTCCGAACAGCAGTGGCTTTTGCACAATGTCACACCTTTGCAAATTGTGTTATCCTCACCGAAGCGTCCTTGACATGTCCTCAGAGTCACCAGATCTGAGAGACCCTGACTGTGAGGGCTCTCTGGGGTCTGGGATTTGTTCTGCTGGATGATGGTGCCCCCAGGGCTCTGTCTGAGACACAGGTCAGAAGTACACTCTCCCGGAATGCGTAAACTAAGTTACAGCAAAAGTAAACAGTCCTGAAGCAGCTCAAGAGGGCATCTAATTGAATTATGCAAATTATTAAGTGCTCTAAATATGTATTCAATCATCTTGGCTCTACCCAGATGAGATAAAAGAATCAAGCAGGAATTATTAGGAAAGAAGAAAAATAAATTCATACCACAAATGCTGGGAGAAACTTTTTCACAGAGAAGCATAAATGCATGAAATGTCCCCAAAGGAGGCAGAACAGCAGCACAGAAATCAAATCAGGTGGTGCTGGGCCATGATGGAAGAGAATTGGGTCAGGGAGGGAGGCCCCTGGTGTGTCACTCACGTCTCACCCTCCACTTAGCACCTCACGTCCGGAGGAGAGCCCTGTCTGCAGTCATGTCCTTCAATCTGCACATTTATTTTGTGTCTTAAGTCGATACTGCTTTATTTCCTCCTTATCTTTCACATTGAGCTTTTTCTCCTGTATCTCTTTGGATTGATACCGCACGGGTAGTGCGAAAAGATGCAGACTTTCCTGGTTAGGCCAGCCTTGGTTCCAATCCAGCTCAGTCCTTTTTATCTTGTGGTCTTGGAAGAGTTACTTTGTCTTTCATTCCTCTGCAGCTTGGAGACTGGAACCCCAACCACAAAATGCTGCTTATTTATTTATTCAGTTGATTATTTGCTCATTCAAGTACTTGGGCTCTGATTCTCTGACAAACCTTGGGCTAGTTGCTAGTATTGAGACAATGGGCAAAAGGTCAAGCCCCTTCTCCTGGGATCTTTCAGTCCAGTGGAGCATTAAATAAAATCACGTGTAGGAAATGTCCACCTCAGTGCCTGGAATATAGTAAGTGCTCAGTAAACGGGACAGTGGCTCCTGTCCTCTTTCTCTTATCTTTCTCACACACACTTCTGTGCCTCTGTCCTCCAGCGCCCCCAGGGACTCCCACAACAAAGGTTTCTAATTTCTTTCCCAGCTTAGAGTATTGAGACAAGATTTGGATGAGCAGCCAAATGTAGAATTTCTCCTGGGAAACTTCAGCAACTTGATGCAGCTGCTAAGCAGAGGCCTCATTTTACGGGACCTTGTTGTCATCCCAGGCACTGCATCAGCCGCGATTGAGAGCCTCGCTGGAAAGAGCGACAGGACAAAGGAAAAGACAGAGTTCGCACAACACACAAGCAACCGCAACATCCCCGGAAAACAAACCAACAAAACTAAACCCCAAAACCTCCCTTGCATTGACACAGCAACTTAGAATATTAAAGGCTCATTCATCAAATGGCATCTTTTGAGCCCTACGACAAGACAAAGATGTTACTTTTATGATCCCCAGTTTACAAGATGTGGCTCAGAGAGGATGATAATTTATCCAACCGTTTCAGTCAAGGTTTATTTTGCTTTCTTTCTTAAAAACAAACAAACAAAAAATCCTGCAATAGACACTGACTATGGCTGGTTTAAGCAGAGAATAAGTTGATTGAGAGGACATCAGTCCATCACAGAACTGTCAGGTGGCCCAAACCAGCAGTCTCAAGGTTATGCATTAAGAATCAAACCCCTAACCACACCCCAAGCCAGATGACTACGGGAAGCAGATGCCCACCTCCTGCCCCACAGAGGGCACCCCTGGAGTGTACGTAGCAGGACCATGACCTCAAGGCAATTGCTACCTCCACTGCTACAGTGGACCGTGACACTGCACGCCATCTCAGGGCAGAGGAAAGGGGAGAACCTGTGACCTTCTTCTCTAAGTGTCTGCCTCTCATTGTCAACCATGCAGAAGGGACTCCCTTAAACACAAGGAGAAGTTTCTGATGCTGGATGCCAAGGCAATGACAAATACCCAGTAAAACCGAGTCCACACACCTTCCGTGGGAAGAGCTCATTCTGAAAATGTAGCTCCAGTTTCTAATTCAGTCCTCTTTCCACTACACTACTTTGCATAATACGCAACTGGTATTGGAGTATGACCCTCTTCTCATGACGGTTGTTGTTACCACAAAACAAAACTTTCTACCATTACTTAGTCTTTTATCATTTATAAAGAAATCCCTTTTTAGTGACCTTTATAACCACCCTGGGAGGGAAGCAGGCAAGTAAATACCTCTATTTTCTTTTCTTCTTCTTTTCTTTTCTGGTAACAAAATGTCTAATGAAGCACCTGGTACTTACATAATCAAAGCACTTCCCATACTGAAACAAAACTTTCCAAAATGGGTCTGATTATTCTATTAGTTTGGGAACTTTGCTTGGTTTGCTATCACTAACCCCTGGGATAGCCAGGGAAGTTTTCTTTGCTTTGCTTTTTGTTTACTGATGTATCTCTGCTACATGGAACAATGTCTGTCACAGAGTAGGCACTCAGAAATATTTTTTAAATAAGGATACGGATAAATGAACTGATGGGCGCTAGATCTGACTGCTAGGAATGTGTGGATTTAGACTTCCCATGTGCAGATTTTTAGTCCAAGCCAGGCACTTTTCATCATGACCAGTTTAAGAAGCAGGCAAAATAAAGACTAGACTAATACTTTATACTACTGTCTCTCCAAACTCGCTACACCACATTTTCATTCTCTTCAGTCTCTAATCATCAACATCCCTGTCCTGATATGTATTCCCTTTTCACTCTTAACCGTCTTCTCTCCATCCTTTCCAATTCAAACGTCAGGCACACATGATAAATCCACACCTCAGGTTCTCCACAAATGAAAGCAACGTGACTTTTCCTTCCAGCACGTGGCCTGAGTTCTTCTTGCCGTGACCACCGATGTCTTCTTTACCCCTTCATCAATGATCTATTTTCAGTCTTTGCCTTATTGATCTCTTTGCAGCGTGTGCTAGCTTTGTAAAAACATTTTCTTCCTTCTCCCCAAAACATGTCATTCTCTTCTCTCTTTTAACGATTCCCTCTCTGTTTGGGCCATCTTTTGGGTTCTTTGTCACTGCTCTTCTTTACATATTGGCATTCCTCAGGGTCCAATATTTTCTTCTGGTCTTTTCTCTCGATAGAAAAGATAGTGTAGAGCTATACATGTACACAGTAGTCACTTGGTGCGAGGTGTTGCTCTGACTTTTCACACATATAGTACATCTGATCTGCATATTAATTCTAAGAAGTAAGCATCGTTAGCACAGATGAAGAAACTGAGCCATAGATAATTATCTTGCTCTTTGTTGCAGAGCTGGTAAGTGGGGATGCCAGAGACGCTGGTTCTAGAGACAGTGTTTCAAGCCCTATTTTCAGAGTAGCTTCCTCTCTCAGGGGAGTGGGGGCTCCAGAGCATTGGTGCAGACTTGGGAGGGGGAGGCTTTGGATTAACATCTGGGTGTCATGGCTAACGAGCACAGACAGCAGCAGAGGCAGCGCATTGTGCTCAGTGCAGAGCACAGAAAAGGCAACGGGGCATGAAGCAATGACAATAGGTCAGAGAAAACAAAAAGATACGCAGAATGTGGATGTGAAAAATGGAGCTTAAAGACAACCTTCCAGACAATGCTACACTCTGGGACACGGGACGGGCTCAGGAACGTGTCCTTTATGTGCCCTAAACACTTGGTGCCTGTTGCTAATATTTCGCTTACTACCTGTGTCATGGTAAATTGTATCAATGTTTGTCTCTGCCATCATACTACAATGTCTTTAAGGGTAAGTACTATACTGATACAATCAGACACCTTAAGTTCTATCAGCATTTGGAATGTTGGCATTGATGCTTCTACTAAATCAGGCTTACGTTGCTGAACTTACATAGGTATGACAGATGCTGGGGAAACAAAGGTGTATGTATTTATTTAAAAACTATCACTCAAATAATGCTAGCACGGGACAGAACGCAAATGAAAAATTATGATATAAATATCACAGAATTTAGAGCGGAAGTCACTTTGGGGAGCTTACGGTATGAATAGAGAAGTACCCAAATGAAGCCATGCCCTAAAACAATTCTCTTCTTGGCCTCTTAGATTCTAGCTATCCAGGTCAATGAAAGCTCCTCCTAGTACCTGGGAACTTCTTCCCACAGGGACAAGCCTTTTATACAGATGATTCCATCTCATAGAACACGGCCTTGTGGAATGGAGTAACACAGTGTTACTGACACACAGAGGGCTCAGAGCACAGGGCACCAACGCCCTCACTGTACACATGCAGGCAGATGCTGCAGGAAGTGAAGCCATGCACATGGGTTCACACAGAGAACAGCAGGGGTGGGACTGGACTTCATTTTAATTTGCTTTTCACAACATCTTTGACCACGGACAACGTACTGGAAGGGGAAGTGGGAGGCGATTTTACTATCCTGGTGTCGACTCTTTTTGAAGAAACAACACTCAGGAAAAGTTTGCGGCCCGAAAGCCTCCAACGAAACATCAAAGATTATAGAGTATGAATACAAGGATATGAATTGGGGATCCAGAGAGGTGGTTTACATAAAAATTGAGTCACCTTAGATAAGTCATTTGATTTCCTTGAGCATCAGTTTGTCTATTAAATAATGTTAGAGTCAGTCTATTCAGGCTGGGTGGCTTACAAACAGCAGATAGCTATTCCTCACAATTCTGGAAGTCCAAGAACAAGGAATTCTATTGAGGACTCTCTTCCTGGTTCACTGATGGCTGTCTTCTGTCTGTAATCTTACATGGCTGACGGGGCAAGAGAGCCATCTCGGACCTCTTCTATTGGGTCACTAATCTCATTCGTGAGGGCTCCACCCTCATGACCTAAGCACCTTCCCAAAGCTTAATACCATCATCTTGGAAGTTAGGATTTCAGCATAGGAGTTTTGGGGGACACGAACATTCAGACCATACCAGTTAGACAATATATATTGTAGTATGGTGGAAAATAGAATTGACTCCCCATATCCACAGTTTCTTCTTCCACAGATTCAACCAATCACAGATCAAAAATATTTAAAAACACAACAAAAAAGTACAAATAAAAACAATATAGTATAACAACTGTGCATAACATTTACATTCTATTAGGTATTATAAACAATCTAGATTTAAAGTATACAGGAATATGTGTGTGTATTACATGCAAACATGGGGCCATTTTATATAAAGGACCTGAGCTTCCACACACTTTGGTATTTAAGGGGGAGGTTCCTGAAAGCAAGCCACCACGGACACCAAGAGACAACTGTAGATATAAAATGAGTCATAAACATTTATCATTTGCTTCCTATAAATATAAGCTGTTATCATTAACACAATGAGCACGACATTTAGTCACTCAAGGAGAAATACATAATTCACCTCCATATTCTGAAGATCATCCATCTCCCTGCCATGCTGGAGAACACGCCGAGTTATAAAAACCAGCACTGAGAGGATGATTTCTCTTTGAACCTGATTTAAACACTCTGATTATTTCCCAGGAACACAAGACAGCTTGCCATCTCCAAGAAATCTTGTAACTCCTTGAAATTCAGTTATAAATTTTCCAAGAAATGAGAGTCTCATATGAATAATTGGTTTTAATATATAAACTATATCATAGAATCGAAGAAAGATGCTACAATTTCACAACTCTCAGGTGGCTTAGAACAAGATGGGAAAGGTTCTCAGGATGTCTATGCCAAAACTGAAAGGCTGTGGATTCCTTCTAAACTTCCAGAATTCAAGCTTCATGGTCATGAAGAGATGCTTAAACACTACTTTTCTGTAACCTGATCAAAACTTAAGAAAAACCTTAGGGAACAGATTCTTACATCAATGGTTAAGTTTCCAAAGGACTGTGAGTTCTTTAAACACAGGGACAAACTTAGTCGTCTTTTCACCTCTACTCAGGGTCTGGCCCATAATGAATATGTAACAAGTAGAGGCCAAGTAAAGCTTGCTTTGACTGATTGCTTTTTCTTCTTCAACTCTTGAGTGAATGCTCAGATTCTAAGTTATCACTACCATCTCCCACTGTGTTTTGTTACCGAGGTTTTAATATGTTTGATGCTGCATAGTGAGAAGGTTCTTTGGCCTCATGAATGATATTCGCCCTCCTCCTCGCTTACTCATTTCTCAACAAGCAAAGCCATTTATTTTCCATGTATAGAACAAATTTGGAATAAAAATTGTTCCCACTCACTCACACTAAGATGTAGATGACTGATATAAAATCTTAACCTAATACTAAGAGGAAATAAGAGAGGGAGAGAAGCCACAGGGAAACAGCAAGCCATGTGTAATTTGAAGAAAGACACACAAAAAGGAACAGCTGGGGACCCCGGGGACAAACATAAATCACTTCATAATTTTCTTTGAGACAACCTTGGGCATGTCTTTCTACAAAAGACAGAAATCTGAGAGATAAAAATAAGACATTATCACAGACGTACATTTTCCTTCAAGAGCCCCTAAACAGTTATTTTCTCTGCAACTACTTTGAATTATTTTATTCTCATTCTCAAGTAAATATTTTTTACTTAAGTGTTCAAATCTTCTGATATGTAATTCACTCTGTTGAAAATACAACAATAGATGTGGAGAGTAGACACAATAAAGCAAGAAGAAATGCAGTGTGAATATATATTAAAAAAAAAAAAAAGCTTTGAAAAGAATTGTCAGTAATCTCCAAAGAGTGCACAGTGATGATGGAACGTTCCATGGCTCCACTGTCCAACATGGTACCCTCCAGCCACATGGAGCTACTGATCACAAAATCAGTATTGATCAACCTTACAAATCATCGAAATCCTACCATTTGCAACAACATGGACGAATTTTTATTATGCTAAATAAAGTTAGCCAGTCATGGAACAAAAACAATACCACGTGATCTCATTTATATGTGGAAGCTAAAAAAGAAAGCAGATTATGTAAAAACAGAAAATGAAATTGTGGCTACCATAGTCAGTGAAGGGGGGAACATGGAAAGATGTGGGTCAAAGGGCACAGAGTTGCAGCTGTTTAGGATGACTAGGTCTAGCAATCCCGTGTATAACCTGTACATTATATAATAGTTATAATATTGTGTTGCATTCTGAAAATTTGTTAAGAAGTAGATTTTAGGTGCTTGAAGCTCACACACAAAGTGTAAATATGTTAGTTAATGGATATGTTAACTTACTTGACTATAGTAGCCTTTTTAATATGTACATCAAAATATCACACTGTGCACCTTAAATATATGCAGTGAAAAAGGAAAGTGGCTATTTCAATAGAGAATTTAATTTTAATTAATTTAATAGTAAATTTCAATAGCTCTATGTGATCTGTTGCAACTATGTTTGTTCAGTGTGAGATTAGAGAGAAAATAAAGTTTTAGAAGACATGCATGACTGTAGTCTCTGAAGCAGTAAGTGGTTAAGGAATTAACCTTCTTGATATTAAAAGACTCAATGTTATGTTTTTTATACAGCAGGGATCCCCAGCTCCCACGCCATGGACTGATACTAGTCCATCACCTGTTAGGAACCGGGCTGCATGCGCAGCAAGAGGTGAGTGCAGGGTGAGCAAGTGAAGATTCATCTGTATTTACAGCTTCTCCCCATTGCTCGCATTAATGCCTGAGCTTCACCTCCTGTCAGATCAGCAGTGATATTAGATTCTCATAGGAGCACAAACCCTATTGTGAACTGCTCATGTGAGGGATCTAGGTTGCATGCTCCTTATGAGAATCTAATACCTGATGATCTGTCACTGTCTCCCATCATTCCTAGATAGCATAGTCTAATTGCAAGAAAACAAGCTCAAGGCTCCTACTGATTCTACATTATACTGAGTTGTATAACTATTTAGTTACATATTAATTATAGTATAATAATAGAAATAAAGCACACAATGCATTTAATGAACCTGAGTCACCCTGAAACCAACCCCCTCCACTGTCTCCTGGGTCATGGAGAAATTGTCTTCCACAAAACCAGTCCTTGGTACCAAGAAGTTTGGAGACCACTGTTATAGAGAACAAAACCAGCCTATCATGAAATATAGGCTAATAAAGTTGTTGAAAATTAAAATTACTTTAAGTTGTCTGGAAAAACAGCAAGTCACTTATAAAGGAAAACTTACATCAGATTATATTATATACAATTTTTAATGCTGGAAGATGATGTAGAAACAAGAAAGGATTTCTTAAGAAAATAATATGTGGTCCCAGAACTTTTACTCAGTTTTATTCTTGTTCATTAAGTGGTGACAAACTACTTTAAATATTTAAGAACAGAGTTATTGTTATCATTAGTTCTTCTCAAGGACCATTAGAGAACAGATTTCAACTAATAAAGTGTTAAAAATGGCTCTGAATATTGAATATTTAACTGTAGGAAAAAGAATAAAATAAATTATAGACATTATTGTTACATACCAGAGAACAATTTATATTCCTTGACAATGTCAAAGGTGAGAAAAAATTATTTAAATCTTTAAAGGCAGAAAGTACAATATAAAATAATGACAGAATTAAAACCTTTTATGTTCAGCCAGAGTAATAAGTATTAACAGGCTAAATGCATCTATAACAAAATACAAAAAAACACCAAAAACCTCCAGATCATATCACTAAGCAAAACTGCACTATTTTCTCCATTTATTAAATACTATGAAAGCAAGTAATTATAAATATTTGAAAGTGTAAAATATAGGGAAACATAAGGAAAATTCAAATAAAATGAAGCAGATTATGTTACTGTCAAATAGCTTTCAATGCAGACCCAAAATATATAATATGTAAATCGTAAATAAGAACAAATATTTTCCGGCCAGGCACGGTGGCTCACGCCTGTAATCCCAGCACTTTGGGAGGCTGAGACGGGCGAATCACAAGGTCAGCAGATCGAGACCATCCTGGCTAACACGGTGAAACTCCGTCTCTACTAAAAAATACAAAAAATTAGCCGGGCGTGGTGGCGGCGCCTGTAGTCCCAGCTACTCGGGAGGCTGAGGCAGGAGAATGGCGTGAACCCGGGAGGTGGAGTTTGCAGTGAGCTGAGATCCGGCCACTGCACTCCAGCCTGGGCAACAGAGCGAGACTCCATCTCAAAAAAAATAAAAAATAAAAATAAATAAATAAATATTTTCTTTATTAAGTGAAGGTTACAGTTCCCAATAGAGTTATAATACTATGAGTGTTCATACAACAATACATTTAAAATTAATATTTATTTTGCAAAAATACAGGAGATAAAAAGAGAACTGGAAACACACTAGAAGATAGAGATTTCTATTTATATCAGATTTTTTTGGTCAATAAAAGTGTGGAAGAGCCAAATAAAAGTTAAACCCAACAGATATATCAAAACCTGTACCCTAAAACAGATAAAATGTTTATTTAAAGTAACATACACCATTCACAAAAATGAACACAAATATAGCCACAAACACAGCACATGTATACATCCTACTACATGCCAAAGAGTTAAAATGTGTTTCTGTCTCAAATGCTCTGATTACCATGCATTAAAACCAATAGTTAATGACAAGTACAAGAACCAACAATGTACTTGACTCTGGGTGTGGAGAAATACTCCTAAGTCAGAAAGAAATTCCCATTGCATTTGTAAGCATAGCTGAAATGTAATAATACTAAACACTGTATATTTTAATACATCTGGGAGACAGATAAAACTATGCCCCATGGAAAATGTATAGCCTTAAAAGCAAACATTTATAAAATTACAAGCAATATAAATTAATTCAATATACATCCAATTCAAGATGTAGGCTAATACACACGAAAGGAATTAGCAAAGACAAAAGTAATGCTGAATAAATAATAATAATAATAAAACAGAAAGCAGTGAAGCTGACTGGGCTTGGTGGCTCATGCCTGTAATACCAGCACTTTGGGAGGTCCAAGGCAGGTGAATCATCTGACATCAGGAGTTCGAGAATAGCCTGGCCAACATGGCAGAACTCTATCTCTACTTAAAAAAAAAAAAAAAAATCCAGGCATGGTGGCAGGCCCATGTAATCCCAGCTGCTGGGGAGGCAGAGGCAGGGGAATCACTTGAACCCAGGAGGTGGACGTTGCTGTGAGCTGAGATCACACCACCGCACTCCAGCCTGGGTGACAGAGAGAGACTCCATATAAAAAAAAAAGAAAAAGAAAGAAAGAAATTAGTAAAGCTTTTTAAAACATATTAAAAGTATTCTGTTATGAATTGAATGTTCATATCCTCCAAAGTTCATATGTTGAAGCCCTAACCACACAGAGGGATAGTATTAGGAAGTGAGAACTTTGGGAGGAGGTGATGAGGTTTAGATGAAGACACAAGAGCAGAGCCCCTGTTATGAGATGAGTGATCTTATTAAAACAAAAAAAAGGAAGAGACTGGAGTGTGCTCATTCTCTCTCTCTCTGTCTTTCTCTCTCTCTCTCTCTCTCTCTCTCTCTCTCATCTCTCTCTCTCTGTCTCTACCACATGAGGACATAGCAGGAAGGTGAGAAGACGGCCATCTCTAAGCCAGAAGGAGAGCTCTCACCAGAATTCAAATCAGCCAGCATCTTGATCTTGGACTCCCAACCTCCAAAACTATAACAAAAAAATGTCTGTTATTTAAGCCACCTACTATGGTATTTTGTTATAACAGTTTGATCAGATTAAGACATAGTGCTATCTGCTATCAAACATGTCATAAAGCTATGATAAATAAATCACTGTTTTAGTGGCATTTGAATTGGCAAAATCAATGTAAAAAGGTAGAAATTTCAGAAATAAATTCAGACAAAAGAATTTAGTATATGACAAGGGTGTCATAGCAAATCATTGGGGAAAATTATATAAATTTCAAATATACCTTTTAAAAAAAGTATTTAAGAAAGAATTATTTAAGAAAGGTTGTTTAAGAAAGAATAAAAGTTTCAAGTCAATAAGGTAGCAATATAGGAAAAAATAAATGAACTAAATTCCTGTCCCCCAACTTATTAAATTTCAAATGAATCCAACATTTAAAGGCAAAAGATTCAAACTACAAATATATTTAGAAGAATCCATGGCAGGATTTCGGTATAATAGCATGGTTTAGCAAGTCTTTCTAAGTGTGACACAAAATTTAGAAGCCATGAAAGACTGTTAATTTCATAAAGAACAATTACTAAGTAAGTAATTAAAGCCAAAGGGAAACAACAAAACTGCAAAAGAAGTAGGAGAATAGTTCCAAAAAGTGCATGTCTTTAATATGTATGGAACTTTTAAAAACTAATGAGAAAAATGTCAACAAATTATAGAAATATGGACAAAAACATAACAGTTCAAAAAGAAAAACCAAATAGCTTTTACTATACAAAGGGTTGTTTCAACTCTCATAATAAAAGAAAATCATATTGAAACTACTGAAATGGCATTTCTGTCTCTTAAATTGCTAAAGAACATGCAGCTTAATGGAATGTGTTTCTTAAGGTGTGCGAAAGCTTTGCAATGCCACACTGGGCTCATGGGAGGCAGCTTGCCATAACCTCTGTAGAGAGTAATTTAGTAATTTATATCAATATGAAAATACAATTAACCCCATCAATTGCACTTTTGGAAACTTCTCCTAGGTATATATTTGCACACAGATGAAATGAAATATGTGAAATGCCATTTATTGCATCATTTTCCTGACAGCAAAAGATCATTAAATGAGTTAGACACCTGCAGTATGTGCTCATTGAGTATATTATGGTAAATCTACACAATGGAAAACTATGAGGCAACAAAAGAAAGGCTGAGGAAGGTATTTGTTTCCTTATATTAAATGATGGCCAAGGTCTATTCCTAAGTGAAATAAGCTTAGCTCAAAACAATGTGTATATGATTCTACTCTTTGATTAAAAGTGGGCAAATCATATGTGCTTATTTCTTCAAATATGCATATATCTCAGGGGGTACCCAAGACATGTCGGAAATAGAGGTCTTTGGGGAAGAAGGAAAATTGAGTGCCCACAGGAGACAAATATGGAAGGAGAGAGAATCTTTATTATCTACAATTTTACATTTTAGGAATTTTGAACCACATAAACCTATCAATAATACATATAATAAATTATATATATGTAATATATAAAGTAATCAACCTTGTGAGGTCAAAAAGTATCTATTGGACCATCCTGCTTGTAAAACTGAACAAGGTTTTCATCTCTAAAATACATAAATTCTTTCATCTATATATAGACAACTACAATAACAAAGAAATAATGACTTTTGACAATCCGTCTGAGCCTGTTGCAGAAAAGTAACACAACCAGAAACTCAGTACAGTTTTAAATGAGAAAAGCCTAGGTCTAGTTTCACCTCCACTACTAATTACTATTTTAATACTTTCCTAAATTAGCCTTCCTTCAGTGAAGTCAGTGATGATATACAGGGATTCTGAATTCAAAGTTCTGAGTTCAGATTCCAGGTCTGCCACTCATCAACAACTACCAAGCCCACTTCCTCATGGGCACAATAAGGAGAGAGTTATAGCCCAAGAATTACTTATGACAAATAGGTGAGCACCCTCATTCCAGGGCCAGGAGTAGATGTCCTCTCAACCTGCCAACTCTTTCCTGGAGATTCCATGATGAGAGCAGGTAGCAGCATCTCTGTCCGTCTGTCCACCATAACCTGTCTCCTTTCCAAGCACCAAAAAACAGCACCTACTCTTCATAGGCACTCAAACATGTATTGACTTGAAATCAAATGAAAGAAAGTATTGTTGAATAAGAAGCTGATACAAAGCAGAGTAGAACAAGGAAGATCTCTAGAAAGCCACGGGCAAATCCTGAGAATCTAGAACTGACAGCTGGAAGCTTATGTGAGACAACTACTTTTCCATCTCCTTCTTTAGGGCAACATGGCATTCTTGTGACAAACGTCCATGGCGAATGACAGAATTCCCCACTCTAAATTAAAATGACATTGTCTGTCAGTGACTGTGCGGTGTGCATAGGTGAAGGCGCAGGCTGCCTTCTGAGTGGCCTAAATGCACACAACAAGGAACTAAAATTGGGGCAATTTGCTGTAATTTAAAAAGAAGAATGAGTGAATGAATGCAGGCACTGCAGAAAATTACAGATTTTATTTGAAGGTAAGATTGCACATCTCTAATCAAGGCTTAAAATCTGAATTAGGATAAATTGTGCCATAATTATTTTCTTAGAAGAGAACAAAGAAGTTTTTAAAGCACCTAATATTCCCCCTTTGAAGCTTTCAAAATGAAGACATTCACTTTGTGGCAAATGTGCGGCTTCATCTGCCTCTGTCTCATAAAAACCTGAAGTTCATTTAGCCAGATTCAGAGCCTTTGACATGCAAAGCACTGATGAGCATTTAGTCTTCCCAGCACATTTGTTGCATTTGTTTTGGTCCTCCTGAGCTTCAAGCCTTTAATTAGGGGAAAAAAAATTAGCTTACTGGTGATAATTATTGGCTTGAGTCTAAGAGTTCTTTACCAATTGTTCATGTTCCCGAGACCAGTAAATGTGTGTATGACTGTGTGTATGCGTGTATGCATGCATATATATGCTTGTGTGCATGCATGTGTGAGTGTGTGAATGTGTGTGCATGCATGCATATATATGCTTGTGTGTATGCATGTGTGAGTGTGTGTGCATATGTCGTATGTGTGAGTGTGTGTGTTGGGCTGGAAGTGGAAGAAGTGAGCAAGAAAAAACAAAGCTAAGTAAAGATTGTTGGTTTTACACTTTGATATTTAAGATTTTCTTTCAATCATTTCGATTATTACTCTAATGAAATTTTTTTTATTTATTCACTTTTTTTTCTTAGAGTCAGGGTCTTGCTCTGACACCTTAAAATCATGTATTATTGGCCAGGTGTGGTGGCTCACACCTGTAATCTCAGCACTTTAAGAGACCGAGGTAGGCGGATCACTTGTCAGGCGTTCAAAACCAGCCTGGCTCACATGGTGAAACGCAGTTTCTACTAAAAATACAAAACAGTTAGCTGGGCGTGGTGGCATGCGCCTTTAATCCCAGCTACTTGGGAGGCTGAGGCAGGAGAATTGCTTGAACCCAGGAGGTGGAGGTTGAAGTGAGCCAAGATCGCACCACTGCACTCCAGCCTGGCCAACACAGCAAGACTCCATCTCAGAAAAAATGTATTATTATGCTTTGGGGATCTAATAAATTTTCCCTCTACATCAGTAGAAAATACTGTTTGTTTCTCTACTATATATATATATATATACACACACACACACACAGTAGAGAAATATATATATATATATATATATTTTTAATCTGGGCTACTTCAGCTTATTGTGCTGGAAAATTATAGTCATCAGCTATCAAACGTATCAATCTGATATTGTCTTCTATTACACCCATCCCACCCAATGTAGGAGATTAGATTTTTCTTATTCTCCTCTTAAAACAACCACAAGCAGATATTTATCTTACTCTTACAAACCACCAGGGTAAAAATAACGTGCAGCATCCCATTGCAGAATACAACCATTTCTACAATTACATAGTTCGCCTTCACACTTTACGTAATTCTCCCTCATGTCACCATTTAACTCTTTTATTTGATCAAGTCATTGGGAAGCAGAAAAGCAGTGGGTTTCAATTGCCTTCATGACTACGTTCCACATATTTGAGTGCAGAAAGATAGAAGAAGCATGGGCTTTGGAATTGGGTCTGAATTCAAGTTCTAGAATGAGCACATATGGCTGAGTGAACATCACAATGTTCTCAACCCCCTGAGCCACAGTGGCCACACAGTAATGCTATTCAGGGCTGACGCTGATACGGTGCTCTGTGCGCAGACACCATGCTAACTGCATGTTGTCAAGAAATGCTCACAGTCACAGATGGCACAGGCATGGTTATGACCCTCACATCACAGATGGGGACAGGGGGCACCAAGAGGCTTGGGAACCTGCCCACAATCACACAGCTTCTGGTTGGTGGAGCTAGATTTGCACAGAGTCTAGCTTCCTATCCACGTGCTTAAATATCACACTTCCCTGAGGCCACCATTATAAAAAGGAGGCCAGTCACACCTACCACAAAGCAGAGTAACAAACAGAAAATATAAAGCATCAGGAAAATTATGAAACTGAGTGACACGCCAATGAGGAAATCCTATTGCTGTTTTGTTCTCCAAATTGCATTACTCCTGCTTACAGAATCTTTAAACGTGGAGAACTCAGAGATCATCTAGCACAATGCCAAGAAAGCTAACACAGGCAATCATAGATCGAGTCATGGCAATCAAAACCTCGTCAACTTTTAAATGCTGTGCTGTTTGCTGAAAACCAAAAGAACACACCTGATCAAGGTTGTATCAAGCCTAAGTAACATAATGCAGTTATCTTTCAAAACCATAAAATTGTTCCTCTTCCTAATATCCATCCACAATTCCCCATGACTTAAAGGGGAACATTCGTAGCAATTAGGATGGCATTCTAGGTCTTTCATGGCTTCGTTCTCTCCATTCTTCCTCCTGAATTCTCATCTCTCATTGTTCTCTGTCCCAGTAAAGGAAACTAAACTGCATCAAGTGTGATTTCGTGTTTTTCATGTGTTAATTCAGCTAACTTGCAACAAGCCTTTGAGGTGAATGCTATTATAACTATTTTTGTTAGGAAAGCAATCTTGCCTATGGAAAATTTAGTCAATTGCCCCAGCTCACAGGAATTATTGTAGAAGAACTAAGACACCCTCCCAGCCAGCCTGGTCCCAGGATCTACACTCTGGGCCAGTGCACCGGAGGGCCTCTCACCCTCAGCTTCCCCCTCCCGGGGAAGTCTGCGTTTCCCCAAGCGGTCCACCACCCCCTGTGACTCTCCACCTGGGCAGTGCTGTCCTTCCTCCAGCAACGCCTTTCTCTACTTTGAGGACCCCACTTTATCTCAATACTGAATTTATTTTCTTTCTCTTAGGAAACCACTTATTTAAATTTTTATTTTCTTTCCATAGTTGTTGGGGTCCAGGTGGTTTCGGGTTGCACTGGTAAATTCTTCTGGTGGCGATTTCTGAGATTTTGGTGCACTTTTCACCTGAGCAGTGTACCCTGTACCCAATATGTCGTGTTTTATCCCTCACCTCCCTCCATCTCGTTCCCGTGAGTCCCCAAAGTCCATCATATCATTCTTATGTTTTTGCATCCTCACAGCTTAGCTCCCACTTACAAGTGAGACATACGATATTAGATTTTTCCATTTCTGAGTTATTTCACTTAGAATAATGGCCTCCAGCTGCATCCAAGCTGCTGTAAAGGCCATTATTTCATTCCGTTTAATGACCAAGTAGTATTCCATGGTGTATATATGCCACGTTTTCTTTATCTACGTGTTGGTTGATGGGCACTTAGGTTGGTTCCGTATTTTTGCAATTGTGAATTCTGCTGCTATAAACATACATATGCCTGTGTCTTTTTCATATAATGACTTCTTTTCCTTTGTGTGGATACTGAGTAGTGCGATTGCTGGATCGAATGGTACATTTACTTTTAGTTCTTTAAGGAATCTCCATACTAGGGAGGACGTCTTTAAGCAGTTCATCTAGCAGACACCATTATTCTTTTCCTTTATTTCTTTCTATTAGATTGTGTGTCTGTGTATGTGAGTGTGTGTGTGCACGCACACTGCTGTCCTCTATTGCACCTAGACGCCATGGGGCAGGTGTATTTGCATGGCCTCTCTCTCCTGCCAGCTTCCTCACTTCCCAACAAATAGAAGCAGCCAGGCCTTGCCTTAATCTGTGCCTCTTTAGCAGCTAAAAAGTGAACCTTGCAGAGAAGGTGTTCCATGAATGTTTATGGAATAAATGAATGGACAATACACACACCACCCCCCCCAGGATACACTTAGATATTTACAATAAATGCAAATTAATTGGAACTAGGTAACTAATATTTCTGGTTAGAAAAGAATAAATTATGAATTTCAGACTTCTCTTGGTTCTATTTTTTTTCTCATAGATTCTCATTTCCATACCTTTTTGTCTGTCTTCACTTTCTTACTGTGGCTACTATTTACATCATACCCCAAATCACTATCTTAACAGACATACTTACACAATTTATTGACATGAATGTTCAAAAATATAGGGAACTTCCCTCAAAGGACTGGTTATTATTTGGGCATGAATATAAACACACAATAAACATTATAAAGTGTTCCTAAAGTGAGCATATTTTGCTTGCTTTTGACCTATGGAATGAACACAGGTAAGGCATTCTGAGCCCCCTTCCAAATTTCCCCCCACAGTTGAGAAAACTGATTCTACCGGCTCTGGGAAGAATCTAAGTCAGCCCCCACTCCCCCGCTTACAGATGCTGTGTATGATGCTTGATGGATTTGGACATGTAATCGTCAGGGAACAGCTACACAAACAGGAAACATCTGCTGAGCATTTTCTTTGTTAATGGCACTATTTACAATGAATGCTCTTCACAAATAAATTGGGCCCAGATCAGGTGGCCAGTCTCAGCTTCGAGGCATGTACCCAATTCCACATCACTTCCATGCATTTTGAAAGAGAGTTTAAGCCATTCCACTTTATTCACTAAATAATCAAATTTTGATTATGGAGAAAAATAAACACAGACAGACATGCATACATATATCCAGACGCACTGCATGCATACATACATATATGCATACATGTGATATGCATGCACACACAGGTGGGTGTGTATGTCAGCCTTCCAAAAGTTACTCTTTCTTAAACAGAGATAATGCTTTAAAACAAGGAGAAATTGAATTGTCTTATAAAATAATTTTAACTTACATAATATTTCCATCTTTCTATCTGAGAGCTTCATAGAAAAGTGACTCTTTGTCATGTCTATAATTCCAGCAGTCGCAGAGAGCACAGACATAGTAGTCCCGAAGTAAATAGTTGTGGAATTCAAATATTTTTATTTATTCTACTATATAATTACTCCAATTCACATAGAATAAAGTACTCCAAAAATCAGATACAACACAAGCCGAGATTGTGCTACTGCACTCCAGCCTGGGTGACAGAGCAAGACTTCATCTCAAAAAAAGGAAAAAAAAAAAAAAAAAAACCACTGTCAATATTTTGCAACGCTTCCTTTTCATGATTTTCTTCTGCAAACTCATTAGTCATTATCAGCATACAATTCTGATTTCTATCATTTTACAGTGTAACATTGTGTTGCTCTTCACACCTTTGTATCACTACACATTTCACGTAATAGATTTTCATGTTCCAAATGGATATTTCATGATTTACTGAACCATTTCAAGTATTTCACTAAGATAAATAAATCTTAGATAAAGCTCTTTGTGTGTTGTGCAAGTAACAGTATGAGAACCATGAGCTGAAAGGATGGGAGGTGACGTTAGATTTTGATGGTGGTTGATTTGAGAGTGGCAAGATGTAGTGGGTCACGAGGTGTACACACGAATAGACTATGGTCACTGGAGAAGAGGAGTTTGGAGGATACAGGGACTGAGACATGGACTGTGTCATCCACACAGCTCATGAAACCACCTGGAAACATGACAGGAGTCCAGTCAGAAAGACACGCTGTTGGCTACGCGCTGCGGTGTCCAAAGAGAAAGGAAAGATTTCACAAGGAAATCAGAGCTAATCAGTGAGAAAGGGAGACAGCCAGAGACTGGGGAACCCCTGCATGGCTGGTGTCACCCAAAGAACACTAGCTTTAAGGGAGGAAGAGCTTTTGAAGCAGGAAGAAAAAGTGATTAAAAGGCAGAGTGGGAAGCAAGCAGGACTTTTGCATCAATTCTAGACACTAACAAACGTGGGATTCAAAGAGAAACGTTAACCTGCTGTTTAGAGAAGTCTGGAGAGATGGTCGTAATGGGCTGGACACCACAGCTCAGCACACGCTTCCTTCCTCACTGTACCCCGGAGCCTACCCAAATCCTATTATATCTGTTACTCAGATATAATTGAGCAATGAATAGGTTTTCATATCAATGCGCTTCATTCACAAGAGCCCTTGTTTCATTAATTTTTCACTGTTGCCTCTTAAAAGTGAAACGACTCCCTAACTGACAGTTACAGTTTCCTGAACATTCATCATCTATCCTGTGAGGCTCTTTTTCTTTTTCAGAGTTTTAGACTCTCGTGTTGGTCATATCCTTTTTGCACAACTATTTCTCCTGTGTTTTCCAGACAAGATGATATAAGATCACATACACATTGCATACTCAAATGTGCCTTCCATAAAAATTCACTTGGTAATTGCAGCTGCACTTTATGAGGTTATGATGAAAAAGACATAAAATGTAGCTGTGAAAAATTGTGTTCACAAACCTGAGAAAATTTGGCTGTGAATATCTACTCTGTGAATTATAGCAACATACAACAACATATTATGCCATAAACCACAACTCTGGAATCAGAAACATCCTTGGATTTTGAAAGGAAATGTGCGCGCGCACACACACACACACACACACACACACACACACACACAATCCCCTTCCTCCACCCACCGCCACCACCACCAACAACAACTTGGAGTGAAATATCCCAAGGATGAAAAATTCCCAGACTATTATTAATTTGATTATTTTTGCTTTTTACTGTCTACTTAAAGCATTCATTTATTTGACTCAATATTTTTCACCTCGGTTTTATGAACGAGATTTAATATTTGGAGTAGGTTAATATCTACACCAAAATTCATGTCCACCAGAACCTCAGAATGTAATCTTATTTGGAAACAGAGTCTTTGCAGATGTAATTAGTTGAGATGAGGTCATACTGGATTAGGTTGAGCCTTAACTTCAATGACTGGAGCCCTTCAAGAAAGCCATATGGAGCCAGACACACAAAAAGGGAAGAACACCATGTAACTACCGAGGCAGAAATTGGAGCAATGTACCTACTAGCCCAAGCACAGCAAGGGTTATTAAACCACCAGAAGGAGGACAAAGCCAGAAGGATTCTTCTCTAGGGCCTTCAGTGGGAGTCTCATCAACGCTTGGATTCCAAATCGTGGAAGAACAAACTTTTGTTGTTTTCAGACTCCCAGTTTGTGGTCATCTGTTATTGCAGCCCCAGGAAAGTCACACAATTCTCATTCATCTAAAAAAACTAGTGCAGTGCAAGCAGGTTTGATTTTGATATGTTTTGTTTTCAGTTTTGAGAAGCCAAGCTTAATCAACACTTTTAAATACAAATATTTCAGTTTACAGAACTAAGAACACTAGGAATTACATTTCACACTGGAAAAGCCTACAGCATGTCTGTTTTACCCCATCATGCACAAAGAAATCAGAGCTAATTTTCTAACACATAAACGATGTCCCTTTCCTTTCTCGATTACTTTACTGGCTCTCTGTAGAATTCAAAATAAGATCCATACTTCTTGCCTCAAAAATGAGCTAAGTCTGTGGCCCTGAACTGTCTCTTTAGCCTCATCACTCATCATGCTGCCTGATCTTGGCTGCACACACAGATACCCTACACACTCATACTTGTACACGCACGCACACACACACACTCACACACCCCTGCCTTCTGAACACTGGCACTTTCAGAAAAGGCTGTGCATGTACACACATGGGCAATGAATAGGTTTTCATATCAATGTGCCTCATCCACAAGAGCCCTTGTTTCATTAATTTTTCACTGTTGCATTAGTTTTCACTGTTTCATTAATTTTTCACTTTTCAGAAAAGCCTATGCAGGTACACACCTCCAGTTCTACTACCAGGCGCAACAAAACCTCCAGCAGATCCCACTCCCCTGTATCCTCAGGGCTCAGGGTCATACTGACCTCTGCAGAGAAGGCTTCCCCAGCCCACCTGCATCCCAGGCCTGGAAGATTTGTTCTGCCTCACCTCCCCTGCCCTGCTGAGGGGCCTCTGTGAACTTACACTTCCAACAAAGGCAGGTCAGAACAACTGTTAAGAGCAGAGAATTGGAATCATTCTGGTGAGTAAAAGCCAGTTCCATCATTTGCTAGCTGTTTTTAAACCTCTCAACTCATTTTTTTCTGTTGAAAAAATGAGAACTATAATCACTTAATATTGCTGAGATTGCAAGTATTAACTTAGACAATGTATTCGTTCAGATTTATGGAACTGATGGACTTAGTATGATGTACCTAGTACTTACTAAGCACTATAGTGAACATTCAGTTAACACTAGTGAAAAATAGGCCACTTTTGTTCTCCTCAGACATAGAAATAGTGTCCTGATGCCTTCTTTGTGTCTAAGAAATCCAGGCACACTTTCAGAGTTTAATCAAGACTTTCTCATTACAAGTTCTTCTAGTCTGTTCCAGGCACCTGTTCTAAATCAGTAAACTGCATGCCTCAAGAGTGGTATATACATTATTAAGAGAATTATGATTTCTCATAACTATTTTCTTAGGTTAAACTTCTGATTTCTGTGTTAGGGAAAGATCTGCTTTTTTTTTTTTTTTTTTTTTTTTGCAGACTTATTTCTAAACTTCGTATTGAAGCAGAATT
>NW_012099322.1:948782-1058953 GCF_000951045.1 Mandrillus leucophaeus | reverse complement strand
TACAAGTTCTTCTAGTCTGTTCCAGGCACCTGTTCTAAATCAGTAAACTGCATGCCTCAAGAGTGGTATATACATTATTAAGAGAATTATGATTTATCATAACTATTGTCTAAAGTTAATCTTCTGATTTCTATGATACGGAAACATTTGCTTTTTTTTTTTTTTTTTTTTTTTGGCAGACTTATTTCTAAACTTCGTATTGAAGCAGAATTCTTGGAAGGGAGTGTACAATCTTACCAGACCTAACATTGTCCCATGAATTAAAAAGATTATAACCCCCTAGCCTGGCAGATGCAGAGGCCTGAGCTGGAAGCACTGGGTACAGCTGCAAATGATGAACCGACAGGGCAAGTGACCGAGCTGGTTGTGATCCTTGTAGCCATTATTGTTGCCTCAGTCCTCAGCACACTGCACTGTAATTGCTGGTCTATCTCCCATCCCCTGCTAGACTGTAAGCTCCTGGAGGGCAGGGTGACTTTCATCTTGGAATCTTGAATTTTCCAACAGATAAATGATGCCTGTGGAATAAGTAAATAAATAAATGCAGAAAAGAGTATTTCTTCAATATAACATGCAGTTACAAATTCTGCTTTGATACATTGAAAGTGATGGTGAGAATCTGCTTTTCAATTTTCACCCACACTCATCCAACAAATACTGAATGACCTCTATGAAGGGCAATATGCTACACTCTAGACATGAACCTCAAATAGAATAGTTCAATGTACTGTGGGCTAACTGTGTTTCCAGCACTATTTCAAATATATGTGTATTCGCTTGTTGTAGCCACGCAATCCTAGGAGCTATGTCTTATTATCATTTTCATTTCATGACTGAGAAAAATAAAACACAGAGAGGTTAAGTAATTTATTTAAGGAAATTGATACAGTAAGTGGCAGGGCAAATATTGAAGGCCAGGACATCTGCCTTAGGGCAGATGCTTTAACCAAATACTATCCTCTCAAAGTCTGCAAAATATTGCGATAAGTGTTTTTTAAATGCAAAAAATATGTATTTAAATAACCCCAGTACATCATAGAGCATGCTGAATTTTATTACAGAAATGCAAATTTCTATGTGACTCTAAATGAGGGAACACAATTTCAGTTTTAGGATCCATAGAAAGAACACAAAAGAGGTAGCAACCTGATGAGAACTTGACAGAAATAGATGCATAGGGGAGAGAATAAAACAGTCAGAGCCCCATCCAAGGATCACTGAATGTGTTTGGTGATCACCACTTAGGCTGTGTTGCAAAGGTATCTGAAGCTTGGTTAGGGGCCTGCTCTCACATTTAGAAAGTGTGAACTTGAGCAAGACACAACTCGAGCAAGTGTTGTTGGGTGTCTACAAGTGGAGCAGGTGTTCACTAAATGTTAGCCTTGTTATGAATGCTGTGCTGTTAATTGAATCTAGACTTCACTAGGGTAACTTTATGTCATCAGGTGCAGCTTGTTAGAGCAGATTCACACTGGGAGGATGGTTGGGGACTTCTGTGTAGAGGGCATGCCCACTGGTCAATTGTGAAATATTGGACGTAATGAGATCATAGATTAGGGAGATGTTTGCAGCAAGAGTGAGCAAATTTAGCACTGTTTGTTTGTTTGCTGGTTTATTCCAGACAAGCCTTCACTCTGTCACTCAGGCTGGAGTACAGTGGTGCATTCACAGCTCACTGCAGCCTTGACCTCCTGGGCTCAGGTGATCCTCCCACATTAGCCACCCAACTAGCTGGGACTACAGGCACATGACACCATGTCCAGCCCTTTTTTTCATTTTTTTTTTGTAGAGATGGGGGTTTCACCATATTGCCCAGACTTGTCTCCAGCTCCTGGACTCAAGCGATCTTCCCGCCTCAGCCTCCAAGTTATAATAACCGTTTAGATGGGGTGAATAAAAGTGAAGAATAAGCATAACACAGAGCTTTGAAGTCCAAGTGACAGACAGGAAAGTTGTGCTTCTGTTTGGCAGGAAGGCAGTGACTTGGGTTGATGCTAGAATAGAATAAGGGTTCAGATGGACATCATGGGTACAAGCAGTGGAGAAAGGGAATACATTTGAGGAGCTTGGGGAGTGGAATCACAGATGAGAGAAAACAAAGAGAAAATACAAAATTGGGGGATAGATTGTGATATGATCAAGATATAAAAAGATAGATCAAGATATAGAAAGAAGGAAATAAAAAGGCAATGTACAAATGTGTATTGGTCTTGGGAGTTGGAAGGAATAAAATGGAGGACCATGAAAAAAGGTAGACTTGACTGAGTGTTAAAGCAGGCAACACTCCTGATCTAACTAGACTTGGGGGATTGTACAAACAAAATAGTTTCTTCAATAATTTCTAGTGATAAATTTCACCTTCAACAATTAAGTATGAGTTGATTCTTCCCTTTCATAATTTGTCAGTTTCACACAGCGTGGCTTTGCTTTGTTACACAAAAACCAAACACACCCCCTTTCCAGATCTCTTTTGGGAGATCTATTATTTTCCTTGTATACTATGACAATGGCTTTTCTACAATATATGAAAATCAGTCTCACCACTGAAATATACACATTTTCAATTTATGGTCTTCATTCTTACAATATTTATACTTCTAATTTTGATTTAAGAAATAATCTGCTTTTTATTTAAATTTTGTTCCTATATGTTATCTTTAAATTTTATTTTTCCATTAAAAAATAAAAATCATAAATTTATTTCTTGTATTTACCTCTCCCACCCAAGGACTTGAACTCACACAACTTCTTGACACGCATTCATCTTTTATGTGACTACATCCTTCACTCTACACGTATTCAGATAGAGGTGAAAACCTCTGCCAGTTATTGATTTAGTTAACAATTATTTATTACGTGCATACTAAATTCTAAGGGAGGAAAAAGCAAACCCAGTCCCTAAGTTTATGCCATTTATTTTCTTCAAGCTGTTTGAGTTTACTTTACACCTCACCCTTCTCAGCCTGACCTACATTCACACCAAACTACTCACTCCACGCACTTTGCACATGCTGTTCCCACCTTCTAAGCATCCTTCCGTGTACTCTCTGCTAGCAAAGGTGCTGCCTTTTTCGAACCCAGTTTCTGGGCAGCACCTGGCAGTGAAGCCTTCCTTTATTTCTAAGATACCTTCTCACGCTTCAGCATTTCCTCCCCCTCCACTGTTATAGGTATCACAGAGAGTAATATATAGTCATATTCACAAGTTCCTTCTTTACTTAGGCTCTGAACTCCTCAAGGAAGTAATGTTTTACACTGTTTCCGGCAACTTCTTCCAGTGTTAGAACAGTGCTTAGCACATGAAAGACCCTCAGATATGACTTCTAAAGAAATAAATGAGAAAAGCTCTAAGGTCAATTGATCAAGTTAATAAAGATAATATACTAGCATATAATTAAAAGTGCTTTTCTATTCAGCTGAATGTGTTTGAATATATTGGTCCACCTGAGATGGTAAACACTATTTTAATATGTATTTGAAGAATAACCAGTCACCTTTGGATATTAAAATGTGTAAATGATTAGCCCTTTGAAAGACAATTTAATTACCAGTTCCAAAAAAAATGAACATAGACTCAACACTGCTAATTGAATAGATTTTGATAGACTGTTCAATCATAGGTTTATTAAGATTACAGCAAAGCTGCATATTTAAATTAAAAAACACTAAAGAGTTTTTTGTTTATTAAAATTTGTGGCTTTTCTACTATGTACCAGGCACTTCTCAAGACATAGGGGACTAGTGAAGGGAACAGATAAAGTACCTGACTTTACAGAGCTTGCATGCTACTTCCTGGAAGATGGACAAGAAACAAGTAAATTTCTAGAAAATAAAGCGGGGGAATGTAGAGTACCGCAGTGCCAGTGCAGTGTTACTCTATGAAGGAGGGTAAGAGAAGGGGTCTCAAATAATGCAGCAGTTTAAAGTTATCTGAAAAGAAGCAAGCAAGATGTGCGGGAGAGGGTCGTTTTAGGCAGCAGGGACAACAAATGAAAAAGCCCCAGCTGGGAGTGAGCTTGAGATTTGTAAGGACCTGCAAAGAAGGTGCACAGCTGAGGTAGAGCAGGACGATAACAAAGTGACAGAGGAGAGGTGAGAAGGGGCGGAGCACGTGTTTCCGATGGGCACATAGAATGGAGACTTCCAGCCCTCGTCAGGCCTTTTGCTTTTACTGTGAGTCAGCGAAGCCTTAGGACGGCCCTGCACAGAGCTGACGTGATCCAATATGCGTTTTTTGACCCCCAAGATGGAGTCTTGCTCTGTCGCCCAGTCTGGAGTGCAGTGGCGCAATCTTGGCTCCCTGCAACGTCTGTCTCCTGGGTTTAAGCAATTCTCCTGCCTCAGCCTCCAGAGTAGCTGGGATTAAACTATTACAGGCACACCATCATGCCTGGCTAATCTTTTACTTTTCTTTTCTTTCTTTTTTTTTTTTTTTTTTTTTTTGCATTTTTAGTAGAAATGGGGTTTCACCACGTTGTCTAGCCTGGTCTCTAACGCCTGACCTCGTGATCCACCCGCCTCGGCCTTCCAAAATACTGGAATTACAGGTGTAAGCCACGGCACCCAGCCCTGATACTCATTTTAAAGGGATCTCTCTGTGTGTAGTGTTGATGGCAGAGTTTATAGGAACAGGGCAGAAGCCCAGAGAGACCAGTGAAGAGTTAAATCCAGAACCGAGATGCATCTGAGAGGTGAATAGTAGACACAGCAGAAACGGTGAAAAGTTTGAGGACAGACAAATGGCATCTGCTGATAGACTGCATGTGGGAGGTGACAGACACAAATGAACTGGCTACAACTTCAGGACTCATACGCTGAGCAGCTGCAGGAGAATGGCACCAATTACTGAGCTATGGAAGCAACATATCTCTTCTTTGTTTGGTTGGTTGTTGGTTGGTTTTCTGTTGTTTTTTAAGGGGAGGGTAGTTGTTGTTGTTTATTAGTGGAAAGAAAATAAATACATACAACATTAAATTCTGCAACATCCAACATATATCAGACATCCAAGTAGATTGTTCAGAAGGCATGAGTCTGGAATTCAGGGGAGGTGTCTGGAATGCAGATGTTAATTTATGTTTTGTCAGCCTATGGATATTCAAAGAGATGAATTAGGATCTCCATGAGAGTCAGTCTAAATAAAAATGAGGAAAAAATTAAAACGCAAGCTAGTCTAGCATTGCGTTGTTGGGAATACGAGACAAACCATAAAAGTAAATGAAAAAAGAGCAGCCAGGAATTTAGATGTGTCTTGAAGAGAGCTGTTGTGATGGGATGGCTGGGAGGAAATCACAACTGGAACAGATTCGAGCTAAGGAGAGGAGAGGACGGAAGACTGACCAGAGAAAACTCAATCATGGAATCTGGCTGCTAAGGAGATACAAGAGGGTGGAAGAGGTTGCCTTTGTTCTTGCTTTGGTTTGTTTGGATGTGAATTATAAATGCATGTTTGCATGCTCTGGAGAGAAAAGTTGATAAAGGGAAAAAAGCAGAATTGCTGAAATGACAACATTGAGTAGGAGAGAAGAATGGGATCTAACAGGCAAACGCAAGAGATGGCCCTGGAGGCAACACATCCACAGGGAAAGGAGAGAAGGAAAGTGTTCAGAAGAGTGCGAGGTGCCAAGGACTATGGGCTGACTGTGTGGGGCTGCCCATGTGGGGCTGCCCTCCTGCTTAGCTCTATTTTCCCAGGGCTGTGGGAGATGAAGTCATCAGCTGAGCCTGAGAATGAGAGCACAGTGTTGAATATTTGAGAAGAAAGGGAAAGCTTTGACTTAGATAGCTAGGACAGAGGGAAAGAGAATGCTTTAGAAAAATTCTGTGACAACTGATGGTGGACCTAATGATTCACTTAAATTAGAGGCAAATACAGTCGGGCCAGACTTCTCGGCCATGCTTCTCTCAATCACTCAGGCTCATGAGGACGGCAGAGGGTGCACAAAGACTGGGACTTACCTGAGGCTGGGGTTCTAAAAGGATGAGAAGGAAGAACAGTGAAAGGAGGAGATTGTGATGATGAATCTTAGAATCGAAGCTGGGTAATGAAGGAATGGAGCCTTGGAGAGGCAAGGAACTGTGAGAACGTGGTCTGCTGAATGATTGTTTAGGTTCTGGTGTATTGAGAAATTGTTTGATTGTGGGTCTTTGGGGAGAAGACTGTGGTTCAAGATGCTTTATTACATATAGCAGTTTGATATTGAATATTTTAGGTAGACAGAGTTATTTAGGGCATATTACAATTCTACCAAATTGATTCCACATAATAATTCTCATCTTTTCAATGTTATTTCCACAACAGCCACAGAATGAGAGAACACAAGATAGTTCTGCTACTATTGGAAATAATAAAAGCTGATGACAGAATAATCAAATGGCCATCCTCTGTAAGGTACTAGTTCAACAGCTGTCCAGTTCTGGGAGATCATATCATTTTGTCAATGTTTTATTTTCAGTCCCAGAATTAAAAATGTATAAAAGTGCATTAAATTTATTTGATGCAAAATTTATTTGATGCAATACTCCTCAGGAAGTACTCAAGTATGAGAGATACTCTGAGAGATTATGTGGACAATTCATACAAGTCATTTGGAATGGAAGGAGGTCTTAGTATCTTTCTATCTGTGGTACTCAGCTAGCAAGTTCAACTGTTAGGAGAAATAGTTAATGTGCTCACTATACCTCACTGGTGTTTTGTGATATTCTGCATCATAGGCTTGTTAATTTGAAATAAGTGCATGAATAGAGTCCCAACTGAAAACACTATAGAGGGTATTGTTTAATTTTTTTGCCTCAAAATCCTAAATATTAGTGATCAGTAAAATCTTTGAAGTGAACAAATGTTATTTCTAAGGGTTTTTTTTTTTCCTATTTTACCTCTATGCCTATTTTCAAGCTTTCAAAAGATATTTAAAATCATGTCTAGAAAAATTATGGAGACATATATGATGAGAACAGATGAAAATACTCAACCCCTGGAAGAGAAGTAGGAAGATATCCTGTTCCTAACTCAGGAGAAGTCTACTGGATGTAAGAAAAACAGGATACAGCAAGGCAAAACCATGAGTTGGGTACACGGCTCTGGCATAAGAATGAAAGTGAGACAGGAAAATACAGAACAGCCCTTACTGACCACACTGTGGAGTGTGGAGCACTAACAGCGGACTCCTGCTGCTGCTGGTGGAGGGCCAGGAGCATGAGGAGACCATCTTGGAGCTGCAGGTGCAAAGACCTAAAACCGAGGGTGGAGCAGGTTTTGAGGAAAACCTCCTGGCAGAAATGGCTCTACGCTAAGCACAGGGTAATCCCAGAGGAAGCGGAGGCCTATAGTACACTGAGAGTAACCACAGCAATAACCAAAAGGAAAAGCAACTCAAGTCCTCACTAGACTGGCTCAACTCTATGTCAAAGGCCTGGAGAAAACAAGATGTCAATTTCTAGGCACAGAAATTATTTGCTTCGATCTATGCTGTGCTATACAAGAAATCTGTCTTTAACAGAAATTGCAACAGACACACACAAAATCAAGTAAAAGTAGTATACTGTCAAAGAACCAACAATTAATATAATCAAACTATTATGATGGTAATGATGAACTTATCACAGAGAAAATATAAAATAAATATGACTGATATGTGAAATCCTCTAGAATAAGAACCAGAAAACATGACTGATAATATTGGTAATCTTGTCAAAGAAATTAAAATTATAAAAGACAAATGAAAATGTTGAGAATTTAAACCACTGTAACAGAATGATTTTGATGTGCTCACCATTGGACGTGACACATATGAGGAAAGAATCAACGAACTTGAAGATTAATAAGAAAAAATCACCCAAGCTGAAACTCAAAGAAAACAGAGTATGAAGAGAGAGAAAAACAAACAAACAAACAAACAAACAAGGTATCCAAGAGCGGTGAGACGGTATCAAATGATCTAGGATGGGTGGAATTGGAATTTCAGGAGGAAATGAAATGTATGAAGAGATAATGCCTAAGAATTTTCCAAAAATTAAAAAAGACAATTACAAAACAAGTCCAAGAAGCTCAGAGAACACAAAGCAGAATACATGCAATTAATTAAAAAGTAGATAATAGACCCTAGGACAGCCAGTTATTTTTTAAAGTTATAAATAATAAGCTAGGAGTGGCAATAAAATGAAATAATAAAAAAATCCTCCTTTCAAAAAAGGCAGAAAAATAGGACAGAAATAAAAACTGAATGTAACAAATTTAATATAGCTAGAAAAATAGTAGAATTTAATCTAATTATAAAAACAATTGCAACAATGTAAATGACAGTTGTCATTTGAGTGGAAAAGAGATGCAAACTCTATGCTGTTTATAAGAAATCAATTTACTATTTTATTTAGGAACACTGACAAAACACAAAATACAAGTATTATATATATTAAAGTTGTACAATATGTTTTGATATACATACGCATTGTGAAATCATTACCACTTCTAGGTATATATTCCAAGGAAATAAAATTACTTTCTCAGAGATAAATCTGCACTCCCATGTACATTGTAGCATTATTCACAATAGCCAAGATAAAGAAATCACATTTCTTTCTACAGATGAATGGATAATAGCACACATATTATTCAGTCTAAAAGGAATGAAAATTCTGCCATTTTCAACAGCAGGAATGAAGCTGGAGGACACTATGCTAAGAAAAATAAGCCAAACACTCAAAGACAAATATTGTATCACTTTACTTTATGTGAAATCTAAGTAAGTCAAGCAAGACACCAGTTTTAAATATCAGAACATGAAGAATTAAAAGTAAAATGGAAAATATTTCATAAAAAAACTAATGAAACAAAGCTCAGGAGGCTTTACATAATGGCTTTATTAAAAGCAGACTTCTGTATATAAAAATATTTATAGATTATGTGTACACATGGTATTCATGGGTTAGTATGCATGCATATATTATCTTGCTCTGCTGAGATGCCCTAGAAGTAACAACATCCCAGTAGCAATGAGCACACCTAAGACCCAGATCTTGGTTTTTAATATCTTTCTCCAATAAAAGGAACTAGAGCTCCTTGAAGAAATGACTGATTCTAGGACAGGACATATACAAGATGACCCTGGACTATCTGTAGTACCAGAAAGTAGTATGTGTGCATGCACACACACACTCACACACAAACACTGATGGGTGTATGTTAAAGAGAGGGGTCCCCAACCCCGGTAACAGTCTGTGGTCTATTAGGAACCGGGCCGCACAGCAGGTGACTGGCAGATGAGTGAGCAATGATTTATCTGTATTTATAGCCTATCCCCATAGCTCACATTATTGCCTGAGCTCTGCCTTCCGTCAGATCAGTAGTGGCATCAGATTCCCGTAGAAGCACGAACCCTATTGTGAACCGCACATGCAGGAGATCTAGGTTGCGCACTCCATATGAGAATCTAATGCCTGATGATCTGTCACCATCTCCCATCACCTCCAGATGGGACCATTTAGTTGCAGGACAACATGCTCAGGCTCCTACAGATTCTACATTATCATGAGCTGTATTATTATTTCATTACACATTACAATATAATAATAATAGAAATAAAGGGCACAATGACTGTAATGTGCTCAAATCATCCCAAAACCACTCCCCAAACCTCACCAGTCTATGGAAAAAGTTGTTTTCCACAAAACTGGTGGAAGACAGTGCCAAGAAAGTTGGGGACTGCTGGTTAAAGGAATATGAAAGCCTGCTGAAAGTGTTTGCAATGGTCGTATCCTAAAAAATGTTGAGCAACTAAATAAATAAAAGAGTATTAGATTATAAACCTATGTATAAAATAGATATCTATCAGTCCACACTCTAAGAAATAAGAGATGAATGACTAAAACAAATTTTGGAGAGTAGACAAATCTCCTATGCAGAAAAATGTTAAATACTTAAAGTAGACACTCCTCTTACTCCTCTCTCAAGAAGGTAGGACAATACTACTCACTCCTTAAGTGTGAGTTGCTCATAGTGACATTTTTCCAATGACCATAGGCACAGAAAAGAACTGAAATATTAGAAAATGTGTTCTACGGATAAAATGGTGATAAGTGTATGTTTCCTTAATAGAAAGTGATGGGAATGGCAGTCTTACTCCCCAAAGACCATCACTCCAATCTAATAATGAAATAAGTTAAATTCTCAGTGGCATTCTGCAAAATACCAGATTAGTACTTCTCAAAACTGTCAAGTTGATCAAAAAAAAAAAAAAACAAGTCTGAGAAATTGTCATGGCCAGGAAGAGCCTAAGTTAGGAGACCTGACTAGATGGGTTCTGGAAGAAAGCCTGCAACAGTAAAACAATGTTAGGTAAAGACAAAGGAAATCTGAATAACATACATACTTTAATTAATAATAATGTATCAAAAATGGCTCATCTCCATATTACTGTAAGATGTTAATGATAGGTAAAACTAGATGTGGGCTATAAAGAATCTCTGTACTATGACATTTTTTCTGTATACCTAAAAACCATTATAAAATGTTAAAAGTTTATTTAAAAATTAGACTTTGTTGCACTGCATATTGTTAGGAATAGAGAAGAAATCTGAACAATAATTAAGAAAATGTAACAATCCTAAATGCATATTTATGTAACAACGAGCTTCAAAACGCATTCAGCGCAAGATATGTAGCTGAATGTAAAAATTGACAAATAGATGATTTTAGTTGGATATGAAAATATATCTTTTTCTATAGTTGACAGGTCAAATAGAAGAAAATCACTAATCATCTGGAAGAGCTGAACAACAAACACCATCAATGAACTTGATCAAATTGAAACTTACAAACACTCTATGAACATCAACAGAATATCCATTGTTCTCAAAGGCACACGGAATATCCACTAAAATGAACCATATTTTGGGTGATAAAACAAACATTAACAGATGAGAAAATCAGAATAATAGAAAATACAGTTACTCAATATAACAGAATTAAACTAGAAATTAATAACAGAAATATATATATATAAATGCCCAAATATTTGGAAATTAAATACCACACTGAAAATAAACCATAGGTAACTAAATAACTAAGAAAAAACCCCATAGGTAAAGTCACAAAAGAAATTTAAAAATATTATGAGTCCAATGGAAATGTAAAGACAACATATAAAATTTTGTGGAATGCATCTAAAAGAGCATATAGAGGGAAATTTATAGCATTAAATGTATATATTAGAAAAGAAGAAACAGCCCAAAACAATGATCTAAGCTTCTACCTTATTAAACTAGAAAAATAAAGGCAAACCAATCCCATATTAATCAGGAGGAAGGAATAATGAAGAATAGAATTCAGTTTAATTGAGAAGAAAAAACAATACAGATAATGAGTCAACACAAACATTTGTTCTTTGAATACAAGTCAGTAAAATTGATTTACCTCTAACTTATCCCCCCACACCTCCAAAAAAAAGAAAGAAAAAAGCCACACATTAGAAATACACGGAATGAAAGAGGGAACATCCCTACCAATAATAAAAGTATATTACAAATAACTCTAGGCCTATAAATTTACCAGCTTAGATGAAAGACAAACCTCCATAAAATACACGAACTGCCAAATATGTTCAAGAGGAAATGCATAACCTGAAGAGTTCTATGTCTACTAAAAGTTGGATTTGTAATTAAATACTTCCCAACAAAAGAAAATTTAGTCTTCACTGGATTTTATCAAGCATTAAAGAAAGAAGTAAAAAATTACAAATTCTACACAAACATTTTTACAAAATTGATGGGAGAGAACATTCCCTAAATCCTTTTGTGAGACCAGCATTCCCTGATGCTGAAGCCAGATACTACAGAGACATTACAAGAAAAAAACAACAGAGACTATTATTTCTCATAAACATTAATGCCAAAATTCTCCCACAAGATACTGTCAAATTGAATTCAATAATATATTAAATTATACTTATCCCTTTAGCAGCATTTTGACCTGCAATTATATTTAGAAGGAATATCCAATTTGATAATTAAATATATTATACATTATTACTAAATAATTATCTATTGTAATTGGGAAATAGTCTAAAACCCAATGAAAAGAAACTGAATAAAATATGCACTGAATACTAATATAAGCGCACAAAAATAGCTTGCATTAATTACAAATATTTTTAAAAATAAATTTAATGATAGAATAATACTATTAAAATTAAAAGCAATCTGCTAAATATTTAATTAACTGTGGTTACTTCCAGGTTCCTACTTTTCCTATTTTTTTATTTTTAAAAATATTGAGTGTGTATTATTTTATTGGGTTGAAAATATAATACATTTTATATAAAGGAAAATCTATCTGTGCTTGATTATTTCAAAATATAATTTCAAAATCCCTACAATATATAATCTACATACAAGTCTGCAAGAACAATTTGTTTAAAATATCTCAATTGGGTGTGTACTATTTTCCACATGAAATACCACTGTGCTTTTAAAGTTGCATCATACAATAAATCTAAAACAGCAAATAAGACCAAAATAACGTTGTAACAAAGTATACATTATTTTTTCCTACGTTATAGCACTATAAATACTAAAGCATATTATTTATGCCTCTGTCAATATTTGGTTTTAGCCAGGACTTATTATCAAAGATGTTACAGAAATTTGGCCAGGATTGGTGACAACATGACTATTTTTCATCCTGTGGCCATGGCAGACATCACTAACTGATTATGAGCTCACATACAGCTTAAATATGCTTTTAACCACTACGCCTGGTGTTCACTAGGAATCATTCACTATCAAGATACAGTTTGAAATATATTTGCCATTCTTAATTAAAATAATGCTTGGATATCTTCCTAATTATTTACAATTTGTTAGCAAATGTTCAATCAAAACTCTCAAGGTATGAACCACATCTATATTTAATCTTAGCTAGCATACCATTTTTCATCAATTTCAGTTACAGGATTAAGACATGTATTGTATACCTTTCTCATCAAACATTTTTCACTTAAAAGAGTGTTGTTTTAAGAACAATTCAATGACTAAAATACAGCTTTAACTTTCAGGAGCCCTGTATGTTTACATAATTAATACTAACACCAAGCAATGGATATTCATTCTCCATTCCCAGATGCCAAAAAATGTGAAAACGCATGAACTCTCAATGTATATGTCTGCAGAATTCTTATCCAAATTTTCATGCGACATAAAACATAGGCAACGGGGCTGGGCACAGTGGCTCACATCTGTAATCCCAGCACTTTGGGAGGCCAAGGCAGGTGGATCACCTGAGGTCAGGAGTTGGAGACCAGCCTGGCCAACATGGAGAAACCCCATCTCTATTAAAAATACAAGGTTAGCCATGCATGGTGGTGTGTGCCTATAATCCCAGCTACCCGGGAGGCTGAGTCAGGAAAATCACTTGAACCCGGGAGGCAGAGGTTGCAGTGAGCCGAGATCATGCCATTGCACTCCAGCCTGGGCAGCAAGAGCGAAACTCTATCTCAAAACAAACTAACAAACAAACAAAAAACAAAAACAAAGAAAACATAGCAAGGAGCAGAACCAAGCAGCAGTGGCTTCAGAGCAGTCAAAATAATGATCACAAAGTCCATTTTCCACAGCAGAAACATGTATTCATAGAATATTCCTTCACATCTTACTCATAGTCTGTTGCTTTTTTCAGATGATTTTAGTTGTTTTCCAATCCATAGCAAACAAGAAGCAGAAAAAAATATGGAAGTAGAAGGGAAGCGCTGTGGACTATCATTACCTAGGCCCACTATTGATGACGATGGCCTTCATCGTCATCATGGACCCAGAGAGAAAACAGCCATTATAAAAACGCTTCCAATTTAGGAAGCTAGAATAATGGTTTCTACTCCATTCTCCTTGCAGTCCAAAGAAATCAACTAAAAGGTTGACAAATAGGAAAAAGAATCTTTCCTGAGGAGGAAAACCAGCATATATCCCAAAATACAACCAACCAACTATAAAGAATATAGGCTCATTATGTTGAAAATTGGAAAACCTCAGGAATGATTAGTAAAGTTACTACACAATACACAAAATTCTCTAAAAGTACATAGCACCACGCTGAGTGGCTGAACCAACTTATTCTTGTGCAGAACTATGTCAAATACTTGAGGTGATTCTGCTGTATTTTAATTCTACATCCCTAAATAAGACGATTCTGTTGCTATTTCTTAACTTTTCAGTTTTTAACATAATCAGTTAGTACTCTACTTTAACATAATACAGTTAGTATTAAAAGATGAGGAATTAAACATCATTTACCTCCTTCCCCCCTGTCATCATGCACAGGCACCCTTCCCATCTCCCCATCCTACCAATATAATAACAACATTGTGGTTTTACATCAATCTTCGGTCTTTACATTACTGGGACAGTATAAATGCTCGTCACAGCTGAGTCGTGTGGTATTCTCTGCCTGCTTTTTATTGGCTGTACACCTGTTTAAAAATTGTCCCTGGTAATAGTTATTATCTTCTTCTTTGTTTGCTTAATTTTCTGTGTATTGAAGACAAATTCAAAGTCACACCTTCTCCCAACATCCAAATCTGTATCATATCAGATATTATATTAACTTTTTCTTTACAAAAGAAATCATCAAAATACTTTCTGTTTTCAAGGAATTTTTAAAACTTTGTTCTAAAACCCTTCTAGTGTTTTAGCTTCCCTATTTCTGGAGAGATGACTAAAATTAAACTAATTCTTTAAAAGCAAACTTTTCCCTTTAGTAATTTATATATTCTTTTAATGTTCAGTGTTTACACATTTTTCAAAGATATAACTTGGCTAAGCTTATTCTCATTTATTTTACTCTATATATGATGATGTTGGTGTCTTAAATGTAGAAATTCTTTCCATTCTAGAAAATTGTCTTTATTGTTTCTTTGATTCTTTTATTATTTTTTCTACTTTCTTCATTGTAAAACTTTTCATTTAGATACTAACCCACTGGCTTTGTTCTGTAATTCTTGCGTTCTTTCTCTGGCTTTTATTTATTTGTCTTTCTCATTCTGGGAGAGTTTGTTAACTTTATCTTTTAATTATTCTATTGAGTTGTTATATTTATTTTACTATGATTTTAATTTCCAAGAGCATGTTTATGTACAGATGGACTAAGTCGATTCTCGCACATTCATCTCTCACAGCTTCCAGAATTCTGTCATTGTTGTCTCCTTTCTTGGACTTTTTGCCTTTGTGAATCTGTGCCTTTAAAATATGCTTACTGGCATTTTAATAGGGTTTTGAAAGCAGTGGGGCTAATTATGTAATTTTTGGTCATTTTTATTTACTTAAAATTCTCTCAAGTAAAATTTAACTTTTTAAAACATTCTGTTACAGAACATCTGTCTTTTAACATAAGTTACCTCAAATATTTTTTGAATGTACCACACATTAATGTGTATCTATAGTATCAATGTATATATAGAAATATAATATGATAGCACTGTGTTTAACAATAAGAACTAGCATATTTAACAAATATCAGAACTTTTGCTGAAAAAAAGTTTCAATATCAATTTTAAAATTATCTAAATGGATTGTCATTTGAACAGCATTGCCTCAAAAGGACTTGAAAATGTCTCTTACAAATACAACAGAACAAAACATCTAAAAGATCTGATACCTAATTAAGCAAATGTTTGTCCTTTTCATTACGTATTACAGATCTGCACTGATGGAAACTTTGGGCATGAAATTAACCATTAGACTTTGTATATTACTGGTAGAAGAGGCTGCTAGTTATCTACCTCAGTAACAGATCTCTAAACATACAGGGCACAAATATTTTAATACACATCTGAAAATTAGTTCTAAGGTTTTCCTTTTTAAGAAACTGTTGATTTTTAAAAACAGACTATTTGACTGAATAATCTACCCTGTATGCATGGAAATCAAATTATGATAGAATCCCATATAGTATTATTATAAAGTGTTCTGAATTTTTGTTTGTATTCCAGTTCGTACTCACACTAGTGATAAATTATGCAAAACCATTGCCCTAAAGTATTCTGCATGATCTTAGATTTCCTGTGGGGTGAGATTAATTTGCACTATTTTTTTTTCCTCCTTCAGAACCAGTATCTTTTAAATGGCATCCATATTTGTCTTCTTTCAGGTCCCACCTGAAGGCAGAAAATGAAATACTGCAAGAATAAATTACTAGCAGGACTTTTCTACCTAATACCTGGAAGCTTTGTTATTGATTGAAACTGTATATACCTCTTAACATCAGTTTGCTTTTGGCAGAAGCTTGTTTTCATTTTTGTAATGAAAGTATGTTAACTAATTATATACATTAGTCTTAAGAACAAAGTATAATTTTTAACCCTTGGTATACTATTAGAACCCATTTGGCCTCATTTTAGGGTTGTTTCTTTTATGAATATCACTTCCACTTTGTAAGAATTAATATTTCATAATTTTTATTTTTTCTCAGGATACAAAGAAAATTCACTTTTTTTTTCCCCATTGGAGTGAAATCTTTTCTGTCTTAAAATTACTGTTTGGGTCCTTTAGGTCACTTTATAAATCTAAGATAAGCTGTAAAATCTTAGTGTTCTTATTTTTTCTATGTCAAATATTTTGCTCTTTTGTCTTCTTAGAAATTACAACACATTATTCATCAATGGGGACACATATACACATGTAGAATTGCTCTTCCGTATCCATGGGGGATTGGTTGCAGGATCCCTTCAGATACCAGCATTTATAGGTGCTTAAGTCCCTCAGGTAAAATGGTGCAGTATTTGCATGTAACCTATGCACATTCTTCTGTATACTTTAAAACATTCTAGATTACTTATAATGCCTAATACAGAGTAAGTGCTATGTAAATAGCTGTATATTGTATTTTTTATTTGTATGATTTTCTATTGCTATTATTTTTTTCTCTCAAATATCTGTATCTGGTTGACTCTGTTATGTGGAACCCATGGATATGAAGGGTTGACTATGTTTTTCTGTGTGTGTGTGTCTGTGTGTGTGTGTTTATGTGTATTTAAAACCACAGTAAACATACGTGTGCATATGTCTTTATAGTAGAATGATTTATATCCCTTTGGGTATATACCCAGTAATGGGATTGATGGGTCAAATGGTATTTCTAGTTCTACATCCTTGAAGAAGTGCCATCCTGTCTTCCACACTGGTTAAACTAATTTACATTCCCATCAACAATGTAAAAGTGTTCCTACTTCTGCATAGCCTTGCCAGCATCTATTGTTTCTTGACTTTTTAATAATCGCCATTCTATCTGGAGTGAGATGGTATCTCATTGTGGTTTTGATTTGCATTTCTCTAATAATCAGTGATGTTGAGCTTGTTTTCGTATGTTTGTTGGTCACATAAATGTCTTCTTTTGGGAAGTGTCTGTTCATATCATTTGCTCACTATTTGGTGGGGCTATTTGTTTTTTTCTTGTAAATTTGTTTAAGTTCCTTGTAAATTCTGGATATTAGACCTTCATCAGATGGGTAGATTGCAAAAATTTTCTCCCATTCTGTAGGTTGCCTGTTCACTCTGATGATAGATTATTTTGCTGGGCAGAAGCTCTTTAGTTTAATTAAATCCCATTTGTCAATTTTGGCTTTTAAGCAATTGCTTTTGGCAATTTTGTCATGAAGTCTTTGCCCATACCTATGTCTGAATGGTATTGCCTAGGTTTTCTTCTAGGGTTGTTATGGTTTTGTGTTATACATGTAAGTCTTTAATCCATCTTGAGTTAATTTTTGTATAAGGTGTAAGTAACGAAGGGGTCCAGTTTCAATTTTCTGCTACGGCTAACCAGTTTTCCCAGCACCATTTATTGAATAGGAGATCCTTTCCCCATTACTTGTTTTTGTCAGGTTTGTCAAAGATCAGATAGCAAAGTCATGTAAGCAATCCAAATGCCCATCAACGATAGACTGGATAAAGAAAATGTGGTACAAATACACAATGGAATACTATGCAGCCATAAAAAAGGAATGCACTCACATCCTTTGCAGTGACATGGATGACGCTGGAAGCCATTATCCTCAGCAAACTAACACAGGAACAGAAAACCAAACACTGCGTGATCTCACTCATAATTGGGAGCTGAACAATGAGAACACATGGATACAGGGAGGGGAACACCACACACCAGGGCCTGTTGAGGGGTGAGGGAGGGCAAGGGGAGGGAATTTAGAGGATGGGTCAATAGGTGCAGCAAACCACCATGGCACACATATTCCTATGCAACAAATCTGTACGTTCTGCACATATATCCCAGAACTTAAAGTAAAATTAAAAAAATAAAATAAAATAAAATATAAAACTTTTGAGTTTGCTCTCTTTAAATTCTTATTAAAATTTTTAATAAACTTGATTTTTATGTTTTCTTCATTTTTACTTTAAAAATTTTTTGTGAAACAACTTCCAGCAGCAAGAGCTCACTGATGCAATCAGGTAGGAACTGAGCAAGTCAAATACTGCAGAGAGGAATACACTAACGAGAGACAGGACTTTAATCTAGAGGAAAAAAAATCCTACAAACACCAACTGTTCACAACAGCAAATCCCTACATTTTGTGAGCTAGAAGAGGAAAATGGAGACAACCAGAAGGAGGGAAATGCCAACCTACTCTGAAAGCCTTCAGACATGACTCTCGTGGTAAGTTCTTTCCCTCCTATTTAGCTGCTTTTTCCTGGCCTTTACAACAGAATGGAAGAGAATCATGTAAGAGTTCCGGTAACAATTATGCAGAAAACACTAAAACTCATCAGGTAAGGTCACCACACATTGAAATATTTTCATGTCAAGATAAAGTTGCAAATTTTCCACAATTCAATGCTAAAATTAAGAGGAGAAAGGCTTAGGAAGCTTTTTTGCATAGAGTGCTGATAAACAACAATTGAGCAAATTTAGCCGGGCGCGGTGACTCACAGTTGTAATCCCAGCACTTTGGGAGGCCGAGGTGGGTGGGTCATGAGGTCAGGAGACGGAGACCATCCTGGCGAACACGGTGAAACGCCGTCTCCATTAAAAATACAAAAAAGTAGCCGGGCGTGATGGCGGCGCCTGTAGTCCCAGCTGCTCCGGAGGCTGAGGCAGGAGAATGGCGGGAACCCGGGGGGGCGGAGCTTGCAGTGAGCCGAGATGGCGCCACTCGCTTCAGCCTGAGCCACAGAGCGAGACTCCGTCTCAAAAAAAAAAAAGAATTGAGCAAGTTTGCTGTTGTATTGTAACATTTCTCTCAAGTTTGTGTTTCCTATCATGTTTGATATTCCATGAGTAATTGAGATCAGCCCTGTGTAAGGTAAGATCATAATATGTGGAACAAATGGCATTGTAAGTGCTTTCAGAGGGGAATATTTATAGGAAAGTGTCCTAAAAATGATTTCTTCAGCTTGAGGAATTATAAAATGATAGGAAGTCTCTCAAGTTAGCCTTCATGCAATTTTGTAGATTAAAACATAACATTCGTCCAGAATTTAAAGACTTACATGCCTCCCGAAACTGTTACAATGCTTTACTAAATCTGTGAAATCAGTGGTCAAATGTAAACAATATATTGTAAATTTACTGTGGATTTTCAACCGTTTTTAGATTTCTGCACGTGAATATTTTAATAACGCAACTACAATCACCACAAAGTTAGCTTTTTAAATTGCAGACGGTAGTGCATGCCACACTAATTTGTAGTGGCCTTTTCGAGGGCTCGTCCCAGGGAAAATATTTTGTAGAGTATAGGGGAGTGGGAGGAAGGGGAGGAATTTTTTTTATTTAAAGTTGATTGCTGCACTATCTTTTTCTGTATTGCCTGCATGAATAATAATGAGGAATATTTTGTGACTTTAACTGATAAATATGTTACAAAACCAGGTATTTAATCTTTTACATCATGTCTTCGGCTATTTGTATTTTAATGAGTAATTTAAATGGTCTGAAACATGATTCTGAGCCTCACATAATATCTTACTGTGGAACTCAAAAGTTTGATCACTGAATTGGCAGTTATTATTACCTAGGTATCCCTGCTGTTAAACAGGTGTTTAGATACCTGTTCCAGAATAAGCTGCTTTTGAATTTGGTTATGTTGAAATGCAAGAAATAACAATGACGGCAGCAGCAATTAAGGTAACAGAAATCATGACATAAAGGAAAACCAATGAGAAGTTCTGCAGTTTTCTTTCTTTCTTCCTTTTTTTTTTTTTTTTTTTTTTTTGAGACGGTATCTCGCTCTGTCGCCCAGGCTGGAGTGCAATGGCAAGATCTCGGCTCACTGCAGCCTCCACCTCCTGGGTTCAAGCGATTCTCTTGCCTCAGCCTCCCGAGTAGCTGGAACTACAGGCACGTCCCACCAAGCCCAGCTAATTTTTGTATTTTTAGTAGAGGCGGGGTTTCACCATGTTGGCCAGGATGGTCTTGATATCTTGACCTTGTGATCTGCCTGCCTCGGCCTCCCAAAATGCTGGGATTACAGGCATGAGCCACCGCACCGGGCCTGCAGTTTTGTTTTAATAAGTAAAGTGAGACTTGGGTGGTTGGAAGAAGGAATTAGGCAGTCTCCCTGGCACCCTGTGTGTGTGTGTGCACTCGCTCATGTGCTGTCTATATGTAAGCCACTCCCTTTTCTTTCCTTTGAAACTAGGAAAGTTAAAATAGGGGAGAAATCCTGTATGTTGCAATGATAGCATTTTGGAAAATTTTAAAAATCAAACTCTCCGTGCTCTCCATCTTGATTTCTGCTTGAGTTGTTATGTGCCGTATTTTTTTTGAATTCTGATTATCAGAAGTTTTACTAAATTTTTGAAGAAATAATTCAATTTCATCTGCTTTCCAGATTTTGTACATCTCACTTCATGAAGCAACACTTGTTGATAGTGTAGTTTTCTAAATGCTGCAAATTTGCAGCCGTTACCACTACAAAGAAGTTTGGATGAGGGATTTCTTTTCTTTGTTAAAATAGTTCCTATTTCTGTAGAAATTTCATTTTTAGATTAAACTGTGATGATGAGCTATCATAATTCAAGCATAGATTTCTTTTTTTCTATCACACATTCATTGTCATGCAGTAGTAGTAAAAACATCAAAGATGCAGCAAGCTTATGAAGTACTATTTTCTGAAAAAAAGGAGGCATTTTCATCTTTATTATTGTACTTTTGGTTATGCAAACACTTTGATAATATAAACAGTTACGTCCTCTATAAATCTGGTCAGAAACCTCTTTTGATTTTGTTACGTAAGTTAAATAGTCTATAGTAGGTAGAGTACTGGGTACAAGTGGTCCAAACTAAGATAAGAGACTAAAATAAAAAGCTAAATCTTAAAAGAAACTGGATTTATGCACTAAAAGTTTGGTGCCTTGGTCTAATATTAACATGATGTCTGTGTAAAATGACAAAAAGAACCAGTATTGAATCACGCTATATTTTCCATCATCTCAGATTGCTAAATGTGTGGATTCCAAGAGGTCTGAATGAATGAATGAATTATTATATACATTTGCTGTCATGTATACATGACAGTTGTGTCATTGTTAGAGATTTCAGTAGTTAAAATGGGAAACAGAAGCCTAAGTTACTTGCCTTATCAAAAAAATAAAAAACTGAAAATACAAAGGGTCTCATTGGATCCAGTACACAGCAGTAAGCATTTATTAGGTTAGGGGTGGAGACACAAAGAATAAGCTGCATTTGCAAATAAATTTATGTTTATCAGGGATTGCAGAGCAGCAATGTGAAATACCAATAGTGTCGGCGGTGAGGAGGCCACCGTCACACCCATTCATTTGAAATACATGGTGCAGAGATCTTGCCTGGGAGTTGGTAACTTTTGTCCTGACCTATGTTATTAATTTGTTTTATGAAAAAGAAATCAATTAATCTCCCTAGGCCCATTTATTCAGCTATAAAATGAGAATTTGTATTAGAATCTGTGATAATCTACGGACAGCAAGCAGGTAGGCTAAAAATTTTTCCTCATCTGGAAGGTGTTTGATTTGTGTAGCAGGTAAATAATAAGAAAAAAGTTCCTATTTGTCAAAGTCCACTCTATTATTCATACCTGATTAACTTTATTTATTTACATCACCTACCTGGTCAATTTAGGCATTTAATTTTTGTGTGTGAATCTTCTCTGCTGGTAAAATCTAATAACTCAGTATATAATTTTTTTCATACCTTTAAAGAATTTATAACTTGGTTTGGAACTATAACCTATAGGCCCTTGGAAAAAATAATTATAAACACAAGTGAATAATTGGGGAAAAAAACAGATGAAGAAAAAGATTGAAGGGTAGAATTATCATTTATTAATATTTTTCTCATCAATGTAATTCTATTCAAAACACTTATGCAAAAAAAAGCCAAAAACAATACATTCCCCAGTGTTAAGGGCTCACCCAGAAAGAAAAAAAATGCACATAAGTTATTCTTTTAATTTGCCTGTCTTCACTTAGCCCTTCATTCAGACCATTCACTCGATGCTAGCTTGTCAGGAAGTTGCATTATCATTGCTTAAAACTCTGCTCCTTATTGTATAAGCTCCAAAGGGGCAGGGACTCCACCCCTTCCCCATCTCTACATTCACAGTACACAGCCTGATAAACTGCTATATTTTCAAAAACATTGATAAATGACTAGAATATTTCATTCCCAAATGTTGTCTAAATGGAAAATATAAACCACCAGCATGTGGCTTAGATAGGTGGGATGACTGAATGACAATGGTTTATCAGGGGAAATCAGCTGATTGATGCTGATGCTCTAAGTTGAGGTACAGGACGCGCTCTCCATTGGTGCAGCAGGCTCTGTTACGCTTCTCCAACATCTGCTTCCTCCACCCTTTGAACCCAGCTATAGCCGAGTGACTCATACTGGCATCTTAAACGTGGATAAATGACGTTCTCAAGTCAGTATAAGTCTTCAGAGCTAAGGTCTCTCAGCTTTGATCCCCCATTTCTAATATTCTGTTCTGTGAGGCTGAGACAGGAATTCTGAAAATACTATTTCAGACTTTGCAGTTTGCTTCCTGCTGGGCTGTGTCACTGTGGAGCCTCAGACAGGGCTCCTGGAGAGCAGGTAGTGGGAGGGGAGATTGGCCTCTTCTTGTGGATTTCTTCCCATCAACAGTGCTCATGCTAAAGTCCCTCACTGCTAAAGCGGCAATTTGTTCAATAGCAGTGGACTCCAGGTTCCAGAATTCCTACACACTAGCAGAAATTACCAGAGAGTGCCCGTCCCTCAAGAGCCTGACTCTCTGCTCTACGGGACACTCTGGAAGTTCCTAGTTTCTGATAACCTCCAGCATCTCCTTTTGTGCCCTAGTCCTAAACGCCAAGTGGCTTCCTGCACTTTCTGTCTCATTGGTATTCTCTCCTTGATCCTTTTCCCTTTATAGTTCTCTATTTTTTATATTAAATGATCTCTCCAAATAACTGATGTGTTTTTCTCAACCAACCCTTGTCTGAAGCAGAGCCAGGACACCTTGTCCTAGGCTCCCCTCTCTGATCACTCAACTACCTTTTGAATAGGGGCGCATCCATCCTTCAGGGTCTTGGGTGAGCATGACAGCATTGCAAGGGGATGGTGTTGGAGGCTGGGTCGCTGTGCACGAAGATGGTGTAGAGGAGACAGGCAAGGCCACACAGCAATGGCTGCCTCCCGAAGAAGGAGGCTCCACATTCCTTTGTTTCCCCCCGGGGTTTCAGGTTTCAGCAGAACCTAATGCCATTAGCTTGTATCCTTTGCAAATTTGTATCATCTTTACAGTTTGCCGGTTTATCCATTTACTTAGTAACTGCTTATTTTTCACAATCATTAACCCATTTCCCAGCATGAAGTACAGTTTTCTTGTCCTAATCTTCCCTACGCATATCCCATTTATTATGAAAAAAAAATCAAAAGCTGTATTCTTGAAATAGTGACATTTTCAATGATATTCTGTGTCACTTAATAAAATGTTATTTATATTGAACAGCTATGTTTTCAAGATAAGGCATCTATTTTGAGGGTGGAGAAGAGGGCATTTTACCTTAATGTTTCCTCTCCTGTTTCTGTTTGATGCAAATGGACATTTGATTTTTCTTTACGTACACATGACACCCATCCCATTCAAGCAATGAGTCACTCAGCAACCCTGTCCATGTTCTGCGCATGGAACAACCACACACCATCTCTTGAAGTTGGTTCTAACACCACAGGAGAGGAGGGCAGCTGAGCATGGGCAATGTGGGCCCTCTGGTCTCATTTGCTTTTCCAGACGAGTGAACACTTTATTTTTGAAAACTCATACTCGGGTCTTTTCTACATTAGCACAGTGATACTAAATTACTAAATTGTGGTTTGGCCATCACTTCTTAACAAACCCACAATGGTGTTCAGCCAAGATCAGAGCTGGCATAATTAAAACAATCATGGAGCAAGTGCGTGCGTGCGTGCGTGCGTGTGTGCGTGTGTGTATATGTGTGTGTGTTTGAAGAAGGATACTGAGAAAGCTAAGGTTCCTAAAGGACTGCTGGCCAACACTGGCCTAAGAAGGCTTCCACCCTGCTCACCATGTATCCCTCCAGACTCTCCGAAGGACGATGCCCTCCCACAAGCCAGGCCACTAGGAGACAGTCGGGCTCCAATGAGCAGTAGCAGGCCTGGCAGCAAGGACCAGGCCTGATTCCACCTTGAAATATTAGAACTGCAAAGGCAGGAAAGAATGTTATTTTCAAAGGTCCATTGAAAGGTAAATGCAAGTCTACTGCGTGGCAGGGAACAAAATAAAGTCCCTAAAACAATGGTTTTATGTTTTGAATTAAAATCCAAGCCTGTTCCATTTTATTTGTCTTTCAGATTGACTAGGAGGATCTGTTTTGGGAATAAGCGATGTTCATAAAGCCAGAGCTTCTCCCACCATCCACCATTGAGGGAAGCAGTGCATCGGCAGCATACTAATGTGTATGCCCAAGCTTGGAGCCCACAGCTGTGCCTCCGGTCATAGAAAGATTGACTCAGATGTCCAGATTTGACAATGAGTACAAGGTATGTATTTTATGTCTTTTTTCTTTTTTTACTTTTTTCCAGCATTGAATTAAGAACAAAAACCAAAGCTGTACAGTGAGTACAGTTAAGTAACCTGCCCAAGTAGGTGCGCAGCAGAGCATAGATACTCACCGTGCCCTAGGCTACAATGCAAGCATTTAACGACCAGAATACACAGCCTGCTGTACCATGAATGTTGTCGTCTTCTTTTCTTGGATAGCATTCTAATGAAAACATACGCAAGGTTGTTAAAAAGTACTTTATTATACTGATAATAAAAACTATATATAAATAGAAGACACAGATAAGCATAAAAAATAATCATTTTTTATATCTTGGACTATATCCTTAGATTTTTTCTTTACTTGAAGCTCTGTTAAAAATAAAACACACTCTGCTAATATCATTCTTTGAGGCTTTATGATAATAGTGAGAATAGTTAAAATAATAATAATTTGGACATATGATGTAGCAGAATATAACCTAAGTGATTTAACTTAAAGAAGCATTGACAAATTCAATCCTCATGAGAATTTTCTGAAGTGGTTAATATGATTTCCCCATTGTACAAATGGGAGCACCAAGAAAAAGAAATGCTAAGTGACTGATTGAGGACAGCCTACCTAGCAAATTACAGAGCCAGGTCTCGAATTCTCAAAAGCTCCAGAGCTCACTCTGTTAACCACAAGATACAGTACTGCAGTAAAATAATCTAGAATCCATAGATTGTATATTTCTAAAATTCAATTAACTGATCTTTATTTTTGGACAAGTAAGTCATTTCCAATTTTTAGAATTACAAATATTTTTGTGCACATATCTGTTTTCTTCAGAAAATTTATAAGGAATGGAGTTGGCTGCGTAAATGAGTATTTTTTAAGGTTTTTCGTATATATTCCCATTCTCACCCATGGAAAAGCAGGGGAGATTGACCTTCCTACCAAGAAGACTGAGGAGTGTGGGTTTTCTGCTCAGCTTCCCTAGCGTTGGTTATGATGATTGACTTCTGTGAACTTTGTGACAAATGGTTCTCAATTTGAATTCCAATTTACATTTGCTTATGAACTAATAAATTAAACCTGTTTCATTATTTGATAGCCTTTTTAGTTCGTTTATTTAGTTTTGTTGTTGTAGTTAGTTAGTGCTTTTTAATGATTGCACATTTTTTCTCCTGGTGTTTGCGTGGGTTGTATTGATTTGTGGAAGCTCGCTACATTAAAGTGAAGTTGTCTGTGTCGTGGGAGAGAGGCAGACGTGTATTCTTTGCCTTTTAACCTTTGAATGATAAATTGCTTGCTGTTCACTGTCTATAGATAAAATGCAAGCATCTAAGAATCCTAAGCTACGGATCAGGTTCCAGTCTTAACTATAGCTGTATAACCTTGGACAAACCACATCTCACTGGTCTTCAGTGTTCTCATCAGTAGAAAGAAGTCGTTATCTCTCTCACTCTTACAGGGTCTTTCACCTGGGTGCTTCCCACCTACAGAGGTTCTGGGCCTTGTGCAGAGGGTGGCACATATTCAGAGCTGGACATTTCACACACTAAATCCTCACCAGCCACCTCCCTGCTGAATCCACTTCCCTTGCTGGATACTGGCTTCATACTGGCAAAAGTCCTGCCTTAAACATCGAGCTCACCCTCCCATTCCCTGCTTTAAACTTTCAACACAGATATCTAAATAGGAGGCCTTGCCGAATCCCTGAATAATGCTCAGGTAGCTCCTTACAAAACACACACACATACACACACACACACACACAAACAAGAAACAAAAACAAACAAACAGAAATTGCTCAAAAGGAAGCAACTGAACACGTTGCTTTAACAAATGGACTGGTTTTCTCCCTGCCATTCTAGACTGGTTTTCTCCCTGCCATTTTCTTTTTTTATTATTAAATTTTGATTTCTGCAATCTGCATCTTTTTTTCTACTTGGTATTTTAATTAGATAGTAGAATTTAAAAATAGGGTCTCCAGTATATTAAGGAAGTTGCAATGGCATTTAATTTATGTGGGACAGCTGGTAGATTTCTGATTTGAGAGGATATTTTTTAAAAATTCTGTCATCTGAACTTTGCTTTGGTAAGGCTGCAAATTAGCAGCTATTCATTCTTTAATGAACAAGGGTTCATGTAAATTTCAGCTATGAATAGGCAATCAGGATTTCTTTGGGCATAATGGGTTATTTACCAGGCTTCCATTTCAATTTTGAACTCTTTGCTTCTTTAAGCACCCTCCTATATAATTTCACAGCCATCTAATTACATATGTGTATATTTACCATATAGATACTGCTTTTGTGCCTATATCTACTCCAAATTGCTCATTAAAATAGTGGCAAAAGCTCACTCTACCTGAAGTGGAGATATAATATTGAGTTAGCCATGATGAGTCCTGCAAGCTTGGAGCGGGGAGGCTGGGAACAGCCCCACGAGCTGGCTTTGGAGGCATGTGGCACACACACGGCTGTGGTGGCAGACGGTGGAGCCAAGGCACTTGCAATTTTGGACATTTCATTATTTTTTTTTTCCATTGGCTTAAAAGCTTTACTTCAGGAACAATCTTCAGCTGTGTGAAAGATGGTCTATCTGTATTTTTTTTTCCTCCTATTTTTGGATAAGTTATAGACCTGACAGATTGTGAGGTTTAAGGAAGACCTAAGGCTATTGGCTTGAATTGGATTTCGGAGACTGGATGGTGGACGAGTGCCTAAAAGGACTTAGGATCAAGAAAATGAGCAATGGTTTTCTTGCTTCTACCCTTTCCAGGCTTCAGCCACCTTACTTCCTTTTGATTAAAGTCCCATTGAGGAGGAAACAAGAATGACAGGCACGTGTGGTCTCAGTGGTCATACCCATGGTTACAGTGGGAGTGAATTGCAGGCCCACTGGCCCTCTTGCCACTGTCTCCTAGTAGGATTCTAGCAAGTCACATTGCCTCTCTGGATGTTGTCTGTCTACTTTTTGGAATACATGATAGTTTTGAAAAAGTTATCTATTAGGGGCATTAATGATCTAACATTCATTGATCTCTCCAGTCTAGCCTGAAGTCATCTATTTATAAACACAATTGCACCATGTATGTATTTCAATGTGTTTATAGGTAACACATATAGTTTGATAGACTGGATTTGGAAACCATTCTTTGCTCTCAAAATTTAAATTTGTATCCTGTGCAATAATTGTCCAGAGCATATTCACCTGCAAGAGTACTGAGTCAGTGCAGAGCCCTGACAAATCCTATAGTCCTTCCTGTAAAGTTCTCTGAGCTGCCCAAGGGACAATCAGCCTAACACATGAAAAGCGCACGGAGGGATATCATGCAAAAGGCAAAGACTTGCAAATCTCTCAAGGCCAAGGTCATGTATGTTGAGCCCTCTGGCCCCACACTTAGTTTTCTGTGTAACCCAAAGCGTCCAAAAGACTTCTATTTTAAATAGAATCAAAAGAATGGCAGTAACTTCAGCTCGCTTATGTGTATCCACATATTTGCTGTAAAATATTAAAAACTGACAGGCTTGTTTAACCATTGCCACCCCAATGTTATTCCACTTTCCGCTTCCTCCACTATGTGTTCCCATTGGATTTGCAAGGTGATCAGCAATTTCAGCAGCCCTTTGAGAAGCAAGGGGCTCCCCTTTCCTCCCTGACAAAAGCCTCCATCACGACATTGCTGCCTCTCACAAAGGCCATTGCCAGTGCCAAGCACATGCACGCTTAACGTGAGCTGGCTTGGTATGTCCCCAGCAAGTGGAGGAGGCTTCATGTTTTTTCTTGAATTGCCCAGTTTGTGTTCTCCTTTTGGCATGTAGAGGTACTGTGAACTCAGCTAATGAACAATGGTCATGCCTGTTATCGGCACCCTGGGTATCTTTGTGCACTGTAGAATAGCAGAGAAGCCAAGCTACCTTCCTGCATCTCCTTTCTCCGCAATGCTTCTAGAAAGGCCCCAGTGTTTTGGTCTGGTGGATAGAGTGCCAGCCATGGTACTGCTGCTAACTGGAGAGATAACTTTTGCCGAAGTGGGCTCAGAAGAGTGAGTGTCACTTCCACACTTCCAACTCAGAAGTGAGACACTTACTTATGACACACTGAAAAAAATACTAGACTCTGTGACATGTAGTTGTTTTTTTTTTCTTTTTGAGACAGAGTCTCGCTCTGTCACCCAGGCTAGAGTGCAGTGGTGACATCTTGGCTCACTGCAGCCTCTGCCTCCCGAGTTCAAATGATTCTCCTGTCTCAGCCTCCTTAGTGGCTGGGATTACAAGCGCACACCACTCCGCCTGGCTAATTTTTGTATTTTAGTAGAGACAGGGTTTCACCATGTTGTCCAGGCTGGTCTCCAGCTCCTGAGCTCAGGCAATTCGCCCACCTCGGCCTCCCAAAGTGCTAGGATTACAGGCGTGAGCCACCGCGCCTGGCCAACTCTGTGACATGTTACTCAAAGCCTTACAAAAAGCCCCAATCCCGGCCAAGCACAGTGGCTCACTCTTGTAATCCCAACACTTTGGGAGGCCAAGGTGAGAGGATCACTTGAGGTCAGGAGTTCAAGACCAGTCTAAGCAACATAGCAAAACTCTGTCTCTACGAAATTGTTTTGAAATGTTAGCCAGGTGTGGCGGCTCATGCCTGTAGTCACAGTTACTCAGGAGGCTGAGGAAGGAGGATCACTTGAGACCAGGAGTTTGAGGCTGCAGTGAGCTATGGTTGCACTACTATGCTCCAGCATGGGCTACAAAGAGAGACTCTGTTTCAAAAAAAGAAAAGGAAATGATTAATCCTGCTTTTCTCCACCCTCCGCTGCCCCTTCTCACTTTGTACTGTGACTTGGCCACACCTCACCACTCCCCTGCACCGACTAGAGGGCTCTTCACTGCTTTTTGTTTGGCTAAGAATGCCCACTTTCTTCTTTCTGGAATTATCTAAACCCTTCTCCTACAAATGCTGTATCAGCCTCCTTGGCCCCTCCATGTAGACACGGCTTCCTCCTGGGTGCTCTTCTGGCTCCTGGTTGCCCCATGCAGTGGCTTTTGCACAGGGATTAGCTGGGCCCTTCCCAGATACCCTTCCCCCACTGGGCTGGGCACTGAGCTGTGCTGGGCTCTGCAAGTTCTCATGCATTTCTTAATGATCATTGATATACATTAGTACTAGTTTTCCATGCTCCTTGTGGGGGGTGTAGCTAAAAGCTTTTTAGGGATCTCTGTCAGCTATAGACCTGACATCTGCACAGTATCTACCAGCCTCTGACTGCCGTGTCAGAGGCTGCTTCAGCAGCCCAGGCCTGACGCGGGATCTGGTCTTGGTTACACGGTCGTTCTGATGTAATGTCTCCCCTGTTGGGGCGCCTAGCCCAGCAGCCCAGCCTGTGGGGTGGAGAGAGGAAGGGAGGAGGCTATGACCTGAGACCAACCCCCTTTGAGGCTGTAAGGGGGCCTCCTGCTTACTTGGATTAGTCAATTAGGTAAATATTACTCCTGGGCCTGTCTGGAAAGAAATAACAAACAACATATTCTGCAAATGGAAAAGCTGATCCAGGCCCAGTGACTGACAATCCAGGTGGTGTCCCCGCCCGCCCAGCTCTAAATCAGGGTAGGTCATTAATATGCTAACAACGCCGAAGTCAATTGGCTCCCATGGCGACAGCTCTGAAGCCTTCATGAATAATCCATGCAGCACCTGGAGGCATGAAATTTTCATTGCAGATTCGGTAGAGGAGCTTTGGGTGTGGGGAATCACAAGCGGAAGACACGCCTAGCTCCTGGAGCATGGCGACCTACAGCCCTTGAGTCTGAGTACAGCACTGGCCACACCCCAGAGCCCAGAGAGAGCCTGACTCTTGGCCATGTGCCAGGAGACATAGAGGCTGGAAGTCTTCAGTCTCTGCATTGAAAACTAGAGCAAAAAATGGAATTCGTTTTCTAAAAACAGCTCTGATCCTGTGTTCTCTGACAATTTAGCATGAGCAGAGCACTTCCCAGACACCCTGTCCCAATGCATCCATAATGATCTCATTTCACAGTCTTTATCCTACAAAGGGATCTGACTCAGAGATCCACTTGATTTCAGGCTGCATTTTCCCTTTGCTCTTTTGTTCCCCGCTTACCTTCCCTAAACCTCCATTTTCTTTTTATAAAACAGGTAGCAACGACCTATCCAAGACACTGTGACAACTGAATGGAGTGCACTTCAAACATTTGTGGCACAGTCTTACACATTCAGCCTTTACCTGCCTCATTGGTGAGTGGAAGTCAGCCTTGCTCTCTGATTAAGCTCACCTCTCACTGTCCACTGAGAGGACGTTCTTTTCTTTTTCATAATTTTTTCCAGTCTTCAGGATGTTTATTGAGCAATCAAATATGGCATGGTTTTCCATGATATAAAAGCAGGAAGGGGTTGTTTCTGAGAATTAAAACCTTAGACTTCCCTGAGCTGCAGTCTGTTTGTCACCCTAATGAGGATTGTTATTTGAGTGCTGTGACTTTTATCTTCAGGCATTGATTGCAGTCACCACTGCCTCCTTGATTCACTCCATTTTTATGCCAGTCCTCCTCCTTCGGTTCAACGATTCCTTTGCTTTCTTCCTTGTTCAGTTTGACATGATGTACTTTGATATTACTGTGGCCTGGATCCTTTGTTTACCTGTTTCAAATTTTATGAACACAAATCACACAGTAAGCATGAAGACAATTTTCATTTCTAAACAGGAAGCTGCTCTGAAATGGGGACTCTCCCCCTATTTTTTTTTTCTTTCTTTAAAAAAAATTTTTTTTAATGACTAGTGATATGGCTTGGCTGTGTCCGCACCCAAATCTCCTCTTGAATAGAAACTCCCACAGTTCCCACATGTAATGGGAGGAGCCCAGTGGGAGGTGTTTGAATTGTGGGGGCAGATCTTTCCTGTGCTCTTCTTGTGATAGTGAATGAGTCTCACGAGACCTGATGGTTTTATAAAGAAGAGTTTTCCTGCACAAGCTCTCTTCTCTTGTCTGCCACCATGTGAGATGTGCCTTTCACCTTCTGCTATTATTGTGAGTCTCCCCAGCTACGTGGAACTGTAAATTCATTAAATCTCTTTCTGTTGTAAATTGACCAGTCTTGGGTATGACTTTATCAGCAGTGTGAAAACGAACTAATACAGTAAATTGGTACAAGTAGAGTGGGGTGCTGCTGAAAAGGTACCTGAAAATGTGGAAGCAACTTTGCAACTGGGAACCAGGCAGAGGTTGGAACAGTTTGGGGGGCTCAAAAGAAGACAGGAAAATGTGGGTAAGTTTGTAACTCCCTAGGGACTTGTTGAATGGTTTTTACCAAAATGCTGATAATGATGTGGCCAATGAAATACAGGCTGAGGTGATCTCAGATGAAGATGAAGAACTTGTTGGGAACTGGAGCAAAGGCGACTCTTGTTATGTTTTAGCAAAGAGACTGGCGACTTTTTGCCCCTGCCCTAGAGATTTGTGGAGCTTTGAACTTGAAAGAGATGATTTAGAGTATCTGGCAGAAAGAAATTTCTAAGCAGCAAAGCATTCAAGAGGTGACTTCAGGGCTGTTAAAAGCATTCAGTTTTAAAAGGAAAACACAGCATAAAAGTTTGGAAAATGTGCAGCCTAACAATGTGATAGAAAAGAAAATCCCATTTTCTGAGGAGAAATACAAGCTGGCTGCAGAAATTTGCATAAGTAACAAGGAGCCAAATGTTAATCCCCAAGACAATGGGGAAAATGTTTCCAGGGCATGTCAGAAGTCTTCACAGCAGCCCGATCACAGGCCTGGAGGCCTAGGAGGAAATGGTTTCCTGGTCCGAGCCCAGGGTCCCTGTGCTGTGTGCAGTCTAGGGACTTGGTGGCCTGCATCCCAGTCACTTCAGCCATGAATAAAAGGGGCCAAAGTAGAGCTTGGGCCATGGCTTCAGAAGGGCAAGCTCCAAGCCTTGCAGCTTCCACATGATGTTGAACCTGCGAGTGCACAGAAGTCAAGAATTGAGGTTTGGGAACTTCTGCCTAGATTTCAGAAGATGTATGGAAATGGCTGGATGCCCAGGCAGAAGTTTGTTGTCGGGGTGGGGTCCTCATGGAGAACCTCTGCTAGGGCAATGCAGAAGAGAAATGTGTGGTGGCAGCCTACTCAGAGTTTCTACTGGGCCACTGCCTAGTGGAGCTTTGAGAAGATGGCCACCATCCTCCAGACCCAGAATGATAGATCCGTGGACAGCTTGCACTGTGCACCTGGAAAAGCCACAAACACTCAACTCCAGGCCGTGGAAGAGCTGGATGGGAGGCTGTACCCTGCAAAGTCACAGGGGTGGAGCTGCCCAAGACCATGGGAACCCACCTCTTGCATCAGCGTAACCTGGACCTGAGACCTGGAGTCGAAGGAGATCATTTTGGAGCATTAAGATTTGACAGCTTTGATGGATGTTGGACTTGCGTGGGGTCTGTAGCCCCTTTGTTTTGGCCAATTTCTCCCATTTGAAATGGCTGAATTTATCCAATGCCTGTACCCCCACTGTATCTAGGAAGTAATTAACTTGCTTTTGATTTTACAGGCTCATAGGCAGAAGGCACTTGCTTTGTCACAGGTGAGACATTGGACTGTGGACTTCTAAGTTCATTCTGAAATGAGTTAAGACCTTGGGGGACTGTTAGGAAGGCATGATCGGTTTTGACATGTGAGGACATGAGATTTGGGAGGGGCCAGGGGCAGAATGATATGGTTTGGCTGTGTCCCCACCCAAATCTCATCTTGAGTTGTAACTCCCACAATTCCCAGGTGTCATAGGAGGAACACAGTGGGAGGTTATTGAATTAGGAGGGCGATATTTCCTGCGCTGCTCTCGTGACAGTGAATGAGTCTCATGAGATCTGATGGTTTTAAAAAGGGGAGTTTCCCTTCACATGCACTTTTCTCTTGTCTGCCACCATGTGAGATGTGCCTTTCACCTTCCTCCATGATTGTGAGGTCTCCCTGGCCATGTGGAACTCTGAGTTCACTACATGTCTTTCTTTTCTAAATTGTCTGAGGTATGTCTTTATCAACAGTCTGAAAACAGGCTAATACAAGTAGGATGCAGTTTTGGAAATATTAAACTGAGGCTCAAAAAATATTTAAAATGTGTTAATTTAGTAAGAAATGCAGCCTGTATAAATACCAGATAAGGCTGTTTTAAAAAATCTACCTGTATGAGAGTAGGGCCTGGGGGTGATGGGCTGGATAATTGAGAGGGACAGCTCTGGCTTAGAAATGGCCACACTGTGTTCTTGGTTCATTTCTCCCCACCACACATTCTCTGTTAGTTTTCATTGGCATCTCCCAGATTTGGGAAGAAACAGCGTTGTCTCCTATGCCTTCCTTAGGTGGCTTCTCCTGTCCCTGCAGGCCCAGGACTCTTTGGTTCTACCCCGTGCTAGGGAGGGCTTCCCACACAGCCCCACCTCCATTCCCAGCTGGGCTCAGCCTCTACAGGCCAATCTACTGAGACATGTAGGCCTTTCACTGGAGACACCAAGCCTGTCGGGACTCCATTCTTGAACATCTTACACATTTTCTCCTGCTGGCCTTCACATGTTCCTCCCACACTTTCAGCCCCATCTCTCTTGGAATCCATGCAATTAGTCCCGTTCTTTATTCCTTACCCTCTGTATTCGACCCTTCCGAATCCATTCTCTATTTAGTTGGCAGTTAGGTTTCCAAAAATCAAACTGAAGCCTATCATTTTCTTTTTAAAATTCTTGCAAAGGCTCCCTTTGATTGTGAAAAGAATCCAGGGTCCTGAGAAATCAGATTGAGAGACTTGTTACAGAATTGCTTTCTGATTCACTTTCCTTAACTGTCTGAGAGTTTGTGAAACAACATTTTACTGGTAATCTTTGGACTCCAGTAGGTAAATATATGGAGCTGACATTTTTGAAATACTTATTATGTACCAGATAGTAGCTGCATCTTTGCCAAGCATTATTTCTTAGCAATAGCTTTATGAAGTAACCATATTTTTCTTCTTGTTTAGAATATGTAACACATCCAAAACAAGGTGTGTAGCACTATAAATTAGGAAATATTATAACAAAATGAGCATTCTAAAATAGAGCCTAAAACCTAGAAACTAGGAAAATGCCCATCCATGTATCCTTTTGTGCACACACCTCCCCTTCACTTGTCCTACCTTACTCCAAGGGGAACCCATGTCCTGCTTTTGCATCTTCATTCTTAGAGTTTTAAAATATTTTTGTGCATGCATATGTGAACTCCAAAGGAATATTTGTCCCATACGTACTATTCTGAGATGCCCATTCAATTATATTTGATAACTTCATTGTTTCATATCATATACAATGTTACTAGTACTTTTCTATTTGACTTAGAGATAAATTAAACTAGGCATGCAAGTCTCTAAATGTGATTGTAATATTTTTGTAATTCTATCAATATTAATTTTTAAAAAAATATTTGAGGCTGTTTTGAAGTATATTGAAGTTTAGAATTATTACACCTTCCAAATTCTATAATTTAGGTTTTTTTAAAATTTGTTTGTTTGGAGACAGGGTCTCAGCTGTCACCCAGTCTGGAGTACAGTTGTGCAATCACAGCTCACTGCAACCTCCGCCTTTCGGGCTCAAGCGATCTTCCCACCTCAGCATCCTGATTAGCTGGGACTACAAGTGTGTACCACCACACCTGGCTAATTTTTATATTTTTAGTAGAGACAGGTTTTCCCCGTGTTGGAGAGGCTGGTCTTCAATTCCTGACCTCAAGTGATCTGCCTGCCTTGGCCTCCCAAAGTTCTGGGATTACAAGTGTGAGCCACTGTGCCTAGCCTCAAATTCTATTATTATATAGTCCCTTGTTACACACTTAATATAAGTTTTTGTCCTAAGGCCAATTTAGTCTGATTTTAGTAGTTACTCAAGCTTTGTTTTTGTCTGATATGAACTTCGTCTGATATAACCTTTTTCTCTGATGTAGCCTTTTCATTCTTTTTCTTGCAAACATTCTACATTATTTTTCTTATAAAGAGCCTACAACAGGCTTCCTTTTAAAATTTGAAATATAAAAATATATTTTAACTAGCAAGTTTAGTCAATTTACACTTATTGGAAAGACTATCAATATTGGCATATTTAAATTTGTTTCTATACTCTTCACTTCTTTCTATTGCTCCCAGTTTTTTCCTTATTTTACCTTGCTTTCTAAAAAGATATTTTTGTTGTTACCTTGTTTTCTTTCTGTTATCTTCATTATTCCATTTTCTCTCAAAATAGTTTGATATTCCTGCCTCTGTATTTCTAGTGGTTACTCTTCAAAATCTAATTTTTATACGTCACTTAACATTACGCAAATTTACTTAATACACTAAAAACAAACTTAGAGCAGTCGGATTTTTACTTCTTTCTTCTTGGCTAACATTTATTATTGTTATGAATTTTTATCCTTTTATAAACAAAAAACACATACTGTTTTTGTCATATAAATTTTGTTTTATCTTGTATTATACAACACCCTGCCCCGCATTGCGTTGCTTCCCATCTCTTTCTAGACCTCAGACATTCTTTCTGGAGCATTTTCCCTTCTTGGGAAGGGTAGAGTTGTGCCTCCTGGGCTCACAGCACCAACACTGTCTGGGAGCTTGTAAGAGACTCAGGTATTCAATCCTCACCCTAGGCCTAGAGAAACAGGGTCCTGGGGATGGGCCCAGAAATTGATGTTTGTATAGACTTCCCAGGAAGGCTCCAAAACTTGTCAGACCCAGCACAGATGAAAATGGGGAGCTGCCCTTTGCTCAGCTTGATTAACAATTTTAGGATGGCCATAGCAGAGCCTTCAATCAAGCTCAGGGCCCTTCTGAGCTTGCAGACTCTGGATGACTGCCCGTGGAGCTGGCCTTGACTTTCATGTGATATCTTCAGTTTTTCAGTGAAGAAGATTTGTGTGTTCTTCCTCCATTTATTCAATCATTTATTTATATCAGTATGAACCTATTACATATTTTATACACATATTTATAATCCAATTCCTTGGTTTTGTTGCCAAAATTGTTCCAGCTTGGGCCGTTGGAAGCTCTTCCCAGTTGTCCTTCCTTACTGTTTAATGGTGAAGCTAGTGAATTACGTTGGAGCCCTTTGTAGGGGCTTCCATAATCCTTTTGCATTGCTCTCCCAACACAATTCAGGTCACCAGACCCAAATGACAGAGGAGGCTGAGAATCAGAGTGTTCTGTGGCCTTTGTCGGCAAAATAAGGGCTGGCAGGCCCCAAATGAGAAGTAAGTTTACTTACAAAAAGAAAGTGTGTCAGGCAAGGCTGACTGCACCTGCCCTCCAGCTGCCCCCACTGAGGTCTGCTGCACAGGCTGCCAGGCACAGGTTTGGTTCTGGGTGGAACAATACTGTGTTCCTTAGAGTCTTCTGTGGGCAGCAGGATCCTGGCAACCTCAGCAATTGCCTGGAGGCTGTGGAGGGTGTGCTGGTATCCTGAGGGTGTGTGTTGCAGTTTTGCAGAGGCTGCTGGGCTGGGTCGGGTCAGTGCTACCAGGGGACTCTCATCAAGGCCCATGTCATACAAATTGTTATGGGGATGGTACTGTTTATCATTATGGTCATATTTTTAATTATTAAGAAACTACTTTATTCAAGTAGAGGCAAGCTAGTCACTATTTTCTCTCCTCCTGGAAGAAAGACAACACAATTTTGAGAAGCACAATGTGGATTAAAAACATATTTGGTGCCCAAAGTGATCTGAGAATGTATGTTCATGCAAAAAACCTGCATAGGGATGTTTATAGCAGCTTTATTCATAATTGCCAATACTTGGAAGCAATCAAGATGTCCTTCAGGAGGTCAGTGGATAAATGAACTGTGCTACATCCAAACAATGGAATATGATTCATCATTAAGAAGAAATGAGCTATCAAGTTGCAGAAAGACATGGAGGAACTTTAAGTGCACTTTGTTAAGTGGGCAAAGACAAACTGAGAAAGGCCGCATACTGGGTGATTTCAACTATATGACATCCTGGAAAAGGTAAAACTATGGAGACAGTAAAATAATCAGTGGTTCCAAGGGGTGTTGGGGGAGGAAGGAATAAAAAGGGTAATCACAAAAGATGTGTAGGGCAATGAAACGACTCTGTGATACTATAATGGAAGACACGTGAATGCATCTGACAAAACCTATGGAATTCACACCAAGACGCAAATCCTAATAAACTATGAACTTTAGTAATAATGTATGAATATTGGCTATACCTAATGTATTGTACCAATGCAAAATGTTAATAATAGGAGAAACTGTGAATGAGGAAAGAGGGAGTATATGAGAACTCTCTGTACTTTCTGTTCAATTTGGCTTCAAAACAGCTCCACAAAATAAAGTGCATTAATTTAAAAAATTCATATTTAGAGGTCTTGAGTCCACTTCAGTGCAAACCAGATCAGAAAACAAATGATTAAAAACGCATGAAACACCAATAAAGAACTAGAAGTCTCCAACTCTTCACTTGATGTTTACATAGACACCTTTGAAAAGAAGTAAAAGAAGGTAGATGAAACACAGTATCGAGAGCAAGTTGACCGATGGTTGACATTGCAAGGAAGTTTCACTGTGTACAAGATGCATCAGGATATATCCAATCTGAAGTACCTGCAATAAAAACGTCCTTCAAAATCCATCTGATGAATGAAGAACAACTTCAGACAGCACTGAAAGATGCTTCGCAGTCTAATGTTCCAAGAAGGCTAAAGTGGAAGCGGAAGCATAGAAATGGAGAGTGAGTAAAGTTATTACAATAAAAATGTTCTAAAACTATAAAGAGAGGTAGGTTAAGCCTCTGGATGGACAATTGCAACAAAGAAGAGTTTTTGCTAGTGTTATTGGAAAAAACAATGTGGATAGCAGGAACTTCGAAATACATATTTCGAATGCCATGAAAATGAAGACCTCCTAGAAGATGACTCAAAGGAATTTCAAAGAAACCGATTGATGTGGCTGAATTAAATATTTATTTTAAAACTTTTGAAGGGGAGACCAAACATATGCTGAGTTAACTCAGGAAGGTAAAATAGCCAATGCACTTAAAGATCACATAAAAATCCTCTCAACTGAGAAAGCATCTCTGCAGTTGGAAGAAAATCAGTTAAAAAAGGAAAAGCAACCACTCCAGAAGGAACTTCAGATCTTCTTGGAAATGCACCAAGAAGAAATGAGCGTTCAGCAAATATCTGATTTGGAGAGATTGTATTTTGTAAGATAGGAGAGTAGTTTCCCAAAGCAGATGAAAACATGCTTCAGTACCTGATAGTCACAATAAATGACTATGTCACTGGCTTATGTACTTGTTATCCTATACATTTTTATTGTTATTTTAGAGTGTACTCTCTCTATATATATATACACACACACACATACACATACATACACACTCTTTCTACATAAATATATATACTCTTTCTACATATATATACACACATACATACATATATATGTAACAGTAAAACAGTCTCAGGTAGGTCCTTCAGGAGGTAGTCTAGAAGAAGGCATTGCTATCAGCAGAGATGACAGATCCATGCACGTTATTGCCCCTGAAGACCTTCTGGTGGGACAAGATGTGGAGGTGGAAGAGAGTGACATTGATGACGCTGACCCTGAGAAGACCTAGGTTAATGTGTGTGTTTGTCCGTTCGTTTTTAACACAAAATTGTTAAAAATAAATAAATAAATAAACAATTTAAAAATAGAAAAAAAATGCTTATGGAGTAAGAATATAAAGAGAAAAATATTTTTGTGCAGCTGTACAATGTGTTTGTGTTTTGAGCTTTAATGTTGCCTGGGACTGTCTAGGTCACCGCTACTCCTAGTGATCTCTCCCTCCTCCGGACAGAGCATTACTAACATGGGTCACAGTCACAGGTCCTACATGCAGGGCTTGTATGGTTCACTTTACCTCACCCTCAAGGTGCTGGAGACTGACAATATATTCAGTGTAGCACCCCATCACTTACAAATATCTTTCACTTTGTCTCATTCAATATTCCCAATTCTGAGAAGTAGGTAAGTGCAAGAAATTCACATAAAACTTAGTGGCTTAAATAATGGATTTATTTATTTATTTCTGGGACAGGGTCTCACTCTTGTCACCCAGGCTGGTGTGCACTGGCAGTCTTGGACTCCTACTGGGCTTAAGCAATCCTCCCATCTCAGCCTTCAGAGTGCCTGGGACCACAGGCAAGTGCCATCATGCCCAGCTAAATTTTTTGTATTTTTTATAGAGATGGTGATGTGGTTTGGCTGTGTCCCCACCCAGATCTTATCTTGAGTTGTATCTCCCATAATTCCCATTGTTGTGGGAGGGACCTGGTGGGAGATAGTTGAATCATGGTGGTGGTTTCCTCCATGCTGTTCTCATGAAAATGAATAGGTCTCACAAGGTCTGATGGTTTTATGGGAAGAAACCATTTGGCTTGGCTCTCACTCTCTCTTTGTCTGCTGCCATCCATGTAAGATGTGACTTGCTCCTCCTTGCTCCTCACCATGATTGTGAGGCTTCCCCAGCCACGTGGAACTATAAGTCCAATTAAACCTCTTTCTTTTGTAAATTGTCCAGTCTCAGGTATGTCTTTATCAGCAGTGTGAAACAGACTAATATAGATGGGGTCTCACCACGTTGCCCAGACTGGCCTTAAACCCTTGGGCTCAAGCAATCTTCCCACTTTAGCCTCCCAAAGCACTGATATTACAGTTGTGAGTCACTGCACCTGATATTTTGCTCACACATTTATGATGTGCTTTTGGATCAGAAATGGCAAGTCAGCCCTGTTCCATTTGGTGTCAGCTGGGCCAGCTTAAAGGCTGGGTATAGAATCACTGGGAGGTTCACTCACTCTCACATCTTTGGGTATCTGCTCCATGGAGCAGTGTAAGTTTCACAGCAGAAGAAGCACATGTGGGAAGGGAAGTGCAGCCTTCTTGGACTGTGCAATTGACCGCAGAAGGTATGAACATACCCATTTCACTCGTAAGGAAACCAAGACACAGTGCAGCTAAAAGGCAGCCCAAACTCCCTCAGAGATGATCATGAACTCAAACTCAGACCAGTTTGCCCTTCTTTTTCTTTTTCTTGTTCGTTTTGTTGTTGTTGGACTTTGTGCTTTGTTTATTTGTTGGATTCATCGTTGTTTCTTTTTGTCTTGAACCTGGTAAGCAGCCCAGCCACAATAGAAAGTATGGTTATTCTGACACTGAATCCGAATGGATTCTCAAGATCTAAGCCTTCTCCTTTATTTTGAAATTAAGGGAGGTAGAGTGATTCATTAAAAGCCAAATAAGGCCACTTTTCCCCATGTCAACCCTGTGGTTGGGGCCTCTCCCTGCAGAGGTGCAGAAGCTGTATCCTCTATGGAGGAACAGTCAGTGGGGCTCTGGAGTCAGACTGCCTGGCTCCGTTCCAGTTCTAGAGCCTTAGCTGAGGAGCCTCAGGAAAGTTACTTCCATTCTTAGTTCTTCCAGAGATAGAATGGGGGTCACCACAATACCTACCCGAGGGTTGTCATCGGAATCAAATGAGATAACTGGCAGTTAACAGAGCAGCTAGCACATAGCACCTGCTGCACGGTGCCTGGAATGAAGCAGACACATGCAGGCATTAACAAATAATCCAAATCGATACAGGCATTCTTACTAATTCACCTAACACATTTCATTGAGCACTTTCATGTTGAGAACTACTGAAGTTTTCTAAACTTAGCTCTGGAAACTTTGATATCTCACATTCCTTTTTCAAGCCTCAATTTCTCTCTCTGTGCAATAACAATATATTTATTAGCTCCAAAATTTTTCCAGCTCTTTTTATGATCTCTAATCTATACAGTATAGTAACTTTATTTATAGTTAACAATCTGCAAGATTATTATCACAACATCCTGATTTGAAGCCTGGTTTGTTTTTTTTTTTTTAATTTTAAAGAGGAATTGTATAAATCAGAAAAAGAAAACACATTGGTTTTACTCTTTGGGGGAAAAAAGAGAAGATCTGTTACTAACATTTTGTCGTAAGCTTGTCTGGTATCATTAGGCTTATACTGAAGAAATAAATAATGTTTCTCAAAACACAGTACCTGAGGCAATTTAATTTATTGTGACATTTCTTTGTGATGTTTCTACCTGTATTTTTCCTAGTATATTCCAGGAATAAGCAAGGATCCTTGGACTTTGTGGTCTCAAGTGGACTTTGTGTTTTTGCCACCAGCCTGCAGGAGGAAGAGTAGGGAGATCGCAGTCCTCACATTTCGGGAAAGCCTGGGCCAGCTGAAGTGGCCACACTTGGGTCCTGGAGGAGAAAAGGAGAGAAAGTGTCAGAGAGGAAAATAGCAGAAACAGGCCGTGAAAGGCCATCTCCTAAGACAGGGGAGAGGTCAGCAGCCCGAGGAAGAGGGCCCAACCTCACTCCATGACAGCTCTGCGGGGAGTTGAAGGACCTCCATGAGGTATCCAGGTGGTGCCCTTGGAGAGGTTGTATGCCAGCGTATTCCAAGAGAGGGACTCCCAGACTGAGCAAAAGTCTGGCCTGGACCTGACAGATCAGTCGAACCACTGGCCTTCAAGGACCAGTGCAGCTTAGATGATGAGGATGTGAGCAGTGAGCTTAAAGAGTGAGAAAGGAGGCTTCCTGACATTCTGGGGGCTGTGTAAGCTGTCCATGTTCTGATGAGGCCTTATGAGAGACAGGCAGCCCCCAAATAATGCAACGTGACTGTTCCAGCTACCAAGTAGGGTACAGGCTCATAGTCAGGTTGAATTTGATATAAAGGAAATACAGTAAGGTAACCTTCCTTTCGTAACCCACTGTATGACCCTTATGCCATAAGAGTCATACTGTGGAGTCCTCTGGAGTATTCCACTAAAATAAGGACATTGTGGGTCCCTTGGAAGGCAACTCAGTTTGAAGGTAACTGACATAGCATCATCATCTTCACTTTTGCACTTGCTGCTTCTTCATTTTAGACCATTTCTTCTCATCACTGTTGATATCTCCATTCATTTTAGCCTTGAAGGCACCTATCAGCTGATCTTTCAGTATCCGTGATACCTCTGTGTGGCAGGCAGTGCAAGATGCTTGACGTATATTGTCTCATTTAGCCTTCATCACTCTGCAGAGAAGATACTATTATTCTCACACTGTAGAAACCAGATAAGAAATCAAGTCTAACCCCAGCTAGATGACTCCCCCACATACTGCACTGAGAGAGAAATGAACTAGACCTCAGATTAGTTCCCATTCAACTTTCATTCTTTTGGGAAAAAAAATTCTATTACCTGTCCTCTGTATTTGAGAGGTTTCTCCACCACATTGAATCTGACAACCTTGGGTCAAAGACGACTCAGGATCCCCAGCAGTGCTAGGGACTCCATGGGACAGGGTGGCCATCTTTATCACGAGTCCATCCAAGGCCCTAAATGCTTGATTCTGACCACAAACTTAACCAGGAGAGGGACTCTGTGCTGCATTAACACCAGGCATCATGTATGCTGTGGAGTAAAAGTGACCTTGGAGTTTAGACAAACAAAGCCATGGCTCCAGCTAGAATCACCCATCACCCCGTGGAGATTGGAGGACAGACTGCAGTGGTTGTGGAGTGGAGAGAGAATGTGTGTCTCCAAGGCAAGAGGGAGCTACTGCGGGGACATGGGCAAGGAGCCATGGTGGAGGCCATGAAGAGACAGAGGCAGGCACAGAAAGACAGAAAGGCAGACAGTGTATAAGTCGGCTAGGGTGCCACAACAAAACACCAAGGATGGGGGCTTACACAGCAAATGTTTGTTCTCTCACAGTTCTGGAGGCTGGAAGGTTAAGATCAAGGTGTCGGCAGGGCTGATTTCCCCCAAGCTCTCTTTCCCGGGTTGCTGATCACCAGCCTCTCATGATACCCCCATGGGTCTTCCCTCTGTGTATGTCTGTATCCAAATTTCTTCTAGTCCCATTGGATTAGAACCCATCCTGATGGCCTGATTTTAACTTTATCACCTATTTAAAAGCCCCATCTCCAAAAGCTGTCAACATTCTGAAGTCCCTGGGGCTTAGGGTTTCAATATATGAATTTTGAGGGCACCGACTTTAGCCCATAATGAGGGAGTGGTAGGGAGACTACAGCCCCAATATAGTGCTCCTGGGTACTTGTGTACTTTGAGGGGCAAGGGTGGATGATAGATGGGCTCTCAGGGAAGGCACACAGCTGTGGATTCCAAATACCAGCTACAGATTCATCACCCAGAGACTTGGACTCCATGACCTTTGAGCTCCTTTGCATTTAATTCTAATATTGTGACGTTGATTAGTCTCCTTGAGGGCTTCCTCTGAGCTTCCCATGGGTTTTGCTGTCACCAAGTTGGCTGCTCCTGAACAGCCTTTTCGAGACCTGGTGAGCACTTTACGGCAATGGTGCTAGGGACACCCCACTGTAATAAGCCATAATGTGCTGGGAGGGCACAGTAGCACCTGCTTCACTTCCTGTCTGGCTCAATATTCTCTCAGCCGCCTGAAACATGGCTCCACTCCTGTGCCTCATTCCTGCCTCCCTTCCTTTCAGGAGTCCTGTGAATTCTGCAGAGCCAACTGCAGTTAGGACTTCGGCCTCTGTGAGCCCTGGTTTCTGACTTTACTGGTAGATTTTGCTCAGCCTAGAAAAAAGAAGGAAAGCAAGCCTCATGGTCTCCTTCCTGTGGGCCAGGGGCTGTGCTTTGGTATTTCTTCTTGAGTCTTTATAACATTCCTGCAATGAAACCATAACTATAATCTTATTTTAGAGATGAGAAAACAGAGACTCCAAGAGGTGACCTAAGTCCCCGAACATAACACAGAGTAAGGGGCAGAGATGAGGTTCAGAGCCACCTGTGCTTGGCTGGGGAAAGGAGAGAGCTACACGATGGGCTCCCACAGGGATTTGTGCCCAGGACACTGATTTTGGGGGTTGGCAAAGGCACTCACTCTCTACTTATTACAGACCTTTAAATATTTTCCCCTCAACGAGATAATGGGTTTAAGCAGGTACACACGTGATTGTATATTTTTCCTAAATTCTGCCCCTGCCCTCATTGCTAGCCATGGTCTAGTACTCAAAAAATAATTATTAATAATGTGGACACTCAGGATTTTAAAGGGCTTTCTTTTGGATGTGAAGAGGACTTTAACTATCCTTAAGGCATTAGATTTTAAAAGTCAAGTGTTTGTGCTGCATAAAATAAGAAGAGCTATTATCTCTGTTTCCACATACACAAGACTTGAACGCTGAGAAGTCGGGTAACCTGCTAACTTCACTCTACAGCCAACCAAGACTGCTTCCTTCTCTGGCTTATCACCAAAATTCAGGCACACAAGTTGTGAGGTCAGTTACAACCTGGAGTACTTAGAGGACTTAGTTACAAAGTGTTCATCTTTGGCTTTTTGAAGGATTTAGGGGGAGTTCATTTGCCATTGATCAATTTCTTTGGCACGTGCAATATTATTTATCCAGAACTATTCCTTATACCTACTTGCTTAGCAGGCATATACTTAATGTTTCTCTGTCTCAGTGTTCTCATCTGTAAAATGAGGCTTATTATACCTACTGCATAGGGTAATTGTTTCAATATCATATAGTGAGAATCAAATGAATAACCATATGGAAGGAACTTAGCACAGTTCCCAGAATGGTATGAACATGTAATAAGTATTTGCCCTAAGCATTCATTCTATGATTGGCTGAAAACACTCAATAAGTGTTAGATTAGCAATAATTATTTTTTTCAACTTTTATTTTAAGTTCAGCGGAACCTGTGCAGGTTTGCTACATAGGTAAGCTTCTGTCACAGGAGTTTGTTGTAGAAATTATTTTGTCACCTAAGTATTAAGCCTAATACTCATTAGTTATTTTTCTGATCCACTCTCCCCTCCCACCCTCAGGTTGGCCTCAGTGTCTGTTGTTTCCCCTCTATGTGTCCATGTGTTCTCATCATTTAGCCCCTAATTATAAGTAAGAACATACAATATTTGTTTTTTTGTTCCTGTGTTAGTTCACTAAAGATAATGGCCTCCGTTCAATCCATATTCCTGCAAAGAAAATGATCTTGTTCTTTTTTATGGCTGCATAATATTCCATGATGCATATGTACCACGTTTTCTTATCCAGTCTAAAACTGATAAGCATTTAGGTAAGGAAGTTAAACAAAATTACCAAAAAACTCAACCCCATTACAAAGTGGGCAAAGGACATAAACATCCACTTTTCAAAAGAAGACGTACATGGGGCCAGCAAGCAATGGAAAAAAGCTCTATATCCCTGATTATTGGAGAAATGCAAATCAAAGCCACAATGAGATATCATCTCACACCAGTCAGAATGGCTACTATTAAAAAGTAAAAAAAAAAAAAAAAAAAAAAAAACCAGATGCTGAAGAGGTTGTGGAAAAAAAGAAACACTTATAGACTATTGGTGGGAGTGTAAATGAACTCACCCATGGTGGATAGCAACGTGGCAACGTGGCGATTCCTCAAAGAACTAATAACAGAATTACCATTCGACCTGGCAAACCCATTACTGGGTATATATCCAAAGGAATATCAATCGTTTGAACATAAAGACACCTGCATGCATACGTTTATTGCAGCACTATTCACAATAGCAAAGACATGGGATCAACTTAAATAGTTCATTTTTGAGGTGGAGTTGCGAGTTATTACCTTTTAAAATCTCTTCTTTCCCTTTTCCCTCATTATCTTTTTCTCCCCAGCAGCATAGTTGATGCATAGTTTTTTGGTGTTTTTTGTTATTTTTCTTTGAGATGGAGTCTTGCTCTGTCGCCCAGGCTAGAGTGCAGTGGCCAATTTTGGCTCACTTCAACCTCCACCTCCAAGGTTCAAGCGATTCTCCTGCCTCAACCTCCTGAGTAGCTGGGATTACAGGCACATACCACCAACACTGGCTAAGTTTTGTATTTTTAGTAAAGACAGGGTTTCACCATCTTGGCCAGGCTGGTCTCGAATTCCTGACCTCATAATCCACCCACCTCGGCCTCCCAAAGTGCTGGATTATCGGCGTGAGCCACCATGCCGGGCCGCATAGTTTTGTTTTGTTTGGTTTTGTTTTTTCGATGGCCACTTAACACAAAGAAACCACTTCTTATATCACATTAAAAGAAGAAAATGAGTAGAAAACAACAAAAGCTTTGTTGATAAACACGTGCTATACAGTCAGGTGGATTTACTCCTTTTACTAGCAAAAGGAGTAAATTTCAAAATAGAATGTGCAAGGTCTTCAACTGTAATACTAGGCGAGAAGCAAAGAACATCTATGCTTGTTTATTTTCATTTAGCAAATTAGAAAACAAATTGAGCTTTACTGGCATTTCACGTACAGATTGACGAAAGAGTAGGTAGAAAAAGAATGAAAAAATGCAGTTTGGAATGTACATTTTTTTCTTTTTCTCTAACTACTTGAGTTGAACAATCAAGAATGGTTGGAGGCCCTTCGTGATGCTGCACGTCTGTGATCCCATGCTTTGGGAGGCCAAGTTAGGAGGATTGCTTAAGACCAGGAGTTCAAGACCAGCTTGGGCAACAAAGCAAAAGGGCACAGTTGGAGCCGAGTGCCTACGCCACTTGCAAACGTAAATCCTGAGAATTGCTTTTGAGAGAAAAACAGTTGTGTTTTATTCCTTATCTTTCCCAAATGCATAACACAATGGTTGGTGCATTTCATCTGTTCAATCAATAAATGTTACTTACTGTTATTTTACTGTGATTAGTGAGGAATTATGCTACGTGCCTTTTTTTTTTTTTTTTTAGTTAAACCCCACAGTATTTCTGCAAAGTTATGCAATAGTATCCTTTTTTAAAGACAGAAACCAAGGGGCAGGGAGAGCATATGATTTCTCCAAAGTCATTTGGCCTCTCGGCTCTAGAATTGAAGCTAAAATCTGTCTGTCAATTCAGCATGAGGTCTCCTGGTTTCTGTCCTCATCTAAATGGAGCCAGAGCAGGGAAGGTCCTATCTTAGGTGAACTGAGGAATTAGGTGAGAGGGGCACAGGTGTGGGCTACCTGGGAAAGTTCCAAACCTCCCTGACCTTCATAAGATTGTTCTTAGGGTTAAATAATAATGATTAATTTAAACAAGCATGTATAATTGTTTTTGGCCATTTACCATGTGAACAGACCTATCACTATCAGTCTTGACTTGGAACAGAGAGAGCACAGACTTCAGAGTCACAGACCTGGGTGAGGGCCAACTCTCTGCCCTTCACTAGCGTGGAAACACAGGTCTTCCTTTTTTCATACGCCACTAGGGGATGCTCATATTTATTTTATTTAAAATTAAAGATACTTCAAAACGGTGCAAGTTCCTCATACATAGTAAATTCCTGATAAATGAAGTAGCTATTATACATTACTATTTCACTTTTTTCATTTTCCTAAGTTAAAAAATCTTCTCACCCCAGCTACAATTCTTAAAGTTTGAATCATGGAAACACGTGAGTTATCTCATGAAAGCCAGAAACCATGTCCTAGGCAAGAAGGGCCATGGCTGTTATTCAGTGTCCCTTTTTAAATGCCTTCTAACCAGATCACAGACCCAAAGAGGACCTTGAGGACCCCTGCTCCTTCTCACATCTCAGTTACAGGAAATAAGGCCAAAGGGTTTGTATTACCTGCCCAGAGTCACTCAGCGAGCTATTGTCAGTGTCAGGACTTAACCCAGATGCCTGGGCTCCTTCTTCAGATATCTCTCCTCTGCCACCTTGCCCCATCTCACCTGCCTGGATCCTGACCATGGATTTCATCACCTGGGTCTTTGTTCCCTGGCCACTTAGGTCTTTGTTCCCTGGCCACTTTTTTCCCTGGCCACTTTGTTCCCTGGCCACTCCTCAGACTCTAGACTTGCATGGAGTCTAGGCAAAAAGAGATTCGTAATGTGTGGTCACCCTGGCCTTGGGTGCGTCCTGTGTGTGTGGCTCCTCATGGTACCTCCTGACCAGTTTCCTTGTGCCTTTGCTTTATCTCTTCTATGTTTACTTGGATTACCAGAATTGGCGTGTCAGGAGTTCTAAGACACAAGGTGTGTCCCCAAACCACTCCATATAGGGTGTGTTGTGGGCAACCTAAGAAACTTTTAGCACTTGAGTGATTTCAGGCACTTATATGCAAGATGCTCACAAAGACATGCAACTCACACAGCCACATGCATACAGGTGTGCCTGTACACACGCAAATTCTCATGTGTGCATGCACACGCATGGGCACACACAAGCATGCACTAGCACACACACACACACACAGCTTCCAAACCATGTCATCCATTTCGCATTGTAGCTCTGAGTGATTGATCTGATAAAACAAAAAATATGTGGGGCCTATGTCTCGTCTGTAGACTACCTATGAGATGCAATTTCTCTGAGATTTTCAAACCGTCTGGCATCTGCAGACTTCAAAACCACTTATAGATATTATAAAACCAGCTCTGATTGTACCATGATGATTGCTGACATTTAGTGTCTGTCAGCCTGGGGGAGGAAAAAAAAAAAGAAAGAAAAGAAAAAAAAGCTTTGCCCCACTAGGATTTCTCCAGCTGGGGCAGCCGAGGCTGTGGCTGTCAGGGGAGGCCCGTGGGGCTGTCTGCTGCAATGCTCCAGTGAGTCCTTTCTGCAGCCCGGCATTTTTTGGGCCACAGAGCTCTCATTTCCCCCTTGACCACACTGGTTCTGTGTCCTTTCACACCTGACCCCTTTGACTGACAAACTGGAACAGTACCTGGGAACAAAAGGCAGTTATATAAAATCTAAAGCAGCATATTAATATTTCATTAGCAATTCTTTTCTCTCTGAGGCTGACTGACAGCTCCGTCAAGATAGTGGCAAAGCTGATTTTAATTATTTTTTTTTTCAACCTGCATCGCTACTCTCACTGCCTCTTCCTGCTGTAAATCAGTCAGAATGTTTTCCTTCATTATTACCACAAGTGCTCAGCAGTCTCTAATTACTCTAAAGAATTTCTTATCTTTTATTTCTAAAGCTGAGATTTTGCAGAGAAGGAGAACGAGGGAGAGAGCCATAATTAACTGTGCAGCTGTTGGTAGTCTGCCCAAGTCTAGAACTGTGGCCGTCCCCCCTCCTGTCTGCTCGGCTGTTAGGGGAGACTGGGTGCAGTAATGATAGCACGCTCTTCAAAGCAGGGAGAGCCGTGCATCCAGCACACTCCCTTTGGAAATGCTCTTCAGAATCCATTTTTAATAGCAAGATGATTAAAGAGCACACTCAGGAAGCCTTGGCACACACGTGCCTAAGTGCACAGGGCTTGCATCCCTGGGAGGAGCAGTCCGGGCTGCAGGAGCCTCTGTGTACACCCAGCAGGGCGCTCCGCATTCCCAGCTAGCAGCCTGAAGACGTGGCTAGGTGAGGCTCTTGCCAGAAGAAATCAGGAAGCATATTATGTAGCTTTCTGCTGGGCAGATTGTGAGACTAGGTCTCCTCCCTGGGAAACGGGTCCCGTCTCCTCATGAGTGCCAAGCACAGAAAGGAGAGGGACCATTTCAGACAAGTGATAAAATATATATTATCTAACCACCCTGGAGGCATATATCCTTGTCATTAGATATAAAAAGCTTCTTTCGGGGGTTTGCATTAGCTTCCTGGTATTACGACTTACAAGGAGAGCAAAATGCAAATTGAGAGTTTTCATGATAATCGGCCTTTTCTATATTTCCCCTGCATTGAATCTGCCTGTGGCCGTCTCTTTGAGTTTTATTGTGTTGACGAATCTCAAACTGATTATTCCTTGGAAATAAGGAAATAAGCAGAAATGAAGATAGGGCACACGGCATATATCTTACAGAAATATGACTTAGAGCCAGAACCCAGAGTATGTTGAGGTTTGTGTTGTCTCGTGGGTGACACACTCCCAGCTGGGCAGCAGGGGTCTGTGTAAATGGAGGAGATGAGGAAAACTCTGAAATTAAGCCACGAGTTCTTTCCTGAGCAGCTGTGCTATAAAATGGTTCAACACTGGCGGCCCTCTCGCAGGCTAATAGGCACCTCCCTTCTGATGGGGGAGACCACCTGCACTAATGAGCCTGCGATTATGCAGCCCCTTGGATGGCTCCTATGGGCATTCCTTGCGGACAGGCGCCCCAGCTCTGATGAACGACCTGCTCAGGATTTATGATGTGGAAGGCCTCCCCTCAGGGACCAGCCAAAGCCCCTCCAACTCATTCAAATCTTGATTATCAAGGGTTCAAAATGCAGTTTGTAAAGGTGAGAGGCCACCCCCATCTCTCTGGTTTTCTGATGAGCGCTTGCAGTGGGGAATCTCATGGACATGGGCTCACAGTGACACTGGGCAGGCAAGAGCAACACCTCACAGCGTGCACGTCAAGGGACAGAGACATCACGCATACTCAGGAGCCTTTCTGGGGGCCTCAACTGGAAGCCGATCAAGGCTAAAGGAGCGGAGATTGTGGGAAAGCGAAGTATTAAGGAATGGGAGCTCAGAGGGTCTGGCTATGGCACTAACCAGGCACATGTCCTTGGAGAAAGTCCCTGGCCACCCTCCTCCCCACTCATTCAATAAATGAGCAAGATGCTCACCGCCCCGCCAGTCTCACGCGATGCTCTTGGAGAGAATGGAGGCAAATGCACTGGGACCTGAGAAAGCAGCAGTAACAACAGGCATCTTGTGTTTTATTTAAAATGGAGAGTTATGTCCACTTGTATAAACGCAACATTTGGTCTGAACTTGCACCTGGGCTAAGGCAAGCTTGCTGTCAAAAAGACTCACTCACCGTCTGAACCAATCACCTCTCTATTTAGAGAAAAATATATATTTGCCATTATTCATTCCCTAGTCCATTGAATTCTTATTTAAAGAGGACCTTGTGTCTTTACTGTGGTATGATTCCTCCAAAAATAAGTTTTGATTTGCTATGTAATATAGAAATACAAATTTTTCCCTACTTACTGAATGAAGTGTCATGTCTGCAAAATCTCCACGAACCCATCAGGCCATGGTGGTTGTAAAAAAGGAGATAAATGAAAGGTCTGATCTGTTGGGGAGATGCTCTCTCTCGCTCTCCCCTGTGATGGGATTTAAAGCAGGAGGCAGCGAACCAAGCATTAACAAGGCTGATGAGTCAGCATGGCCAAGGGCAAGGGCGCCGCTCTTTTTCTCCACCTGTAAAGTGAGATTGATAATCTCTTGCCACCATTACTCCTACAAGGATGTGTGAGGATGAAGGGACCGGTATCTGCTGAGAGCTTTTTGCTATTCCAAGAGGATAAGCAACAATGTCTACTGGTCCAGTAGCTATAAATTAATATCAAATACACAATACTAGTGACAATAATAATAGGAGTAGCTTTGCCCTGCACAGCACTGTGTGGTTTCAAGAGCAACTATACACATGTTACGTGTCTGCATTTGAACGTAAAACAGCCCCATTTTACAGACAAAGGAATTAAGGTGGACAGGGTTAAGTCATTTCTAAGGTAACAGAGCTAGTAAATGACAGCCATACGTGGAGTCTAGGAATCTATGTTTCACACTCTGCCCCACACCATCTCCTTGCTCATGCTTGACTCTGCCAACTTGAAATATCTCTGGCCCGCCAGGGAGATTGAAGACTGATCAGGAGTTGGGAGACCTGGATTCTACTCCAGGGCTTCTTTGTGAAAGTCTTTTCACATCTGTAAGCTCTTCACCTATAAAAGTCAATGCCATTTAAAATTCACTGAGGCTCTTTCAGTTCCAAAATTGGACACAATCCATGATATCAGATATAATGTTGACTTGTCAAAGAAAAGGTGAATGGGATGTTTTTCATTAGATCCATTGCATGTAATTTTTTATAATTTTTGTTCAATTAATGTCGTATGTAATATTTACTATATTTAAAATTATTGCCGGGCGTGGTGGCTCAAGCCGGTAATCCCAGCACTTTGGGAGGCCGAGACGGGTGGATCACGAGGTCAGGAGATCGAGACCAGCCTGGCTAACACGGTGAAACCCTGTCTCTACTGAAAAATACAAAAAACTAGCCGGGGGGTGGGGCGGGCGCCTGTAGTCCCAGCTACTCGGGAGGCTGAGGCAGGATAATGGCATGAACCCAGGAGGCGGAGCTTGCAGTGAGCCGAGATCCGGCCACTGCACTCCAGCCTGGGCGACAGAGGGAGACTCCGTCTAAAAAAAAAAAAAAAATTGTATATTGAAGTGAGATCTATTTCTGAGCAAACATGCTTAAAAGCACATAACAGAACAATATAAAAACATAATCTGACTTATAAGAGTTTGATATAAACTCTTTTAATGCTATGTTATTTTTATTAAAGGATTTAATACTATACTATGATGGATAAAGAAGGCCTCCAGGATAAAAATCCATGGGCTTTTTGTTAAATATAAACTTAATTTCTTAAAAAGAGACTGACTAAATTTTGCTTTTAACAGCGAGTGTTAATGCAATCAAAGTAAGAAGAGTGGGCAGACTGCATGTAAAATGGACATCAAACCATCTGAACATATCTTTCTTACATTCCTGAAATTTGTCTTTTTAGGTTTTCACCATTTGCTAAACATCTCTGTCTTCAAAAAAGCTTCTACTAAAATGTAAACCTATCATGTAAGAAAGTGATACTCTTCTCATTAGATCTTCCTATCAATTTATCATATTCCTTGACCACTTGCTGAGTGAGTTCTGAGAAAATCGGACACAGGACAAGTGATTATTAAACAGGAAGTTAGAAAGGGAAGAAAACATTCCTGAGGGTAGGAAACTGTGGAATGTGAATCTTCATAATGCAGGAATCCCAGGTGGCAGAGTAGTGGGAAAGCTTGTGAACCTTTCTGTGCTGAGAGAAACTAGCCAAAGTCCTTTTTCATTTTTTCCTGGAGCTGAACTTAAGCTCCAAGGTGACAAAACATACTTTTGACATCAAGAATCATGAACAAGAATTTTCTGATGAGCAAACTCAGATGCTTATGACTGTTCCCTGATCTCTAAAAGGAAAAGGTTAAATTGGAGTTCAGCTCAATTCAATACAAGATGTGCTGGGCACTTGTTCTTGTCTAAGGGGAGATGACAAGGGCCATGATAGAAATAAAAATACCAAGATACAGGAGCTCCCTGACCTCCTTTCTTCAGTGTGATGGGGAGACTGAAACGTGTGCCCTGACTCACTGGGCACAGTCTGATAAGCTCTTTGCTCATTGTGTGCTTGTTTACAGTCATACACTCCTGGGAAGCAACGATCATGTCTTAATTTATGAAGTCCCTGTTTGCTGACTCTGATATCCTATATGCTGAAAATCAGTTAATCAGTGTCAGTTAAGTTAATGCTAGAGACACTAAAACAATGGAATTCAAAGTTGGAAGCAATTAATTAGGTGAGACAGATAGTACAGAAAATTTCCTGGGGCCAATGGCTACTGAGCGGGGCTTTAAATACTGTATAAGATCCACTTAGGCAAAGCCATGTAGGGGTGGAGTCTTCTATAAAACCTCAATGGTTTCCCGACAGAAAATTTTATGTTATTCAACTTTTGTGATGCCTCTTCTCTCACCTAAGATACAATTTGCAAAGTTTAAGTCTGTCTAATTCAGAATAAATCACTACCCATATACTTGAGTTAGCCAAACCACAAAGAATGCTTGCATGGAGATCAGGAGGGCTGCAAACTCCCTTCCAATGTCATCCTTTCCCATCTTCAGTGGTGGTCACCCAGGCAAGTGGAGGGCTAAATGTTGGGAGTAGATGTGTTAGTTCTGCTGCAGCTGGGCTTTGGTATCTAATAGAGAAGAAAGATGTCAACAATTTGTGAGGAATAGCACCTGGAACAGGGTTCCAGCTGCCCATACTTAGAGTCTCAACAGGAATTAAATGCATGAAACAAATATAATAACACAAATTTCAACTGATAGAAATCATTTCAACACTGAATCTCGCACTGCTTGAATACTCTCCAGCTTTGAAAGACAGAGAAATAGAAGCATAGAGAATGATTTGAGAAGTAAAATGCAAAGCAAGTCAAGTGTTGTAGAGCTGTGAAGCTTTGTAGCTGAAAATGATTCTATGGATCAGTGTTTCTCAAAATATGGATTAGAGATCTATATCAGAATCACTACACTTTTGTCCACTACATCTCCACCACCCATGATTTCCTGGCTTAATCCAGGGATTCAACAGATCCAGGGTGGGTCACAGAAATCTGCATTTTTAACTAGTACTGATTTTTTTTCCACTGATTTTCCTCTGAAATTTTATGCCCAATGGGGAAGTCCATTCACAGCGAGGGAAATGAGCCTTGGAAAAGCTCACTACATGAAATTGATCATGGACAAGGGCAGATGTATTATACTGAGAGTTTCCCAAAGAGTCATTGACATTCACCTTGGCAGTGACTGGCTCTAATGGGAGCCACTCACTAAATTTTCATGCTTTGTCAGCACACAGATGTGAGCAGGGAAGGTGGAGGAAAGCACAAACCAGAATTCACTTTTCATTACATGAGCAAAAGCTGTGCCATAGAAATAGGATGACTATGGGTTTGAGCACATGTAAGGCATTGCATCCCCAATGCAGCTGCTTCTGGACTCTAGGAGGTTAGCCTGATCTTTATATCTCAGTGTGGATGCTAATATGTAAACAAACATCTAACAAACAAACAAAATAAAGAACTTTTTTTTTAATCTTTGCCATAAAGAAGTCTGTAAAGAGCCAGATAGTGAATATTTTAGACTTTGCAGGCCACATGATTTGTATCTCAACTGCTCAATTGTACTTTGAAAGCAGCCATAGACAATACATAGAGTAATGATGGTGGCTTTGTACAAGAAATACTTTGTTTTACTATTTACAAAAACAGTAGAGGACCAAATTGACTCTGGCTGAGTTTTAGACCCTGAATTTATACAGCATTACTATCCTAAGAATTTATAGACTGTTGCTGCTATTGTTGTTTGTTGGCTTAGCAAATTTTGAGTTTTATGATTTTACATATGCCCCTTCCTCTATCTTTTCTTAGAAATAAATGACATGATGTATTAACACATGTCTTGAATAGAACTAGCACCTTCTTACTGGGTATTTTCCTTTCTTTCATTAGTGTCTTAGGCTATGTAAACATCTTTATAAATTAATCTTTTTTCTATGTAATTAGCATCAGTATTTTAACTTAAATCACCTCAATATACTAAAAACATTGTTATGCATGCTTAGCTTTACCAATTTTACCAGCATTTCTCCAAACTTTTCTGCAGAAGTACAGTCACCTTCATAGCCACCCTTACCTAGGCTTTTCTGGATGAGGGGGTATCTCTCATATGATCCTCTTCAGTTATACATTCATTCTATAACTAAATGGTTCCCAGAAATTCCTCTCCTCTTATGCTCTCATGCAAATCCACTGGGTTCCATGTGGTTGGCAACTGCTAATTTTTTTTTTAATTATTTCTTTGCTTCAGAAAGACATGACTCATTCTTCTGGTCAAGTCCACTTTTACTGGGAATTGCCACTCCTGCCGAATGACTATACCTCTCTGAATATGAGTGTTCCTTTCACATGCATTGACATTAAAGGGTGCCAGAGGCAGAAGAACTAAAAGATGGTCTTAGGTAAAGTGGGAAGGATGCCTCTATTTCTGTCCTATAATTTTTCACAAAGGTGTTAACAGAGCTCTGAATTATGTCTGGATAATTTCAACAGTCTTAATAAAAACACCATTTGAGTTTTTACTTTTGGGGCTCACTCTTTGTCTGTAAAACTCAAACCTGATCAAACACATTTGGAACCAAGACAAAAATTATTTAGAGACCTTTCTATATCATTTCCTTTTCTGACTAATCTTGCACAAGTGGAGACCAAGCCATCATGCTCTACCCTTGTTTCTGTAAGAAGGGAGTCTCCTCAGCTCCTCTACGAGCGGGCATGTGGTGCTCACCACAGATGAGGAAAAATTCCAACATTCAGCTTAACCAACCATTCATCCTTCAAGAAACACACCCCTTGTGTAAAGTGTAACCCTTTGGTCTCAGCCTTTTTAATTCAATCAATTAATTGTTCTTTATTTGACCTTTAAATATTGGTATTTTCAAGGCTAACCATATCCTCTCTGTGTTTCAGTCTCTACTCTTTCATGATAATTTTCTTCTCCAGGATTTCAATAAGAATATATAGTCAGAGGGCTGCTAAATTGAAATTTTCAACATGATTTTTATCTCTGCAATCCAAATGAAGAGACCCCAAATCTATTTAAGTATCTCCAGTTCCAATATCGGAAGACAGTGCCTTATCGTGGACTTGGCAGCAACTCTTTCCTTCAGGATTTCGGGGAGCATGGGATGAAAAAGTTCACTTCTTGGGTTTCTCCAACAGCTCTACTCCCACTAAAGGTGAATGCCTGCTGGGGCAGGGCACTTTTAGTGCTTCTCCTTTGCCTCCACCCCACCCCACCTGCTGGTTCTTATTCTTCAATGCCATCTGCTATACTGCAGCCTGAATTACAGCACCAAATGACATTACATCAATGCAACAAGCAACATCTGAGAAACCACTGGACAAATGTAACTGCAACAAAACCTCATACAAAGCCTCAGAACCCTGAAAGCACCCAGAAATGAGGTCAGTTGATCGTAATACAATATATATTACAGTCATATCCCTAAGGAAAACAATAATTAAAAAATCAAGAATCTGCATTCAAATGATAACAAATTCAAGAAAACAATAAGAAAAGTTCCAGCTATCTCAGATGATAAGGAACCAGCATGAGGACGCTGGTACAAAATGCCAGAGTGTTTTGTCATCCTCAAATGATTCCACTAGCTCACAAGCAAAAGATTCTAACCAGAGTGAAATGTCTGAAATGGCACATATAGTTTTCAGAATATGGATGGCAAGGAAACTCAACAAGATCCAAGATAAAGTTGAAATCCACACAAAGAAGCCAGGAAAATGCTCCAAGATTTCAAAGACAACATCACTATGTTAAGAAATAACTAAACGAAACTTCTGGAATTAAAAAATTCATTTAAGGAATTTCAAAATATAGTTGTAAGGCTTAGCAACAGACTAGACCAAGAAGAAGAAAGTTTTAGAGCTCAAACACTGGTCCCATAAATCAACCCAGTCAGAAAAATAATAATAATAATAAAAAGCACTTATAAAAAGGAATGGGCTGGGCGTGGTGGCTCATACCTATAATCCCAGCACTTTGGGAGGCTGAGGCGGGTGGATCACCTGAGGTTGGGAGTTCAAAACCAGCCTGACCAACATGGAGAAACCCCGTCTCTACTAAAAATATGAAATTACTCAAGCGTGGTGACACATGCCTATAATCCCAGCTACTAGGGAGGCTGAGGCAGGAGAATCACTTGAACCTGGGAGGCAGAGGTTGCAGTGAGCCAAGATCCTGCCATTGCACTCCAGCCTGGGCAACAAGAGTGAAACTCTGTCTCAAAAAAAGAAAACAAAACAAAACAAAAAAACAGAAATGGAGCCTTCAAGAAATAAAATATTACATAAAAGCAACCAAGTATACGACTTATTGGCATTCATGAGAGAGAGGACAAAATAAGCAACTTGGAATATACATTTGAGGTTGAAAGTCAGGAACATTTTCCCAGTCTTGCTAGAGAGGTAAACATGCAGATACAAGAGATCTAGGCTCCTCTGACATAGAATACGAGATGGTCATCCCCAAGGCATATAGTCACCAGACTATTCAGGGTCAATGTGAAAGAAAAAAGTCTTAAAGGCAGCTAAAAGAAAGGGTCATGTTACCTATAAAGGGAAACCCATCAGACTAACCACAGACTTCTCAGCAGAAACCTGAAAATCTCGAAGAGATTGGGAGCCCATTCTTGGCATTCTTAAAAAAAAAAAAAAAGTCAACCAAGATTTCCAAATCCCACCAAATTAAGCTTCACAAATGGAGGAAAATTAAATGTTTCCAGATAACAAAATTGCTAAGGGAATTTGTCACCACCAAACCAGTCCTATAAGAGATGCTTAAGGGAGTTCTAAACACAGAAATGAAAGGATGACATACTTGCTACCACAAAAGCAAAAACAAGCACATAGCTCCTGAACCCCATAAAGCAATTACCCAGATGGAGACTACGAAGCAACTAGCTAACAACATTATGATAGAAACAGAACTTCACATATCAATATTAACCTTGAATGTAAACGACGTAAATGCTCCAGTTAAAAGATATAGAGTGGCAAACTAGACTGAAAAAAGAGCCATCCTTCTGCTATCTTCAAGAGATTCCACTTAAACGTAATGATACCCATAAGCTTAAAGTAGAGAAAGGATAAAGATGCATCATGCAAATGGAAAACAAAGAGCACAGAAATCACTATTCTCATATTAGATAAAAGAGACTTTAAATCAACAACAGTATTTAAAAAAACAAAGAAGGGAATTACATAGTGATAAAGGGTTTATTGAACAAGAAGACTTAAGTATCTTAAATATATATATGTGTATATATATATGCATACCACACCGAAGAACCCAGATTTATAAAACAACTACTTTCAGATCTAAGAAAAGACTAACAGTCACACAATTAATAGTTGGGGACTTCACTACCATACTGACAACATTAGACAGAAAACTAACAAAAAAATGCTAGACTTAAATTCAACACTTGACCAGTTGGACCTAATAGACATCTACAGAATACTCCACCTAACAGTCGCATGATATACTTTCTGTTCATCTGCACATAGCACATACTCTAAGATTGACCACGTGGTCGGTCATAAAGCAAGTTTTATAAAGGGAGAAAAAAACAATAGAGACCGGGTGCAATGGCTCACAGCTATAATTCCAGCACTTTTGGAGGCCAAGGCAGGCGGATCACCTGAGGTCAGGAGTTCGAGACCAGCCTGGCCAACATGGCAAAACCCTGTCTCTACTAAAAGTACAAAAAACAATTAGCTGGGCTTGGTGACGGGTGCCTGTAATCCCAGCTTCTCAGGAGGCTGAGTCAGGAGAATCCCTTGAACCCGGGAGGCAGAGGTTGCAGTGAGCCAATTTTGTGCCACTGCACTCCAGCCTGGGTGACAAGAGCAAGACTCTGTCTCAAAAAAAGAAAAGTAGAAATCATACCAAGCATCCTCTTGGACCACAGTGGAATAAAAATATAGATTAATACCAAGAGGTACTCTCAATACCACACAAATATATGGAAACTAAACAACTTCCTCCTGAATGACTTTTGGGTAAACAATGAGATTAGTGCATAAATCAAAAAATTCTTTGAAACAAAGAAAAATAGGGACACGATATACCAATACCTCTGGAAAGCAGCAAAAGAAGTAAAATGAGGAAAGTTTATAGTGCCAAATGCCTACATCAGAAAGATAGAGATCTTAAATGAACAACCTAAGCTTGCACCTAAAGGAACTAGAAAAACAAAAACACAAACTAAACCCAAAGCTACTAGAGGAAAAGAAGTAACTGAAATCAGAACAGAACTAAATGAAATTAAGACATCCCCAAATCATACAAAGGATCAATAAAACAAAAAGTTGGTTATTTGAAAGGATAAAAATGATTGATATACCTCTTGCTAGATTAACAAAGAAAAAGAGAGAAGGTCCAAATAAGCAGAATCAGAAATGACAAAGGTGACATCACAACCAATCTCACGGAAATACGAAAGATCCTCAGAGACTATTATGAATATCTTTGTGCATTCAAACTAGAAAATCTAGAGGAAATTAATACATTCCTGGAAGCACACAACCCCTAAAGATTAAAGAAGCAGAAATTCTTAGCATATCAATAACAAGTAATGAAATTAAATTTGTAGCCAAAAAATAAAAATAAAAAACAAAACAAAACCCTACCAACCAAACAATGCTCTGGACCATATACATTCGCTGTCTAATTATACAAGATGTACAAAGAAGAACTAAAACCAATCCTACTGAAACTATTTCAAAAAATCAAGGAGGAAGGATTCCACCCTAATTCATTCTATGGAACCAGTCTAATCCTAATACCAAAATCTGATAAAAACACAACAACAAGAATAAAACTACAGGCCAATTTACCTGATGAACACAGATGCAAAAGTCCTCCACAAAATACTAGCAATCCAAATCCAACAGCATACCAAAAAGTTAATTTGCTACAATCAAGTGGGCTTTATCTCTGAGATGCAGAAATGTTCAACATACACAAATCAGTCAATTTGATTCACCACACAAACAGAATTAAGAACAAAAAAAAATGATCATCTCAATAGACATAGAAAAAGCTTATTATAAAATTCAACATTCCTTCATAATAGAAACCCTCAACAAACTTGATATCTAAGGAATACTCCTCAAAATGATAAGATTTATCTATGACAAACCAACAGCCAACATCACACTGAACAGAAAAAGGCCGGAAGCATTCCCTCTAAGAACTGGTACAAGACAAGAATGTCCACTCTCATCACTCCTATTCAACAGAGTACTAGAATTTTTAGCTGGAGCAATCAGGCAAAAGAAAGAATCAAAGGCATCCAAATAATAGAAAATTGGGAAGTCGAATTATTTCTCTTCATTGACAATATAATTCTCTTTATAGAAAACCCTGAAGATTCTGATAAAAAGTCTCCTAGACCTGATAAATGACTTCAGCAAAATCTCAGAATACAAAATCAACATATGAGAGTAACTAGCATTTTTATACACTGATAACATTCAAGCTGAGAACCAAATCAAAAACTCAATCCCATTTACCACAGCCACAAAAAATGCCTAGAAATATGTTTAACCAAGGAAATGAAACATTTCTATAAGAAATACTAAACACTGTTGAAATAAATCATAGATGACACAAACAAATGGAAAAGCATCTCAATTCCATGGGCTGTAAGAATCAATATTGTTAAAATGTTTATACTGCCCAAAGCAATCTACAGATTCAACACTATTCCCAACAAATTAACAATATTGTTTTTCACAAAATTAGCAAAATCTATTCTAAAATTTATATGGAACCAAAAATATCCCAAATAGGCAAGGCAACCTAAGAAAAAGAATAAAGAGAAAACATCACACTACCCAACATGAAACTATGCTACAAGACTACTGTAACCAAAACAACATGGTACTGTCACAAAAATAGACATGTAGATCAATGGGAGCATAGAGACCCCTGAAATAAAGCTGAACACATACATCCAACTGATCTTCAAAAAGCAAACAAAAATACATAATTGGGAAAGAATATACTATTCAATAAGTGGTGCTGGGAAAACTCGTTAACCATATGCAGAAGAATAAGACTGGACACGTACCTCTTACCACATACACAAATTAACTCAAAATGGATGAAAAACTTAAATGTCAGACCTAAAACTATATAAATGCTAGATGAAAACCTAGGAATTGCCCTTCTAGACCTTAGCCTAGGGAAAGAATTTATAATGAATTCTCAAAAAGCAAATGCAACAAAATGAAAAATAGACAAATGAGACTTAATCACACTAAAGAGCTTCTTCACAGGAAAAGAAAATATCAACAGAGTAAACAGACAACTTACAGAATGAGAAAAAAAATATTTACAAACTATGTATCTGGCAAAGGACTAATATCCAGAATCTATAACAACAAATAGCCCCATTAAAAACAAATAACCCAATTATAAAGTAGGCAAAAGGCTGCAATGAGCTATGATCACACCACTGCACTTGGCCTGTATGACAAGAGCAAAACCCCAACTCTAACAACAATAATAATAGTAATAATTTTAAAAGGTGAGCAAGAACATGAACAAAAGAACACATACAGGCAGCCAACAAACATAAAAAGATGCTCAACATCACTAATCAGAAAGATACAAATCAAAACCACAATGAGATACCATCTCACACCAGTCAGAATGACTATTATTAAAAAGTCAAAAAACAATAGATGCTGGCAAGGCTGCAGAGAAAAGTGAAGGTTTATACACTATTGGTGGGAATGCAAATTAGTTCAGCCCTTGTGGAAAGCAGACTGGAGATTTCTCAAAGAATTAAAAATAGAATTATCATTCCACCCAGCAATCTCATTATTGGGCATATACAAAAAGGAAAATAAATTGTTTTAGCAAAAAGACACCTGCATTTGTATCTTTACTGCAGCACTATTTACAATAGCAAAGACATGTAATCAACCCCGGTGCCCATCAGTGGTGGATTGGATAAAGAAAAAATGGTACATATACACCATGGAACACCACACAGCCATAGAAAAGAATGAAACCGTGTCCTTTGCAGCAATGTGGATGCAACGGGAGGCCATTAACCTAAGTGAATCAACAAAGAAACCCAAAACCAAATACTACATGTTCTCACATACAAATGTGAGCTAAACGTTGGGTACACTCAGACACGAGGATGAGAACAATAGATACTGAGGACTCCAAAACCGGGAGAGAGGGATGGAAGCATGGGTTGAAAAACTAGTTATCAGGTACAGTGTTCACCAATTGGGTGGCGGGATCATTTGAAGTCCAAACCTCAGCATCACCAATATATCCATGTAACAAACCTGAACATGTACTCCTTGAAGCTAAAATTTAAAACTATATATCTGAAGACATTTCAAATTCCAGTTCCGGTGGCCTTACTTGTCCTCTTATGTTCCTTACTGCGAATGGCACCACCGTGGGAACCAGAAACCAAGGAGTCACCCATGCCACACTTCCCTTTACCATGCTCCCCATCCCCAATTGTGTGCAACATCCTATAGATTTTCTTTGTCCTAAATATCTTTCTAATCAAAATCCTTCTCTTATGAACAAAAAAAATTTTTAATGATTACTTTATTATAAACTTAATTATGGTCATCATTGAACAGTAAGCAATATATAAACTAATGCATAAATTATTCCAACTTCCTCTACAGCCGCTCTGACTCCTCAAAATGAATGCTGTTTGCTATGATTTTTCCATGAAAGTTCAGTGGAATGCAAATATCTATTACTATATATTTTACTATAAATTGACTCTAGAAACAAATTCAACTATAGCTGTAGAGTTAACTAGATTTTTCTAAAAATATTTTAAATTGAATGTAGCACTCCCAACAGACATGAAAGTAATAGCGCCAGAGTGACCCAACAAAAATGAAGTCCTATAATCAAGACTGTCTTTTGAGAATCATGTCAATTTTGGGTTGGATAAATAAGCAATTTTTATCCGGTTTACCTTCAGCCCTGGGATTTAAGTTCCACAACCAGAATAAACTCTCCTTGCTGGATTGTGAGATGCTAAGTTGTTTAATGTCTTCATTATTAAAGAATGTGGCAGAGAAGCCATCTTTAGAGGGTCCACATACCTCAACCACAAAATGTCCACATGCTTAGTCTCTGTATGTGACAGGCTCTCACTCAGTCAGGCTTTGGTCAGAATTTTAATCTGCTGAGGAGATTCAGTTAAAGGTATTCTACTCCACCGCTCCCTTCTGCTCCTGTTTATCCTTAGAACAATTTTCCAAATTACTGGGTCTCCACTTACAAACTTTCAGTAGCTTCCTCTTGCCCTCATGGTAAAGCCCGAGCTCCCTAGACCTTAGAGGGGCACAAAAAGCACTGTCCTGTCTACTCACCTCCTGTCCAGGGTCATCCTCACCTATAGCCCTGGACTCCATGCATAACGAAGACCTGGGAGACACCTGACACCTCGGAGCAAACTTTCTCATCCTACACTCTCTTCCTTGACCACCTTCACCCGGGAACATCTTACTCTTTCTTCAAGTTTAAATATTTGCGTAGTTGAAAAAAGTGGATTATAAAACTACATAGTTCATGAATTTTTTAGTTGTTGTTAAAAAGACTTTTAGACACACAGGGAAAAGTCTGAAAATAGATATAATAAAACTGAGTGAGAAATGTCAAAAGGACTTTTCTTTCCATTTTATTACATGTGTTTTCTGCGACGAGTGTGTGTTATATATGTTATGTAATTTTAAGGCTCAATGTAGGTATTTGATTCCTGTGAAAAGCCATCTCTTCTTGATTTCACCCACTCCCAATTTTGATTTTGTGCATTTTCTCTAAACTCCTCACAATTCTCTGAACTCATCCTCTCTTAACAACTATTTTTATTCTCCAGTGGTCTGTCCATAGTCTATCTTGCTGGCAGGACCACACATTCATTTGAAGGTAAGTACTCACCTGTCTTCTATGCAGGAGCTCCGGCATCTAGCACAGTGCCTAGCACAGAGCTCAATAAACGATGAATGAATAGAATCCATGTGTAAGAGGAAACCTGCAGAGAAGCAGGGCCGTCTTAGCAAGAGTGCCTTTTCTGCTCAAATACATGGGTGGGCGGGCACAGGGAAGTGTCCCTGGGCCTCGCTGAGCCTGCTTCCACCCAGACAAGAAATCATCACCATCACCATCTCCAGCACAAACAGGCTGGCACGCTCAGCATGAAAGCTGTCTAGGAAAATTTAAGTAATAGTGGAGTGTGGATAGAGCTTATGAATATTCATGAACCAAGGGTCTTAGCAGCCAAGCTAAGCACAGAATTACAGCAATTATCTGAATGATTTGCACGCACACAAAGCCAGCCTTAAGCAAAATCATTGAGGAGGCTGGAAGTCGACTGGCCCTCTGTCTGGCACCGCCCTGCTTCTTTTCAGTGTGCCCTGCGGGAGCTCATGTGCTCTGCCTGCCCAGGGAATCTTGGTGCCAACCTCCTCCACCCACCCTCCTCCCACCCACCCCAGTGACAGGTCTCATAGGACGTGAGCCTCTTCCTCCAAACTTAATTGTCTCCATTACTTCAGAGTTTAACTAGGTAACTAGCTGACTGGACAAGGCACCTAACAGATTAATGAATGTGGAGGAATGAGTCGGTCTTTCTTTTCTATCAATGTCTATCGTAGATATTTAGTCTTACTTAAAGACCTTTTGTTGTGAGATTCCTTAAGTCAATTTCAGGAACAGGAGGCTATAAATAGACTTTGTAAATAATTTACTAGATGATGAAGTGTGGTAAGAGCTTGGTGATGGACTCCAGCACCACAGAACCTGAAAGCAGGAAGGAACTTTATAGGCCATTTAGTTTGGTGTCCCCCACGTTGAGTTTTACATGAAGTTCGGAGATAATTGAGTAATAAACCATTCTATGACTGAAAAAACAGCATATCGTAAATTAAAAATCACTTATGGAAAGAGTATCTCAGAATCTCTATTATGATGTTGTGAATCTCTAAAAGGTGAATGTGGTGTTAATCACTTCCTAATTTTGAGTAGAGAGTCTTTGTCACGAAATAATAATTATTATCTTTAAAATTTTTTTTTTTTTTTTGAGATGGAGTCTTGTGCTGTCACACAGGCTGGAGTGCAATGGCTCACTCTCGGCTCACTGCAACCTCTGCCTTCTAGGTTTAAGCGATTCTCTTGCCTCAGCCTCCCCAGTAGTTGGCATTACAGGTGCATGCCACCACACCCAGCTAATTCATATTTTTAGTAGAGACGGGGTTTCACCATGTTGGCCAGGCTGGTCTCGAACTCTTGACCTCATTATCCACCTGCCTTGGCCTCCCAAAGTGCTGGGATTACAGGTGTGAGCCACGGCGCCTGGCCTACATCTTTTATTCTATAGAACTTTATTGTGGAAATGCCGATCTCCACGCCTTTATTTTTCCGGTGATGAAACATTCCAGAAAAGGAAACTACCTGTTCAAGATTGTGACACACTCACTTCAGAGAGAGTTTAGACTGAACCAAGGCGTCCTTGCTGGACTTCCCGTCCCTCTATCCGGCCATCTTTCCTTTGAATGAATTTTATTTTTAAAGAGAGGTTTTAAAACCATAATTTAAAGTGAGTACTTGTACCAGAGACTACTAATTACACTCACAAATCCATTCTCTCCTACTGACGTGGTAGAGTATTTTCATCTGGGCACATGGTCATCACTTCTGAGCCATCTCATTGTTAGATGTGGTCCTGTGATTACATCATGACCAATGAGATGAGAAAGGAAATAACATTGTAATCTGGGGCCACTTTCTTAAGGGGAAAAAGTGCATTCTTCCTTTCCCTTGTCCTTCTGGCTGCTTCCCAGAATGAGGATCTAGTGCTAAGGGCCGGATCCAAATTGGGGCACATGTGTGGAGAACACAGAATAAAGGAAAAAGCAAAAACAAAACTAAAGAAAAAACTGGCATCTGAACGGTTCGTGTGAACTGGCTCGTTCTGGCTGATTTTAACGAAATTGTATGTGAGAAAGATGAATCCAGGTTAAATCTAGTAGATATACATGCAGAGATTATTTTATTTTATTTTATTTTATTTTACTTTAAGTTCTAGGGTACATGTGCATGACGTGCAGGTTCGTTACATACATATACATGTGCCGTGTTGATTTGCTGCACCCATTAACTCGCCATTTACATTAGGTATTTCTCCTAATGCTATCCCTCCCCCATCCCCCTACTCCACGACAGGACCCCATGTGTGATGTTCCCCGCCCTGTGTCCAAGTGTTCTCATTGTTCAATTCCCACCTATGAGTGAGAACATGCGGTGTTTGGTTTTCTTTCCTTGCGATAGTTTGCTCAAAATGATGGTTTCCAGTTTCATGCATGTCCCTACAAAGGACATGAACTAACCCTTTTTCATGGCTGCATAGTATTCCATGGTGTATATGTGCCACATTTTCTTAATCCAGTCTATCATTGATGGACATTTGGGTTGGTTCTAAGTCTTTGCTGTTGTGAATAGTGCCACAATAAACATATGTGTGCATGTGTCTTTATGGTAGCATGATTTACAGTCCTTTGGGTATATATCCAGTAATGGGATCACTAGGTCAAATGGTATTTCTAGTTCTAGATTCTTGAGGAATCACCACACTGTCTTCCACAATGGCTGAACTAGTTTACACTCCCACGAACAGTATAAAAATGTTCCTATTTCTCCACATCCTCTTCAGCATCTGTTATTTCCTGACTTTTTGATGATCGTCATTCTAACTGGTGTGAGATGGTATCTCATTGCGGTTTTGATTTGCATTTCTCTGATGCCCAGTGATGATGAACATTTTTTCATGTGTCTGTTGGCTGCATAAATATCTTCTTTTGAGAAGTGTCTGTTCGTATCCTCTGCCCACTTTTTGATGGGGTTGTTTGATTTTTTTCTTGTAAATATGTTTAAGTTCTTTGTAGATTCTGGATATTAGCCCTTCATCAGATGGGTAAATGGCAAAAATTTTCTCCCATTCTGTAGGTTGCCTGTTCACTCTGATGGTAGTTTTTTTGTTTTTTTTGTTTTTGTTTTTGTTTTTTTTTTTGCTCTGCAGAAGCTCTTTAGTTTAATTAGATACCATTTGTCTATTGTGGCTTTTGTTGACATTGCTTTTGCTGTTTTAGTCATGAAGTCCTTGCCCGTGCCTATGTCCTGAATGGTGTTGCCTAGGTTTTCTTCTAGGGTTTTTATGGTTTTAGGTCTAACATTTAAGTCTTTAATCCATCTTGAATTAATTTTTGTATAAGGTGTAAGGAAGGGATCCAGTTTCAGCTTTCTACATATGGCTAGCCAGTTTTCCCAGCACCATTTATCAACTAGGGAATCCTTTCCCCATTTCTTGTTTTTGTCAGGTTTGTCAAAGATCAGATAGTTGTAGATGTGTGGTGGTATTTCTGAGGCCAATGTTCTTTTCCATTGGTCTATATCTCTGTTTTGGTAACAGTACCATGCTATTTTGGTTACTGTAGCCTTGTAGTATAGTTTGAAGTCAGGTAGCATGATGCCTCCAGCTTTGTTCCTTTTGCTTAGCATTGTCTTGGCAATGCGGGCTCCTTTTTTGTTTCACGTGAACTTTAAAGTAGTTTTTTCCAATTCTGTGAAGAAAGTCATTGGTAGCTTGATGGGGGTGGCATTGAATCTATAAATTACTTTGAGCTGTATGGCCATTTTCACGAGATTCATCCTTCCTATCCACAAGCATGGAATGTTCTTCCATTTGTTTGTGTCCTCTTTTATTTCATTGAGCAGTGGTTTGTAATTCTCCTTGACGAGGTCCTTCACATCCCTTATATTCCTAGGTATTTTATTCTCTTTGTAGCAATTGTGAATGGGAGTTCACTCATGATTTGGCTCTCTGTTTGTCTGTTATTGGTGTATAGGAATGTTTGTGCTTTTTGCACATTGATTTTGTATCCTGAGACTTTGCTGAAGTTGCTTATCAGCTTAAGGAGATTTTGGGCTGAGACGATGGGGTTTTCTAAATATACAATCATGTCATCTGCAAACAGGGACAATTCGACTTCCTCTTTTCCTAATTGAATACCCTTTATTTCTTTCTCTTGCCTGATTGCCCTGGCCAGAACTTCCAACACTATGTTTAATAGGAGTGGTGAGAGAGGGTACCCCTGTCTTGTGCCAGTTTTCAAAGGGAATGCTTCCAGCTTTTGCCCGTTCAGTATGATACTGGCTGTGAATTTGTCATAAATAGCTCTTACTATTTAGAAATATGTTCCATCAATACCCAGTTTATTGAGAGTTTTTGGTATGAAGGGCTGTTGAATTTTGTCAAAGACCTTTTCTGCATTTATTGAGATAATCATGTGGTTTTTGTCTTTGGTTCTGTTTATGTGATGGATTACATTTATCGATTTGCATATGTTGAATCAGCCTTACTTCCCAGGGATGAAGACAACTTGATCTTGGTGGAAAAGCTTTTTGATGTGCTGCTGGATTCATTTTGCCAGTATCTTATTGAGAATTTTCGCATTGATGTTCATCAGGGATAGTGGTCTAAAATTATCTTTTTTTGTTGTGTCTCTGCCAGGCTTTGGTATCAGGATGATGCTGGCCTCATAAAATGAGTTAGGGAGGATTCCCTCTTTTCCTATTGATTGGAATAGTTTCAGAAGGAATGGTACCAGCTCCTCCTTGTACCTCTGGTAGGGTTCAGCTGTGAATCCATCTGGTCCTGGACTTTTTTTGGTTGGTAGGCTATTAATTATTGCCTCAATTTCAGAGCCTGTTATTGGTCTATTCGGGGGTTCAACTTCATCCTGGTTTAATCTTGGAAGGGTGTATGTGTCCGGGAATTTATCCATTTCTTCTAGATTTTCTACTTTATTTGCATAGAGGTGTTTATAGTATTCTCCGATACTTGTTTGTATTTCTGTGGGATCAGTGGTGATATTCCCTTTATCATTTTATATTGAGACTATCTGATTCTTCTCTCTTTTCTTCTTTATTAGTCTTGCTAGTGGTCTATCAATTTTGTTAATCTTTTCAAAAAACCAACTCCTGGATTCATTGATTTTTTGAAGGGCTTTTTGTGTATCTATCTCCTTCAGTTTTGCTCTGATCTTAGTTATTTCTTGCCTTCTGCTAGCTTTTGAATGTGTTTGCTCTCACTTCTATAGTTCTTTTAATTGTGATGTTAAGGTGTCAATTTTAGATTGGCAAGGACAGCACCAAGCCATGAGGGATCCAATCCCATGACCCAAACACCCCCCACCAGGCCTCACCACAAACATTGGAAATTACATCTCAACATGATATTTGGGTGGGACAAATATCCAAACCACATCAGTGGCCATAAACTCAAGGTTTGGCATCTACGACTGATTGGACACCAAAAATTAAAGGACTTATCAGAACCAGTCTTATAAGGCAGGTGTGGTTCCTTGCTATGAAAAGTGCCTATTATGTGTTTTTTCAAACTTCTCTTTTGTAAACGATACTTCATAGAGTGGCTGTCCCTTTGCTCACATGTCAGATGTGCTTGGAGATCAGGGTGTGAACAGTTTATTACTTATAGCTTAGTTTGTAGCTGCTGAGCTGTGAGAAGTCACATTCACATTTGAAGCCAAGGGCTGCCCATCAACCAGAGATCCTGGAATTGGTTGTCGAGGAAATCACTGAGTGACTGAGATAATGGGTATGTACTGAGTGGAAGTGTGAGTACAGACATTTGGGTGACCAAAGGAGTAGAGCATGGTAGGCACTTCACGTAGTTTCCTGAAATCCATCTAAATAAATAAAGGATTCCATTTAAGGGCTCAATATGGCTGTGTGACTTAATTCTGGACAATGGGACATAAGCAGAAGAAACATATGGAGCTTCCAGATCCTTCCCTCCTTTATGTATTTCCCATACTGTTCACTGCCCTACGAATAGGCTGGAAAATGCTGACTCAGTCAGCTTGTAGGATGAAATAGAAATCAAGTGTGGAGACTGGCAAATCAACACAAAATAAAACATTCTCTTCCAAAGCAACATTTCAGGGGAGAGAAGATGTCAAGTGGCTCAGAGAGGTTGAACAAATTGTCCAAGGGCAACCAGCAGAGTCATACCCCGAGGTTGGTCTCAGTTTTTCTTCTCTTATTGATTCTCTTTTCACTACACAAACCAGCCACTCAATATAAAAGTCAACAACTACTAAAAGAACATTTAAGTGTGTATGGTAACATTTAAGTATAGTGGTCTTTGAGATAAAATACAGGTAGACATATGTATGAGTCAGGGTTCTCTAGAGGGACAGAACTAATTATATAAATAAAGGGGAGTTTATTAAGTATTAACTCACACAATCACAAGGTTCCACAATAGGCCATCTGCAAGCTGAGGAGCAAGGAGAGTCAGGCTAAGTTCCAAAACTGAAGAACTCGGAATCCAATGCTCGATTGCAGGAGGCATCCAGCACAGGAGAAAGATGGAAACTGGGAGGTTGGCCAGTCTCATCTTTTCACATTTTTCTGCCCCCTTTGTATTCTAGCTGTGCTGGCAGCTGATTAGATGGTACCCACCCAGATTAAGGGTGGGTCTACCTTTCCCAGCCCACTGACTCAAATGTGAATCTCTTTTGCCAGCACCCTCACAGACACACTTAGGATCAATACTTTGCATCCTTCAATCCAATCAAGTTAACACTCAGTATTAACCATCACAACATATGACTGGCTAGAGGTTGCTGTTTTTTTAACATACAGAAAATGTATACACATCAATATAGAAAACACTAGGTAAATATTAGTAGAAAATAAACATACCCAAGTAGAAAATTAATAAAGAAGAAATACAAATAATCACTAAATCTATGAAAATATAAAAATCCATAAACACAAAGATGTATTAATTTTATTGCTTATTATATTGGCAAATGAATCGGAAATCATCTAAATGTCACAAAAGCAATAGTTAAATAATTTCTGATTCATGGATGAATGAAGCAATATTTAACCATTAAAGTTAGGATTTTAAAGTTAAACTAATAGCATGGAGAATCATTTATTTTACAGTTTTAAATGAAGAAGCTGAAAAACGATATGGGTTGAGTATGATATGAAGCATCTTTTCTTTTTTTTTTTTTTTTAAGAACTGGAGTTTCGCTCATGTTGCCCAGGCTGGAGTGCAGTGGCACGATCTCAGCTCACCGCAGCCTCTGCCTCCTGGGTTCAAGCGATTCTCCTGCCTCAGCCTCCTGAGTAGCTGGGATTACAGGCATGTGCCACCACACCGGGCTAATTTTGTATTTTTAGTAGAGACGGGGTTTCTCCATGTTGGTCAGGCTGGTCTCAAACTCCTGACCTCAGATGAACTGCCCACCTCGGCCTCCCAGATATGAAGCATTTTTAAACATCATGGAATAAAAGACCTGAAGGAAAATGTTCCAAATATTTTAGGTCTCTTGATGGTGTTCTTTAAAGAAGTTTTTATTTACACTTGTCTGTGCTTTCCTACATTGGCTGTAATAATACATAATAGATTTGTAGCCGGAAAAACAATGTTTGAACTCACAAATACCTCCAAATTCAGAGCAAAGGGCATGTCACTCTGACACCTGGCGTTTTCACAATGTCTCCCATATGCTTTTCTCAGACATGTGGCTGCCTCTTCCAGAACTTCCACTCCCATGATAATCGTACAATATTTGACTTCCAATCCCCTGCTAATTGTACTATACCTAATCCTCACACACTCTGATCTGGCCATTTTCTCTTCAGTACCTGACTTATCTTCCCTCCTCCTCCACTGAGCCAAACACTTAAAGGCTCAAGGTTGCTGGGAAGGAAAAGGATCCTGTTACGTATGGAAGACACACGCTAATAGTGCCAGCAGTGTGGAGTAGGGACCAGTGGCCCTCAGCAAGCTGGCTATAGACAGTTCTCAAGGCAGTAAGTAAAGAAGCAGAATTGGCAGAATAATGTTCGGCTTCTTGAGTATAATGAGCATGATGGTGACGACGACGTTGATGATAACGATGATGATGATGACAGGGCTTGTATTTTGTCAGTGGTGTTCAAAGTTTTAATTTGCTAATATTTTACTGTGATTGTATTTTACAAAAGTAACTTCCATACAGATTGGAAATAAAAACAATAATAAACAAAAAAAAAACCTAAAACATACAAGCATCTGGTTCGTCACCACAGATTCTCTGAGAAGCACAGTGTGAGAGCTGCGTCCTTGTGGGCACAGAGGCAGTGAGTTCTTGTGATCAGATCCTGGGTTGCTGCAGAGGGAATGCCAGCAAAGGAGGGATGGAGAAACAAGTAGAAGGTAGCTTTCTCCCAGGATCACCTGGGAGAAAGAGAAAAGGAATTCTGAATGGTGACTTCTGCATGTTCAGAAAAATCTATCAGAATAAAAGCCCATCAGTGACCAAGGGGATCTTTTTCCTGGCTTGTCCAATCATGTCTTTGTAAAACTGCTCTCTGCCCTTGCTGTGAAACAGTGAAGTAAAGACCCAGATGTGCCGGGAGATCAGGTTACCCTTCTCAGAGTCCCCTCCCACCCGCTATACACATCTACCCTCCGGAAGAGTGATACCGGATGTTATTTGGGGGAAAATGCATGAACAAGTTTACATTTGTGGCCTTAGGGCACTGGCAGAGTAGGTGTTCCCCAAACATTTGTTAAAGAGAATCTTGTGTTTTTGTAAAAACAAGAAAAACCACCACTCTCAATGTGCCCACCTCAATTTCCTTGCACTGCATAAGGGTTCAGCTAAAATAGAAGGATAATGTTTCCAAACTAGACTAAGGAAGCTGATAAATTTGATCTTGGTGAACAAGAGGGAAATCTTCAGTTCTTACAATAGAATCTTCTTCCAGGCCCTGAGATTGGAGTAATCCCCATGCTTTGTCACAGGATTAGATGTGAAATCACATCATTTGCTTCCTTCAAAGTTTCCAAGCATCTTAGTTCTCACTTTTATTACCTGCTCTTATCAATCAAGAACTACTACAATGCTTTTCACATTTTTCTTTCATGCTGTGACTTTATTTAAAACAGGGAACTTTTTGTACACCTGGAAACTGTCTAGCAAAGGATAGACACTTCAGAAGACACACACACACAAGTTGGGTAGTAGTGGCTCTGATTTCTAGAAATACAAAGAAAACTGTACTCACAAAGAGATCCTTACAGCTGGTTCCTTCCATTCATGAGAGGATAAAGTTAATGAGCCCAAGGTCAGGGGATCAATCACCATATGAACCACTTAAGTCTGGGCTGGGGCAGAACTTTGTCCCCCAGCAAAAAGCTGCACCCTGTCATCACCATCTTGTAAATGTCAGGCACCAGTCGCAAATGGAACTGGAACAGAAAATGTGGACAGTGTCAAAGTTTCCAACCAACGACTGCAAAACAACTAGAAAATTATAACCATCATCATCACACTTCCTCACAATTATAAGCTGTTCTGACATGTAAAATATGTTTGTACATATTTCTTTATTCACTTTCAAATATTGTTGATCCCATCGGCCACCTAAGGAAGTAAGTGTTGTGCTGTTTAATTTTAGAGATGAAGAAATCGAGACAAAAAATGTTACTCAAGCAATGAGTGGCAGATCCAGGACTCCAGCCAGATGTTGACAAATACTGCCTGAAAACCAAAATTTAGTAACGGGGAAAAGGTGAAATTTTCTTTGTACATAAAAGAAGATCTTTTCTCTTTCGTACAGTTTTACCAAAAGGCAAGGGTATACCATTATCACTTAAGAGCAAAATAAAGTTGAAATAAGTCCTTCGCACTAGGTGAACATTGTCTCAGGAAGTGATTGACTGGGAGAGTTGTAGCTCTGGGCTTAGAAGGAATGTGAATTCTGCTTTTCCAAAAGCAGATAAGAGCATCTGTGACTCCTCTGCTTGGCATCACAGAACCTCAGGACCTGAAAGAGAAGGACCTGGAGAAGTCATCCTTCTTAGCTGCTTCTCCCCGTAGAAGAAATGAGAGTTCCGTTTCTAATATCCCGGTTCTCTGGAAGCCGACTTTGAGCCAGGGTTTGGCATAAAGATATTTATTAGGGATCAACACCTGTGGAAAGAAGCAGGAAGGAACAGAACCGGCCTGGGAAAAAGGCAACACCATTGTGCAGGCTGAAAGGAGCCATGGCCAGTCCCACAGGAGCTCCAGAAAGGAATATTGTCCATGGCAAAGGTCCCCATTGTGCAGAATGTCTGGCCTTTACCCCAACCTTGTTCTCCTGGCCTCGGGTTGCCCTGGGAAAGTTGTAACCCCAGGCCAGGTGGCTCTCCTCAGCTGGGGGCAGAACTTACAGGAGCAGAGAGCTGGGGGCCTTGGGCTGACCCCACTACTGGGCATGGCAGCAGGCCCTCCCTGGGGGTGGGATCTAGACAGTGTGTCTATAGGTCTCATTGGATCCACCCCATTGGTGAGGGATGACAGAGGTACACAGCAAGGAAATATCCAAATTCATCTAGGAATGGCCCATAAATACCGAACTAACTTAATTCACAGAAAGATAAAATCTAGATATAGAACCCCAGAGTAACAAACAAGAATAGTCATGAAGATTTAGTAGCCTCAGACGGAAGGCCAGGAAATCAGAGCTGCAGCCAAGCCTTCTTGACTATGGTAGCCAGAAAGAGGTGCCACATGGACACTCCCAGCTTATTCTCAATACAAAGATAGAAACATGTTTGTGAAAATAAGCCTAATTTCTAAGCCTAGCTTTCACTGGGGCAAAACTGTCAATATACTTCCTGCTGTAATTGGGACTGTCTAGGAACACAGGGGCTAAATCTCATAATGGAAGACCTAGATCAAACTTGTCCAACCTGTAGCCCAGAATAGCTTGGAATGTGGCCTAACACAAATCTGTAAACTTTCTTAAAACATTATAAGACTCTCTCTTTTTTTTTTTTTTTTTTTGACAGAGTCTTGCTCTGTGGCCAGGCTAGAGTGCAATGGCACCATCTCAGCTCACTGCAACCTCCGTCTCCTGGGTTTAAGCAATTCCCCTGCCTCAGCCTCCCAAGTAGCTGGGATTACAGGCACGTGCCACCACACCCAGCTAATTGTGTATATTTTAGTAGAGACAGGGTTTCACCCTGTTGGCCAAGATGGTCTTGATGTCCTGACTTCGTGATGCTCCCACCTTGGCCTCTCAAAGTGTTGGGATTACAGGCGTGAGCCACCATGCCCGGCCACATTATGAGATTCTTTTGCAATTTTTTTTTTTTTAGCTTATCAGCTATTGTTAGTGGTGGTGTATTTTATGTGTGGCTCAAGGCAATTCTTCTTCTTCCAACGTGGCCCAGGGAAGCCAAAAGATTGGACACCCCTGACCTACATGATACAACCTGGAGAACACCAACCCGAAGTGGAACCTGATGTTTTCTCTAAACCAGCAGAGAAGACCACTATCACATTCTCCTGCTGGATGTAAAGCTTCCTGACTTCACCATACACATTCGTGGTATATTTTATCTTTCAATGAAATAACAAATTACGTTTTTCCTACTGTACAAAAGAGAATTACATCAAGTTCTAGATGTGTATTTATTACAAGGTTATTTTTCACAGATTGCAACAAGTAGAGTGTGCAATGCTTGGTAAGTTTCTGTGAGAGACCTCTGCCCATTGTGACATCAGCTTGCTATTTAATGTCATTTATAAAGAAAAAGTAGAATCCACCCATTGAACACACACAAAATAAGGTCACCATACTGAGCTTCACTACAGTCTAATTTTCCCTTATTATGATCTCTATCATTTCTGTCCTCAGAGAAATTGCAAATGTGCTCGAAACTTCCTCCATCCCCTTCATGAAAACCATGCCACGCTGGGGAAAATCCCAGGCCCACTATTCTAGCCACTGATTAAAGAAGCAGAGCATCTAGATTATCTAGGTTTTGTGAGAATTCACTTCACTAGCACAAAGAGGACTGGAAACACAAATGTAAAAGCCAACATCGAGGTGAGAAAAGGTCAATGCATCTCTACATTGTTTCAAGCAAAAGATAAACGGTCAAAGAAATAACCGCTTTAACAGGTCTCTTGGTTTCTTTGGATCCTGAAATTTCAACACTTTTCTAATTCGAAAAAAAGATACATAAATTTACACCTACTTTATACTAATGGGTCACCCTTGGTTTTGTAATCATGTACAAATCTATACAGCACAGGCAAACAGAAAATGTGCTGCCATGGCATGGCCACTCATCAGATGCCCTTCAAAATGCATCAGTTCACTTGGTCGGTGTCCTTGAAAAAGGATTTCATTTCAGTTGTTCCAATTCTCTATTAATCAAACTTTCGATTCTTGTTTACATTTTAAGTAAAATTTTTCTACAGAAAACCCATATGCCAACAGCCTGATACACACATACTGTTCATCCAGGTTATTTATATTCAGCTAACAGATAGACAGTACCTTCTATGAACTAAGTACCATGACAAGAGCTTTACAGGCATCAGTATGAGGACTCACCAATGAGACCTCATTTTGCAACAAATAAAAAAAATGAAGATGAACGTGCCTCATGAAATCTTAGTTCATTGTGATACCTCCTTATTTGTACACAAGAGGCTTAGATCATAACAATACATGTTGGTCTGTGTTTTTACTAGTCTCAGAAATACCTTCGTGCATTGTAGAATCCTACAGTTCTCTTCTGTTTGCAGTCCTCTCCCTTTGCCATAACAACTGCCAGCACATGTGGTTGCCATGGCAAGCAGAGGAGGCATTATTAAGAAAGATAAGAGCTAAGACCTTACCTTATAATTCAACCTTGGTAGTTTATTTTTTCTCTTGAGTTCTTCATATTTTATGACCTACTTCATTTGCCCATGAACTCCAAATGCTTTCCAGATGCATCTGGACTTTAACAGATAACTGGGCAACAAAGGTACTCTTGGCTTTTTCCTGGTATTCAGCAGCAAAAGAGAAAACAAGCACCAATACTACAGAATCTCCAGGCCAACTACGAAAATGGCATGTAAAATTATTGTAAGATAAAAGAGTTAGATATTTAGCACAACCGGCTCTCTAAAAGGTTAGAAAAGAGTTTAAGAATGGAAAAACAAATAAGAAAACTACAAGTATTAATAAAGATTTAACTCCAGACTTAAATAAGGAATTCCAAATTGCTCCCCAAATTCCAATGAAAAGCACTCTGACCATTTGAATATGTCAGTTGTCAGCTCTTTTAATGAAATAAAATAGCAACCATACAGCAAGGCTGGTACTGCAGCATCCGCCTTACCGGTAAAAAAACTGCAGTTCAGAATCATCAAATTCCTTGCCCAGGATTGTCCCATGTAACAAACAACAGATGCAGCTCTTTTGACCTCGAGTCTGGCACACTTCACAGCATTTTATGCTGCCTCAGCAGTATTTTTCTTCATAGATTAATTATTTCCATTTGGTACAAGGTGGTCTTTTGCCAGTTTGAATGGCATGAACAATATTTTCTGTTGCAAAACCGTCCCTGGGGAGGCTTCCTCAATGCGGAGCTGTGATATTGCACTCCCCATCCACGCTCCTCTGAGTGCAGCCCGAAGGCACCCTTAGCCTCGCACATTTCCCTGAAAGTGAGAAGTTGTTCTTAGGTTTCCTGCACATCATAAACACCTGTGAAGGTCTGAAAATGGCGACTTCTTAGTCTTAACCTCTGAGATTGAAATTTAATTGGTCCAGAGTGTAACTTGGGCCTCAGGCTCCTTAAAAGCTCACCAGGTAATTTTGTTATGAGGAAAAGTTATAGAACCACAGATCTAAAACTTTAAAGAAACCTTCGGTTGTGTAATAGGTACCTTTATAGTGAGCAATGCATTAGAATCACTTGGACAGACAGTAAAATACATATTTCCAGGTCCTATCCTGGAAATACAAGGGTTGGAATCATGGGTAGAAATCCCATGATTCTGATGTAGTCAACAGTTGGCATTTTGCAAACTGCTGAGTTTAGACGCCTAAAACATGGACAGATTAGACAAATGGGCTATTGCAAACTTTGGGAATCACCAGAATCCTCTTTTAACTATCAGACCCTCTAAGGAGGCTTATTTCTGAAACGTAGCACCAATTATACATCATTCAGTCGTCATGATTTAGCAGCTGTTACAGAAAGAAAACACACGGAATGCCCACCTGACTGTGTGATGAGAAATGTCCTGTTACAGCAGCTGCCAGGCTGTGAAGCCTGGGTTCATTCAACTCTGGAAATCTGAAACAGAAGATAATAATTACATTTAAAAAAATCCACATGAGTGCCATTCAGGACATAGGTATGGGCAAAGGCTTCATGACTAAAATAGCAAAAGCAATGGCAACAAAAGCCAAAATTGACAAGCAGGATCTAATGAAACGAAAGAGCTTCTGCACAGCAAAAGAAACTATCATCAGAGTGAACAGGCAACCTACAGAATGGGAGAAAATTTTTGCAACCTACCCATCTGACAAAGGGTTAATATCCAGGATCTACAAAGAACTTAAACACATGTACAAGAAAAAAACAACCTCATTGAAAAGTGGTCAAAGGATATGAATAGATACTTCTCAAAAGAAGACATTTATGCAGCCAACAAACATATGAAAAAAAGCTCATCCTCACTGGTCATTAGAGAAATGCAAATCAAAACCACAATGAGATACCATCTGATGCCAGTTAGAATTGAGATCATTAAAAAGTCAGGAAACAACAGATGCTGGAGAGGATGTGGTGAAGTAGGAATGCTTTTACACTGTTGGTGGGAGTGTAAATTAGTTCAACCATTTTGGAGACAGTGTGGTGATTCCTCAGGAATCTAGAACCAGAAATACCATTTGACCCAGCAATCCCATTACTGGGCATAGATATACCCAAAAGATTATAAATTATTCTACTATAAAGACAAATACACACACACGTTTATTGCAGCACTGTTCATGATAGCAAAGACTTGGAACCAACTGAAATGCCAATTAATGATAGTCTAGATAAAGAAAATGTGGCACATATACACCATGGGATACTACACAGCCATAAAAAAGGATGAGTTCTTGTCCTTTGGAGTGACATGGATGAAGCTGGAAACCATCATTCTGAGCAAACTAATACAAGAACAGAAAACCAAACACTGTATGTTCTCACTCATAAGTGGGAGTCGAACTATGAGAATACATGAATTTAGGGAGGGGAACACCACACACTGGGGCCTGTCAGGGGGTAGGGAGTAAGGGGAGGAGGGATAGCATTAGGAGAAATGCCTAATGTAAATGACAGGTTGATGGATGCAGCAAACCATCATGACACATGTATACATATGTAACAAACCTGCACGTTCTGCAAACGTATCCCAGAACTTAAATAATAATTTTTTAAAAATTCACATTAGCCAGGCACGATGGCTCACACTTGTAGTCCCAGCTACTTGAGAGGCTGAAGCAGGGGGATCACTTGAACCCAAGAGTTCAAGGCTACAGTGAGCTGCCATCATGCCACTGCACTCCAGCTTGGGCAACAGAATAAGACCTTGTCTCTAAAAAATATAAAATAATAATTTCCACATCATTGTTCAGAAATTAATTTCTCTTCAAAATGCTTGATGTTCTTTTGCCCTCGGTTAGTCGTTTATTCATCTGGTTATCTTGACAGGATCACCAGTGATTTTAGGTTGACATAAAACTTTTGCAAAACTGATTATACCCAGAGTGTTCAGTGACAAAGGTCAATTCTGTATTTGTAATAAAATGTCAGTTGAGGCCAGTCTTGGTAGCTCAAGCCTGTAACCCCAAAACTTTGGGAGGCTGAGGCAGGCAGATCACCTGAGGTCAGAAGTTCGAGACCAGTGTGGACAACATGATGAAACCCCATCTCTACTAAAAATACAAAAAAATTACCCAGGTGTGGCATTGGGTGCCTATAGTCCCAGCCACTCGGAAGGCTGAGGCAGAAGAATCACTTGAACCCAAGAGGCAGAGATTGCACTGAGCTGAGATCATGTCACTGCACTCTAGCCTCAGTGACAGAGTGAGACTTCGTCTAAAAAAAAAAAAAATTAAATAAAATAAATAAATAAATAAATAAAATGTCAATCGCAACTTGTCAAAACTTTAAAAAATGAGACAGGTCTCCCTTCAACTCCACTTACATTGCATCCTTTTTTGTGGAACCCCCTGTATGAGCTCCTTTCTATTGAGTGCTTGTTGCTAAGACTCCCATTACTTCCTAATCAAATCCAACCCTATTCCAAAGAAAGGGCCTAAACCTCATTTTCCTCTTGATATAATACACTGGAGGTAACTTTCAATGCCGCCTCTTTTAGTGAAGACATTATCTGACTTACAAAAAATACACAGGTACGTTTAACACAAATTTCCTGTTTATTATGTACCAGCATGTACTACGGGGGGACTAGAGAGAAACGAGTAAGACAAAGCCATGTTTCAAAAAGCTTGCTACTCTCCAAGAGAAACATATTAAACCAATACACATCAAGGATTGTATTCCATGTAGACATAGCCATAATGAGGATTCACAGGCATGGGTAAGTTAGTAAAGGCTTTCATTGAGACATGATCTGACTCATAGAGGATTTATTGGAATTTTACAATTAAAAAAAAAAACAAAGTGCACTCAAAGAATTTGTGCTTCAGAAAACATCCACAGCAAACTCACCATTTGAAAGTTATTCATGATGACTGCCCATAGGAGACAGGGAAGATCCCAGAGGAATTTGAATTAAGAAGTTTGCAGGAGGCCTGGAGGAGGCCCTTGAATGCCATGAGAAGAAGTCTGTGCTTTTTCTTTGTTCAATTTGTAGTCACTAGGATGACAATCCCAGATTTGTGTTTTAGAGATCTATCTAGCAGTTGTATGAGAGATGCGTCTAAGCAGGTCAAGAATGAAGGTACGAGAATATCGGGTAGTTCTTACAAAAGTCCAGTTGTGCAATGATGGGAGCTTCTATTAAGTCATGGGGGGACGGGTTAGGATATGAGCTGATTGACTTGAGATAGGTGTAAAAGTAAAGCAAGGATTTGGACAGTCAGGATGAAGTTAATTGAAAATTCAGATATCAAGGAAGAATACATAAGATTTTCATTTGAAACAGGGAGAAAGTAAAGAATTGTTCAATAATTTTTCCGAGTTTTTCCAATAAAGACGTGTAAGTGGTTGACTCTCTTTTTTAGGCATTTCATTTTCCCCTGCCAGATTTTAAAGTTCCTTCAAGATTGAAATCATCTTTTACTGACTACCTGCATCTCTAATAGTGCGTTGCACAGGTAGGAACTCAGAATAAATAATCAAACAAAATTACACGTTAGCAAAACCTATCAAAGTATCAGGAGTGTAAAACACATGAAACGATGCAATGCATTGCCCAGTATTTCAAGTTTCACGTCGAAGAGGACAAAGTGATGCATGCGTCTGTTGGGCTTGTTGAGGACTTTTTCCTGGCTAGCTTTTCCCCAACTGGTTTGTTCATAGCCGTGAAACTTGCAAGCCTGATTCTCTGACTTTTGGGGAGAATACTGAGCTATATGACATTATTAAATGAGTGCATTTCTAGCTAGAGCATACTCTATTATTTGCAACCAAGAACCATATTCATATTTTAAATAAAATCATGCTTTATAATGCCAAAGAGCTTATTTGGCAACAAAAGCTAATATTAATCTTCATTAATTTATTAATTCTTTCATTTACTAGAAAATATCTAAAGATTGCCTACTATGTGCTCTGCAGTATTCCTGGGGCTGAAGGCAGTCATGAACATGACATGTGTGCCCTCTCTGTCAGGACACTAAAATAGTCTAGCAGGGGAATCAGATAATAAACAATACAAAAAAAAAAAAAACCTAGATATTCCTAGAAGTTCTGTGAAAAAAAATAGAGGGATTAAGGGAGAAACTTCAGTCAGTGTAACTTCTTTAAGAGTACTCAGTGAAGACAGCTTTGAAGAGGTGGTATTTAATCTAAGATCTGAAGAAGGAGACACGGTGAGGAGTGCAGTAAACGGTGCAGGGAAGGAAGGAAGGAAGGGAGAGCTTGGCTTACAAAAGCCTGATCTGGAGCCTGGTAAGGGAATGAAGTGAGCCCTAGGATGAACCTGGGCTGTCCTGACTTCCAGGCTAAGATTATAAGGTCATATTAAGCAAGACACTGACAGATTTTAGCAGCATGATCAAATTCAGCCTTTTTCTGACTGCTGTGTTTTAGAACAGCGGTCCTCAAACTGTTTGGCACCAGGACTGGTTTTACCGAAGACAAATTTTCCAAGGATGGGATGGGGGGATGGGGGGATGGTTTTGGGATGAAACTGTTCCACCTCAGATCATCAGGCATTAGATTCTCACAAGGAGTGTGCAACATAGATCCCTTGCATGCACAGTTCACATTAGGGTTTTGCACTCTTATGAGAATCTAATGCCACTGCTGATCTGACAGGGGATGGAGCTCAGGTGGTAATGCTCGTCCCCCACTGCTCACTTCCTGTTGTGTAGCCCAGTTCCTAACAGGCCATGGACGGTTACCAGTCCAAGGCTGGGGCATTGGGGACCTCTGTTTTTTATTTATTTATTTATTTATTTAGTTTGAGACGGAGTCTCACTCTGTCGCCCAGGCTGGAGTGCAGTGGCATGATCTCGGCTCACTGCAATCTCCACCTCCCGGGTTCACGTCATTCTCCTGCCTCAGCCTCCCGAGTAGCTGGGACTACAAGCGCCGCCACCACGCCCGGCTGATTTTTTGAATTTTTAGTAGAGATGGGGTTTCACCGTGTTAACCAGGACGCCTGGCTAATTTTTGGTTTTTTAGTAAAGACGGGGTTTCACCATGTTGACCAGGCTGGTCTCAATCTCCTTACTTAGTGATCCCCCCACCTCGGCCTCCCAAAGTGCTGGGATTACAGGCGTGAGCCACCGCGCACAGCCGGGGACCTCTGTTTTAAAAGACACATTCACAGGGTGGGCACAGAAGGAAGGGCACCAGAAAAAGGGTTGTCTAGAGAATAGAGAAAACTGCTTTGGCAAGGCTGGTGGTTACAGAGACAGAAATCACTAACTAGGTGGATTCAACACCATTTGATGCTGGAATCTATTATGGCTTGTTGTTTGCTGGGTTGCATATAGGAGGGAGAGAGTGAAGAAATAAGTGATTTTTAGTTCTTGTTTAAGCAACTGGATGGTTTCGCTATCTCATGGTGTGAGAAATGTCAGAAGAGGGGCATTATTTAAGTTTGGGGTGAAGAAGAATGTCAAGAGTTCAGTTGAGAAAATATAAAGCAGAGACACCTGCAAGATACCAAGTGATGGTATCAAATACATAAATCTAGAGGGTGGAGAAAAGTCCAATATATAAATAGAAATTTGAGGATATTTACAAACAAATGGCACAAACAGCCATGGGGATGAATAAAATCACCTAGGAAGAGTATTATTCATTAGAGTGGGCAGAGAACTAAGGAAGTCCAGCATTTTAGGGCTGGGTAAAGGAGGTGAGTCACAAAAGGAGGCTATGAAGGAACGGCCAGAAAAGAAAGAGAAATCTCAGATGACCGTGCTGTCACAGGTCAAGTTATGTGAGCATTACCAGAAGGATGTCATGGTATCTTGTTAACTTTTGTAAGATAAGGAAAGGAAAGCGTATAATCTAAGGGGAATGATTGGGGAAAGAGGGGAATTTAATGATACGAGAGAGTAGGATAATTAAAGAAATGAAGCACTTGTAAAGGAAAAAAAAAAAAAAAAAAGCAACAAACATGATCCAGAGCTCCTGTAGCAAAAAGAGTCTTTGTTAGAAGACGGAACAATTCCTCCATAAATAGAAAAGAAGATGAGTCCAGGCTCAGACAGGTGCACAGAGTCAGTGCTGGGGAGGTGAAGGGGCACCCAGTGGCTTTTGTTTTTCTAATGAAGTGAGAGGCAACGCCATCTGTGGACAGCATGTGGCGGGAGTGGTGCAGAGGGGAATGATGGGGGATGAGCTTGAATAGAAAAACAAAGGTCTAAAATAATTAGAGCAGAGAGTGGGAGAATGAGCTTATTAGAGGAAAACCTGTAGGATTTCTTAGAATTTTTGAGTGAGAATTTAAATTATTAATCATGAATGTATGAAGATGATATTATACTCTTTTATCTTTTTCTAAACATTCTATAGTGGTGTTCACATTCGCAGATAAAGACATGAAGACTATACGTGAATCTAACCAAGATTAGTGTTTTGAAAAACAAACAGAAGGAAACAATAAGCATGCAAGAGAAATGACAGTCTTTCTAAAGGGAAAGTTATTTTCAAAAGATGTAGCAGATTGAATTTTTGCTTCTACCTATTCACTCTGCTTTCTTGTAAAAAAAATTATATGCAGTTGCATCATGCACGAGATTTGTAGTGTCTCCCATTGGAGAAGCATGTATCCTCACCCAGATGACATCAAGCTTGTTTGTGTGACTTGCTTTGGCCAACGGCATGTAAATGAATGTGGCATGTATCACATCTAAGCCACACCATTGAGAGTCGTGTTTTGCCAGCCATGTCGTTCACTTTTCCATCCTTTGGGAAACAGTTGAGTTTCTACTCACACTGCTTCTCATCCTTTCAGCCAGAAGATCAAAGCTGTCTTCATCCAACATGGAGTAGCTGGTAAGGCAAGCTACAGTTGGCCCAATGTTGTTTGGGGTAATAAACCTGAACCTCTTCATTTGCTTTGGGGCTATTCTTATTTTGACTTTGTTTCCACTTACCCAGAACTTCTTATTCGATTAACTCATCTTAATTCAGTCTCTTACCCTTTGGACTTGATGTTAGTATTTGGTACCTTGCTGCTTGAGCTTGACTCTTGCAGTGACTCCTCACCGTGTCTCCTTCTTTAGATCCAATGAATCCCTCAGGGACTTTTCTGGAAATTTTCCTGGCCTTTTCTTCCTCCAACCTGTCTAGCTATTCCTGCACTGTCTGGACCCACAAGCTCAGAGACAGGGCAGATTTGAACAGTTCCTGTTCTGAGGAATGCTCAAGGGGAATTGATTGTTCCTGATTGCGAAGGCTACATAGTAGGTTGTGCCTCCTCCTCAATTTAACTAGAAACAGAAGATGATACTCAGGGCCCTCAAGGAGGTCATTCCAATCTGGAGAAGCTGGTTCTAATGAGATCCAGTGGCCAAGAAAGAAACTTGTAGCAGCCAATTCAAGTGGCTTCTGCCATAAACATAGCATAGATTGTCCTTGAAAATCTAGGTGCCTTGTTTTCCAAAGGTCTTCTTTTGAGCTCAAGACATTCAGGCTGTACTATTATGCATATAGCTTAGAAATATAATGATTTTAAAATAAATTAAATTAAAGTCGAAATATTGTTTGAGATATGAAAAGTGTTGCAGACTGAATCGATATAAAAGGTGTTGCAGACAAATTGCATCCTTTGAAGTCCTAATCCCTGATGCAACAATGTCTGCAGATGGGGCCTTGGGGAAATAAGTAGGTTTACATGAGGTCCTCGGCTCTGGTCTGATGGAAGAGACACCCGAACATTTTCTTTCTCTTTGTGTGTGTATGTGTGTGTGTGTGCGCGCGCGTGCGCCTGCATGCACCAAGGATGTCACAAAAAGGTGCCCATCTACAAAACAAGAAGGGGGCCCTGACAGAGAACCAATTGGCTAGCAACTCGATCTTGAACTTCCCAGCCTCTGGAAGTGTGAGAAATAAATTTATGTTGAAAAAATCACCCAGTCTATAGTATTTTGGTATGGTGACCCGAACTGACTAACACAAAAGGTAAAAAGAGAAGAAATGTGTTTTCTATGACAAATCTGACTCAATTTTCCGTATTCCCACTTACTGGAATTTTTGAAAATCTTTTGGTTTACAATATTTCCTATTCAGGAAACAGTGCGCCTAAGCTCAGTCATATTTTACTGCCTTCATTCATCACCTGTCCTTAATGAAAAATAAATTTAAGTAAGTGAATGATGAGATGGATCAAATTATTCTCTAGAGCTCTAGAGGGTGTTTCATGCTCCCTAGATGGTATATAAACGCCTGAACATTTGTATACAAATTGATCAAACATGCAAATCAGTAATCTGGGACTGAAAAGACACAGAAATGATCTTGGAAATTGTATTTCAGAAAAAAAAAATTAGAGTATCATGTTGGTAGACACAAAAGAACTTTGATGAAAGCAGCTGTTAAATTGTTAATTTAACATGAAGATGGAGCTGATGATTCAAAAATGATCAACTAGGTTGCAGATATTCTGCACTCTGAATAGCATAGGCTGCACGGCATTCAGCCCGCTCCTCTGCTGTCATTTGAGGCTGCATTCTATCTGCATTAGCAGAACTGTTAATAAATCACATGAGCAAGAAATGAGGAACTGAAAATCTCCAGGTGTTTGATAATGCCTCAAATATCTTCACCACATGTTTCAGAGGAGTCATGTGAGTTCAGAAACATGACTTGGTGATTACTCACTGCATTGCTCTGGCTACAGCCTAGTTAACTTCTACAGGATAAATTTAAATACCAGGTTAGGGTCACTATGATGCTTTCTTCTGCCTAGCCCTCAGTACTCTCTTTGATCCTTTGTGTACGGTAGAGATCGGTACCCATTGGTCAACTCATGGTTCCTTTGTCATAGAACATTTGTTTTCCTTACCAAGTCCAGATTTGTTCTCATTCTCTCTCTCTCTCTCTACCTTGCCCCCCTCTCTCTCTCTCCTTCTCTCTCTCTCTCTCTCTCTCACACACACACACAGAAAAATACTTTAAGATAAGAATAGAATGGTAAAAGAGAAAAGTTGTGCTTGTCTAGTCTCTAGGTTTAATATAAATGTTATTATTCAAAGGACAATTCTTAGTGTTATAATTGAGAAACTGTGAGCTGAAGTCTGTAATTAAAACATAAACTCATTGGCATCTACTAGTAACTGATTGGACACCAAAACTTAAAGGACTTATCAGAACCAGTCTTATAAGGCAGGTATGGTTTTCTACAAGAAATCTGCAAGACAGGGGATGTGACAACCTTTGAGATGTAAGTCTCAAATTCTGGGGGCCGTTGACATGGTGTCTGATGCATCTTAATATCCTAGGAACAAAACATTAGAAGGGCAGAGGTGAGCTGATCGTCAAACACACGTGATCTGACGTTCACGACAACGTTCTTCATTCTAATCCAAATCAACCTCTTGATTTTATTTTTGTTTCTTTCTCAAACTCTTTTGTTTCTCAAATCAATTTCTAAATAGAGATAATTCTACCTTGTTCTATAAGTATGTTTCCCGGTGTGTTTTATTTAATTCTGTTCAAAAGATCAAGGGAAGGAAGAACCCTTGATACTCCCTGAAAATATAAATATACTCATTAGCGCTTTTGACAAGATGGTTCGTACAGTGCTTTCAGCCCAATAAGGAGACATCATTGTAACAGTAGCACAGGACTCTCCCTGCATTTGTGCAGAAAGGACAATAGCCAACTAATTAGTTTTAAGAGAAGACTCAAGATATCACTTGTCCACAAAGATTCCCACCAAAATGTAGGACTTGGCTCAAAACTTTCCTCTTAGAAAAAAAAATTCTAAGAGTTACAGTAGATTCTGTTAGGAAAACATTGTCATCAGAGAACCCTCTGAATTACCTGGAGATGGAAGGAGAAGCCCCCATTCTCACCCCACTGGCTTAGTTTTTCCAACAGAACACACGTATAGACCTCTGCAAGTATTCTCCTGTATATCTGATTCAACTAGCCGTTTTCCTGCTGGCATGACATTTATGAAACAGCAGGGGAAAGGCAAACATATGTGACTCCAAGGACATCTCATCAGGCAGAGAGATGACTGTGAAGAAGTGTTTAGGGGCCCAGAATTCAGGGGAAATTTTATTAAGAACAAAATCCAGGCCCTATCACTGACTCTTGTACACTTATCTTCCTAAGCCTCAATTCCCTCATTTGTATAATAAGAATCATCTTCACATCACAAAGTGGTGGTGAGAATTAGATCACATACGTCAAGTGCATATTGCATAATAAATACCCCCCAAATATTCTCTATGTATGTATGTATGTATCTATCTATCTATCTATCATCTATAGTATTTAGGTCTCCCCTAAGCAAATACAAGAATAAGATAGTCACAATCTAGCCTTAGACAGCTAGGGTTTTATTGAAATCAAAATCATTTTGATTTAACTGAATTATGAGACTTTAAAAGTAGCCACATACACGTTGGTAGTATTACTAGCATCACTAGAAGAATTATTTAAGAACAATAGCAATGATAGTTCCATTTATTTTAGCTAAACAGATTGCTTCAGATTACTAGATCCAATTTTGAATTCTATTTATTAAGATATATTTAACATGTATCTTCATATCTATTATCTATCTATTTATCTATCCATCTATTTACACAGACACATATAGATATAGATGAATGCTCAGAGAAGAGCAATCTGAATAATTAAATTTAAAAGTAAAAAAATGAAGAAACTTGTGTTAACAAGAATGGTATAGAAAAGAATACTCAGAAGCACAATATAATTATCTTCAAATATTTGTTAGACTAACATGAGAAAAAGGTTAGAAAAACTGTGAAGGGCTTTATGGAGTAAACAATCTGATAGCAGCTGAGGAAAGCAGAAGTCATCACAAAATTCGAGAACATTTCTAATATTTGGAAATATTCAAGATAATACGAGATGTCTTGTAAAATATGAAATCTGTTTATTGTCATTCTATTCAATAAAACTTATTAGTTGCACATTCTACTCAAGACACCAATTTAGATATTATAAGCATCCAAAAGATCTATACAATATTGTTTCTGTCCTTAATATGTTTATAATCTTGAAGCCAAAATGGTTACTGTGTAATCATGATATAGCAAGGTAGAGAGAAAGTGCTACAGGAGTGGAAAAGAAAATATTTCTGCCCTCCTCATTAAAATGGTACATTTCTTTCCCTGTTCCCAAAAAGAAAAGTATCTGAAGTTTATATGAGCATGAAACACTTTAGTTTGGATAGAAAGAGATAAAAGATGAAGTCAGATTTAAGAATAAGACTCAACAATTAACAGGAATAGAAGAAAGACAAGTATTTTCTATCATACATTGTTCAGTCTGCATTTTCAAAGAATGCCGTTAAAAGGATGTAATTAGGGGTAATGAGGTGCAAAATTTCATGTATAAAAAATGATCTTGTTAAGGACAGTTTAGGCAGATAGTGCAGCTAAAAAAATGAATGTTAACTCTCTACTAACTCTATGCCAATATTATATATCCCTGACTTTTCTCTATATCAAATTCCAGTAGAATTTTTTTTAAATCCGAAATTTAAATGAATCTGGTATACAAATCTCCTTTTGATCAAAATTATTTGAGGGGTTTTTTTTGTGTTTTTTTTTGTTTTGTTTTGTTTTTCATTTAAAAGTGGCCAGATCTCATCACAGTCTTGAATAGTAAGATGCCTTTTGCTCGGCTCTCATTCATTAGTCATCTTCTCACCCACACTGATCACACTCAGGAGTCTGGAGAAAGTGTCTATCACAGAGATGCTTTCCTTCCTAACCTCTGTTAAGAAGGTAGTTGGCCTGAGTACGTCTCTGCAGTTGAGTCCCTCTGTTCAGCCTCACCCTCCTTAGCAAAGAGCAGAATATTCAGATCAGGGGGCTAATTCCCAGGCTCTGATGATCCTAGAACCTTTTCTCAAAATGTGTTTCTTAACTCTAATCTCATAGATTTGGTCAATGAAAAACTGAATATTTCATCACGTAAGGTCAAAATATGTAGTATACATATCATTTTAGGTGTTATAGGAAAGCAAGCAATAGTATAAGCCTGGGTAAGTGGCAAATGTTTCCAAAATATCTTTAAAAATTTCTTCTCTTAAGTTTGGTATCTATTGTGACAAATCCAGTAAAACCCAAGCTGATCCTTAGTTTGACATTCACTTCAATACACATTTAATTGAACATTTCCAAGGTGAGAAGATTTACTGTGCACTAGAAAAACTCACGAATACTTTCAGACTGTGGGAGAAACAGATGAAGCTGATGGTTCCTCTGCAGTGTGGTGAGTTCTTCTGCAGGTACCACAGAGTGATGTGTCACACCCCTGATGAGCTTCTAAATCCAGCGGTATGTGCAAGGCAAAGCTTTCTGATAGATGCTACTAACTTGAACTAAAAAACAGTTAGTACAATGTTGTTTTTTTTTTTTTTTTTTGAGGCAGAGTCTCGCTCTGTCGCCCAGGCTGGAGTGCAGTGGAATGATCTCGGCTCACTGCAAGCTCCGCCTCCCGGGTTCATGCCATTCTCCTGCCTCAGCCTCCCGAATAGCTGGGAGCACAGGCGCCGCCACCACACCCGGCTAATTTTGTTGTATTTTTAGTAGAGACGGGGTTTCACCGTGTTAGCCAGGATGGTCTCAATCTCCTGACCTTGTGATCCACGCGCCTCGGCCTCCCAAAGTGCTGGGATTACAGGCTTGAGCCACCGCGCCCGGCCAAGAGTTAGTACAATTTTAACATTTGTGAAAAAGCCAGGAGAAGGGCAACTCTAGCAACTCCATGATTCCATCATAGGCTGTCACAATTGCTATTTCAGAGTGTATGTTTGCAAGTCATTGTTTATTCAGATCTGTGTCAACACAACATAATTGTGTCTTCTTTTCTGCCTTGAAACTCCTTCTTGTTCCAAGTTTCACATTTTTGTGGGAATATACAGATACTTACTGCATTTTAATTTTTGTTAACAATGGACAACAGAAAGGGTAAAAATGTAGTTCTCTCTGTTCAACTCATCTCTAAGTGTAATGCTGGAGGAGAGAGGATCACATCACGTGGAAACTAAGGTAGAACAAGAGGTATCAGCAGCATCGTTTCAATCCCAGGAGGGTCACAGTCTATACTTTTCACCACCAGCTCCTCATCTGGTGCAGCAGGAGAACGGGAGGAGGAGACATCGTCAGTGTTTCCTCCTGAACTCACTTGCCAGGGGCACCAGCTTTGCACAAATTCAAACAACAATGGCATGGACAGGTTTACAGTAAGATATGTCTATCCTGAAAAAAAAAGTTCACGGCCAACCCACTAGCTGTGCTCATTGCTTGCTGAGCTGCACGGAGCAAGGCCATCTTCTGAGATCTATGAATGTGTGGCATGGTAATGATCTCACCTTCCAAGGAGCTATTATGTATTTAATGATATGTGGATCCAGGGAAACAAAAGTCATGCACCCCGTCAATATCTGAGACAAACGGGAACATAGCATGGGGACTTTTGTTAATGTCCTGTTCTCTTCTTCTTCCACCTTCAATCTTAGCATGGAGAACTTCAGTGAAACTGATCTGGTTTCAAATAAAAGATTTGTACACTTTGACTATGAGGCATTTTGCAAGTTGCTTAACCTCTCTGAGGCTCAGTCCCTTGATTTGTGAGGCAGAGATAACACTTTTTTCAAAAGGTTGATTTAAGACCATAATAAAATCATGAGCATGAGAAACTTAGCGTAGAGTCTGGAACATTTCAGCCGCTCAATACATTTTGGTTTCTGTCCACTTTCTCTACCTTTTCCTCTCCCACTAGGACTGGGGGCAGAGAAGGTCCAGTGTGTTAGCCTTCAGAATCTTTTAGTTATCGGATTTTTTTTTTATGGATTTTATTTTTTGGTCTATTTGTTTGTTTTCAGAGAAATGGATGAGATCTAAAATTTACTTCTACTGTTTTCTTACCCATTTAAAAAAAGATGTAAAAATCAGAATGAACGCGTCTTTCTAGTCACAGGATTTACTTCTACTATTTTCTTCCCCATTTAAAACAAATGTAAAAATCAGAACGAACACATGTTTTTCCAGTCACAGGTAACTAAGAAGGAAGTATCCAGTAACTTCTTATCTCTGGGGACAAATATCACCCACAATAACCCAGAGTGAGCCGGGTGACAAGGGGATCTTTTTCCTGTATCCCCCACCCAGTGCGATTCTAGCCATTCATTTTCAAAATGCTTCCATCTGTAGAGGAATGACCAAATTGCTGAGGTTGCCAACTAAAAACTCAGCAGGGCCCGGCGCGGTGGCTCAGGCCTGTAATCCCAGCACTTTGGGAGGCCGAGGCGGGTGGATCACCAGGTCAGGAGATCGAGACCATCCTGGCTAACACGGTGAAACCCCCTCTGTACTAAAAAGTTAGCCGTGCGCGGTGGTGGGCGCCTGTAGTCCCAGTTACTCGGGAGGCTGAGACGGGAGAATGGCATGAACCCGGGAGAGGGAGGTTGCAGTGAGCCGAGATCACGCCACTGCACTCCAGCCTGGGCGACAGAGCGAGACTCCCTCCGCCTCAAAAACAAACAAACAAACAAAAACTCAGCAGAACTAGTTCATGAATATAATGTGCCACCTTGAGGAAATCCACACCTTTTCTCTGTCTCTCTTTTTTTTTTTTTAGTTCAGGTATTGTTTAGAAGACAATTTTAATTTTAATTTTGGTTAACAAATTAGCATTAACTTGTATATATCCTATACTGACCACTAAACTTTGGGCCTGGTTGCTCGGTACCATCTGTTTAATTGCCACATCCATATGAATTCTTCAGTTTTGATATTTGTTTCTCGTCTCGTGAGCATTTAACATTACAATCCCTATAAATGCTTCTTTTAAGATGGCTGAATATCTGTAAACGCACATGTCATTTATATTTTTGGTGGAATTTTTTTTTGTTCACATGCACCCTCTACTCCTTGGACGTCTTGAAAAAGAAAGTATGACACGTTTTTATTAATACAATGTTTTATTTATTAGTATAAAAATAATAAAAATAAGTACCTATTTTAAGTGTTTCTGTGAAATATAAATAATGCAATAAAATGAAAACCCAAATATCTGTAGAACTCAAAATATGTTATGTATACAAAGACTAGAAACCTTATAAAGGTGGCAACATCTTCTAGATACTTTCAAGACCTTAATCACCCATGATTACTTGCCCTCCTCTTCTTTCATTATTTCTACTTGCAATCCATCAGACCTGTTTCAGTGAGAACTCAGGTAGATCTAAAGGTATTTTCCATTTTATCATATAAATTTTCAGAAATGCAAAAACTGTAGTGCGAAATTCTGTGATTTTGAAATGTTTAAAGTTAGTATAATATGTTATACTATATCATATCATATGATATATCATATATGATTATTGATAATATCATATGATATATCATATATGATTATTGATAATATCAAATATGATTATTAACTAGGGCCAATAATCTTAGATTAATTCAGATAGTAATTAATTCAAACATGGGTTACCATGTTTGAATCTGGTTATTCTAAAGTTTTCTAATTAGTTGTCTTCCCTGAAACAGGAGTGCATCCAAGTGATTGATACAGCCTTTTCCTTTTGTCTTTAGTATTCTGGGCCTAGACTCACAGTGGTTCTTAACATTAGCCACTCATTAGACTTGGAGAAGTCTAAGGAGTATTACCCAAGTCTATGCATCCAATAGATAGTCAAGTGAGAGCTCCCTGGCTCTGGAGAAAGGAGGAGAGGAGGTAATCTAGAAACAGCTCTATCAGGAGCGGCCATTCATTGAGACAGGGGAATCTTAAACATGAAGACTGAGAGATTTCTTTAAGAGAATTTTCACTTCTCTTTTGTCGTTTCCCAAAGGGTTCCATTTGTAAACCAAAGCTTAAGAATGCACTTTGGTCATAAAGGTAAATTTGCAGTTTCTTATGTCGTCAGGGACCGTTCTGAAAGCAAACTGTCAGGAGCAAAGAGAAAGTCAGAGGTGAAAAAAGTGAGGCCAGTGCCCTTGCACTGACTTTCCTCATGGACTCAAGGACTTAGCCAATGTAAACCGGACACCGAGACTTTCCCAAAAATAAGACCGAGGGTGACAGTGCTGCTTCATTGAGGACAAATGCAATTAAATGAAATCACTAAAAAAATTTTTTAAATAAAAAATAAGCCAGGTTCGGTGGCTCACTCCTCTAATCCCAGCACTTTGGGAGGCCGAGGCGGGCGGATCACGAGGTCAAGAGATTGAGACCATCCTGGCCAACATGGTGAAGCCCCGTCTCTATTAAAAGTGCAAAAATTAGCCGGGCATGGTGGCGCACACCTGTAGCCCCAGCTTCTCGGGAAGCTGAGGCAGGAGGATCCTTTGAACCGGGGAGGTGGAGGTTGCAGTGAGCCGAGATCACACCACTGCACTCCAGTGTGGCGACAGAGCGAGGCTCCATCTCAAAAAAATAAAATAAAATTAAATTAAATTAAAATAAATAAATAATAAAATAAAGCACTGTCAGGCGTTGTTCCAGGCCCCAGAATTCCAGGATGGAGCAGTTCCCACGCCCGTCACCAGGTGGCAGAGGAGCTTTGCATCCAGTCCTCCCGGTGTCCCTGGGGCAGCACCTCTGGCTTAGGAAGCAGAAGTTTACCGAAAATTCAAGGGAGTGCAAACCTAACAGTACAGCAGAAATCCCGTCACTCTGCAAAGCTGGACTTCAATTCAGAAAGCCAGGTTTCAGCCTTGGACCTTAGGGGTTTGGATGCTTTGGGAAAAGTAATTTCCGTGGAATCATAGGGATATCACTCCATGGCTAGAAGCAAGCTCAGTCCCAGTGCAGTGTTGTAGTTAAAGAAACAAAGCCTAATCTGTTAAGTCTAACTTCACTTAGAAAAATAGTAAGTTAATAGATCTAAGTTTTTAAATTTTTTAAATGTTCATGGAAGAAGACACCGAGTCTTGATTGTTCCCATGGTTTCCCCAAATATTACACAGTCAATGACATACAACAGAAGCTGGGTATATATTTGTGATGGAAAGAAAACAGCACCCAAAATACTGACAAAGGAAAATAATGGAAAAGGCACAATTTGTTCCCTTGGTTTGGCGTGGAATGTAGTGGAAAGAGCATAAGCTTTGACCCAAGGTAAATCTGGGTTTGAGTGTCTACTTTGCCACTTCTCTAGACCTTTCAGCAAGAGCTACACAGTGGCTCTAGGACTGTTTACTCGGCTTTAGGATGAGGGCTAGTGTGTGCATTAAAGCTTGTAACTCAGAGTTGTCGCAAAGATTAAAGAAAACAAGAAGTAAAATACATGGCAGGTAGTGAGTGTTCAGAAACCTTTAGATCTCTTCGCATCAAGATTTCAGCGTGAGAAAAGTATTCTCTGGTGCTAAACCACCAACTCTGATTTTGAGACTAGAACCATGCAAAATTGTTCTGTGACCTGAAAATAATTTTCCAGATTGTGGAAATCACTGGAACATATGCTGTGGTCATCTGGCAAATTCTCTTTCTAACATTTGTGACTGAGTGCCCCTTTTAAGTACCTCTGAGAAACCCGGGACGTTGGTTTCCCATACATTTCAAATAATGTTCTGTGAACACAGTGGCGTTAGGACATTCTGGGAAAACTCGTGATGTCCTTAGCAATTTACAGAGTTAACTTGAATCTCTGTGACACCAAGGCTTCTTTAATCATAAAGTCACAGTGAGGTGATTGGACCTGTCAGAAGTACAAATGCTGGGAGTCTGCTTTGAATAAAGTGTGCCTTTGATAGTTTCCATTTACTATAATATTACATTCAAGAATTAAGAGACTCCTGAGTAATTGATCATTTTGCAAGTAGAAGTGATCACTAATAACACTGCATTGTTATTTATTAACATTTACACCCACCACAATTCTATTATGTAAATAACATAACAGATTGTCCAACTATATATTTAATACTTTGGGTATTTATTACTAATAACTGAGCATATATGACTTGATGCACAATGAGGAATGAAGATGAATGAGAAGTTTAGCTTAGTGAATGTTTTATGGATGAAACGTACATTAGATATTTTGAGGGAGATGTCCAGGCAATATCAGTGCTACATTTTGTTTTCCCAGGACAGGATGAGAAAACAAAGCCTGACTTGTGTGAGAGTCATAACCAGTTCTGGAAATGCACAAAAGCACTATTAAGGCCAAGTATGGACTCTAGATCATCAAAGCTACATAGTAGTCATTCATTCATTCATTCACTTAGGACATGCTTATTTGTCATAGACTAGGCATTAAGAATATAACAATCATCAAAAAAATATATTATCAGCCGGGTGTGATGGCTCATGCCTGTAATCCCAGCACTTTGGGAGGCCAAGGAGGGCGGATCACCTGAGGCCAGGAGTTCAAGACCAGCCTGGCAAACATGGTAAAACCCTGTCTCTACTAAAAATACCAAAAAATTAGCTGGGCGTGGTGGTGGGCACCTGTAATCCCAGCTGCTCTGGAGGCTGAGGCAGGAGAATTACTTGTGTCCAGGAGACAGAAGTTGCAGTGAGCCAATATTGTACCTTTGCACTACAGCCTGGGCAATAAGAGCAAACCTCCATCTAAAAAAAAAAAAAAGATATTATCACCAACAAATACTAAACAAAAAAAAACCCTTACACAACTGAGTAGAAAATCTCCAACTGCAGTGAGGAAAATGAAGAAAGTGTTCAGGGACATTGTGGAAGTTCCATTAAAAAAAATTGCAGAAGTTCCATGTATACGCTGAAGTGTGAAGGATGGCTAGAGATGAGTTATCAAAGAATTAGGGATAACATGTTCTATGCCTGGGGTTGGGCACAGTATTCCTTATTTTTATGTTGTAGATTCAGACAAATGTGTTCAAATACTACTTATTATCTTTGTCATATTAGACTTCTATTAGCTTTGTCATATTAGAAATATACTTAGCCTGTTAGCATCAGTTTCCAAATATCTAAAACAAGGTTAATAATTACAATCTTAAAGAACAACTCAGGGCTTTAAAGAAAAAAAGATGTGTAAATTTCCCTACTGTAATATCTGCACATAGTAGGTAGCTACATAATAAATGCTGATTACAAATATTTTCTTTACTTCCTCATTTTTACTCAACGGGATCCTATACCTACCCCACTCCACATTCTCCTTGACTCTAGCTTCTCACATAAACTACACGTGCCATATTTTTCTGAATATAAGATAGGGAAATTTCTCTTATCTCCTCTTTTTGGAGATTTCAGATTAATCTAACAAAAGGCTTGATAACAAACAAAAATTCTTGACTTAAAGAGAAATTCATTGATGTTAATTACGACACAGGACGCAATCCCACCTCCCTTGGTGCAAATAAATCCTCCCTGAGGTTTGCGATGAAGTCTGCCTGCAGGACTTCCTTCTGCAGCAGTGGAGATCTATGCCAAGACAGAGGGAGTTTTCCCCTGTGCTTCTCTCTCCTGGCCATTCGTCACCTAAACGATCCTCTCCAAGCTTCTAAGGGACTGATTGAGGGCCTGTGGGAAGGTGCACCTACCCAGCGTGGGCCTCCGTCCAGTGGTGTCTGGTGGCCCTGGGCCAACTGCCCCCATCTGGTCCTCGGCATGCTGACTGGAGGGAAGTGCTTCACCAGGATAGAGTCTCAATGATTTAGGACGATCAGAGTCATATTCACTCAAATCCCAGTTGTAATAAGGAGACCGCCTTCCTCCAGCCCCGCTCCAGCCTCTGAGAGCGAAAGCAGGTTCTGCTTCTCCCCAGGGTACATCCCCCTGGGGGGCCCCTGCCAGACCTGCCATGTCAGATGGACTCCATTAACCCTGGTGGTCAAGAACTTCAGCAGTGCCTGAGCCAGGGGAAAGCCAGCCTTGGAAGCCGCCTGGCAGCAAGCCCAACCCCCCGAGAGCTGCAGAGACCCCCACAGAGCCAAGGCTCAGAAAATTGAAAACACGAAGAGTGGGCCTGGGTTCTTTTGCCTTTGATTTGATGGAGAAGGACATCTGCTGGCAGGAAATCAAACCCAGTGTTGCAGATTTCTCTTTTCAGAATGTGGAACGTACCAAACCAAACATGTCACACAGTTGGATGGCCTCTCACTGCTTGGGAGGAAAAAATGAGGGGGCTTTGGATGACCCAGAAAAAAGGGATGACCTCCAGGCTGCCCCGTTCTAGTAAAAAGTGAGTCTGATGGTCAGAAGGGGCACTTGTCCTGGTACTGCAACCTCAAGTGCTTCAAAATGTTATAACTTGGTTCATGACTTTTTCAGTTTTTTTTCCTTGTACTTTTCCAGTACTTAATATAGTATATTTAAACTTGAAATAATACGGTTGCTTCCTGCCATCACTTTCCTCCTATTCAGACACTGGTGCTATCCCATTGTTCACCGTGTTCCTTCCTGGATCTAGAGCGGCTCCTATTTATAATGGGGCATAATTGGTGTCGCGTGTCTTCAGGCACACGCAAGCTGCACATGTGCAAGAAAAATAGTTCTCACAGCAATCTCTCCTCTGCATTCATTCTTCATCATTTGCTTAAGGGAAACCATGCCCTAAACCAGGTCTGAGGGAAACCTGGGAGAGATACTGAATCTGTTTTGGCAAACTCAAATGTTTTATGGGGACAGCCAGGCGGTCGTTTTCCAACACAAGCCCAGGTATGGCCCACATCATCAGCCTCTCCCGTTTCTCACCCAAGCACCGCCTTCCCCATCGACATTCAGGCTGTTTCCCTGAAATATCTTCCCATCCCTCAAACCATTTCCATTGAGCCTGGCCAGGCACTTGGCGTTATCTACTCAAATGTGTTGGCACTCAGCGATGACTTCAGGTTTCAGCCACTGATTTCTGTATGCCTTGAAGTCATTTATGAGAACGTCTAAAATTTTATAATATTTATGAAAGTATTTTATAAAAATTACAATCTTCTCTCTTCTTCTGAATTTCAGATAGTCATAGTTGTCCGTCCTCTTCTCTTTAGCCCCGTACCACGTATTCCCCTTCAGCCTGCTTTTCTCCTCCTGAGCCAAAATGCTTACACGTTCCCGTGGGTCCTTCAAGTAGTTGGGATTTCTGAGAAACCAAACAAGTTAATGTAGTAGCTTGCATGTGGGAGCCAGGATAGGGTTGTCCAGGGGATGCAGAGAACTATAAAATGCTGATGCTGTGCTCTAATGCTTGAACTCCTCCAAAATGCACACTGAAACTAATTCGCTCTTTGGTGGTGCTAAGAGGGGAGGGCTTAAGGAGGTGATGAGGTCGTGAATTCTATTCTCATGAATAGAACTCTCTATTCTCATGAATAGAATTAGTGCCCTTGTAAAAGGGGTTGCAGGGAGTTGCCTTGTCTCTTCCACCACGTGAGGACACAGCAAGAAGGCACCCTCTAGGAAGCAGTTTTTTAGCTTAGATTCCTAGAGTCTGAGGAGACTTAGCACAACCTTAGGGAGCAAGATTGAGGGAAGAAAAGAGCGCAGCAGAAGAGAAGACGTCAAGATGAGGGTGCACTATGAAGCTGGAAGCCACTGAGTGCAGGCAGGTTGCCAGGTGCCTGGGAAAACTGACGCTCTGGGAATTGTTTCCCAGGACTATCCCTCTGCAAAGAGAAAGAAGGAATAGTTTATCCGTGAGATATCTGCAGCCCCCCGTTTCCGGGTTGTGCATTTGTCACCCCTCATTTCTGGGTTGCGCTAAGCAAGGATATTTTTGGCTTGCCAAAATTTCAGCATCAAGAAGGAAGCCACAGGCAGGAGGTGAGAGGCTAATGCATCCAAGAGGCAGGGTTCTCTCAGGAACACACACATAAGCTCCACGATGAAGCCAAAGCAGGGACTTCTGTCGATTCCTCCCTTGTGATGGAAACTGCAGCCCTGATAGCACACTGCAAGAGCTGCTCAGGTCAAAGGGCACATCCCCCAACGTGCACCGGGGCAGCACGTGACTGCTGGACAGTGGCTATGCTACAGTAAACTCCGGCTCAACCTGGCTCTCTCTTTGCTACCCAGTTCCTTCCTTGTCAATACCACCAGCACATTCCCCCTGTCAACCAGGTTAGCGCTGAAACTGTGATGAGCACTTCATGCTTTGTTTCTGTCTTCAGTAAGTTTTATGTCATGTCGTTCACAATATGAGGGAGTGTATAACCAATAAAGATGCCAAGACAATCCGTCCTCAGTGCTAACTGCCTGGCACAGGAGTCAGACTGGAGTGTTCCATAGGAGCTGAGGAACTCATCAGGAGGAGGGAGATAAACCCGGGGGTTCCTGTTCCCTCTCACCCCGATCAGTCTAGAATCCCAGAAGGCAAAGGGCAAACCGTGTTCCTCTTGGGCATTTTTTGCACTCTGTGTCCTTTTTTCAAACTATCCATTCCTGATAGTTTAATACCTAAAAGATGATTTCATTTATTGCAGTGTGTGTAAGCAATATCAGAAAAACACAACCCGACCCTTTGAAAATAATTTTATCTCTGGGCTATGTGATGTGGAAATGAAAGGAAAGCTCATTCTAGAGTATAGGATAAATAGGTAAGACTACTGTCCTTTTGTGTGACCATACGGCTTTGTCAGTCACACAGTCTGATGATGTCAGTGCATTTCATCTTAGTATCCGGTGATGTGCTGTGTTACCTCATGCCACCAGACAAACATCCCTGGCCGCACAGGGCTGACGCACACTTCCGCTCTGGGCTCAAGGCAGACGCCCTGCATTGCCCTCCATTCTAAGAATGAAGAGGTTTGGAATTCAGGGATAAACTGGAAGCAAGAAAAATGAGCTGCTGGAGAGAGCCCTGTCAATGGAGAAAGAGTTAGCCCTGGGTGGGGGTGGGAATAAGAGTTTCAGGCACCCTCATCTTATAGACTGGCTCTGTGAGAGGCACCACAACAAATTCTCCAAATTTGCATTGCAGTTCTTCAAAGGATTCCTCCAATGATATCAGAGTTAGAAGGTTTTCAGTCTGATGAATGGGGAATATAGATAATGCTAAGTCCCCAGAGGGATTATATAAATGGCTTTTATTCAGATTTCCTAAAAATAGCACTATTCATTGCTTTTTTTGTCTCACATTATTAAAGTACTGTAAGTTCACTTTTAAAATGTTGGGAAAAAGTACAAAATTATGAAGACTATAGAAATGACCTATGATTTCACTACCAAATAAGTATCCACGTTTTTCTATTCATCTAATCATGCGTGCATAAAACCGTGTTAAATATACAATTTTACATCTTATCTGTTTCATTTAAATTATATCATTAGCATCTTTCCTATTCAGCTAGGCATTGTTTGAAAACCTCATTTTAATGTCATTTGCATATTGTTTTATTGAGCCACAATTTACTGATCACCGTGTGTGCGTGTATGTGTGTGTGTGTGTGTGTGTGTGCGTTTCTGATTTTTCTACAAACAGGAAATTCTTGATCAATGAGTGTAGTAGAGATATGAGTACTGCTTTTGGAGGAAAATCTGACCAAAACAAGAAAAGACAGAAAAACCCCCATGGGGCTGAAACTCAGAACAGAATGTCTCCTTCTCCTTGAAGGAGCCCGGACAAGCCATCAACATTTTGGGATAGTGCCAAGGCGAAGCCTCCATTGATAACTGGCTGGAGTCCGGGCATGGTTAGAATGGCACAGGCAAGTGTTCCATGGCACAGAGGTCTGGAAATTCTCGCTTGGGGCACTGGATCACAGGGATGGGGACAAATAAACCCTGCCAGCTGTGCTGAAGCAGTGCATGCATCTCCAGAGCTGGGACACGGTGAGGACTTTGTTCTAAGACCCAAGGAGGGAGGGAGAGATACTAATCTTTATTCCCATGACTAAGATGGGCTTGGAAAATGCTCATCAAAGCAAAGAATGAGATTGCCCTATATGCCAGGGACACTTACAAGATGCTTCACAGATATTAACTCATGCAGCCCTCATGACCACCCCTGAGGTTGGGAGGTGGTGTCATCCTCAAAACACAGTTGGAGAAACTGAGATGCAGAAATACTGAGTGCTTTGCTGAAGGTCACCAAGCAAGTAAAGGAGGGAGGTGGGATTGAAACACCAGGTGACCCTAATGCTCTCCTGCCTTTCTCCCCATCACCCAGCACATAGCATGAGGCCTGACTGTATCTGCAGGAGGACATCGAGGCCTGAGGGAGGGGAAATGCTGTGGAGAGCGAAAGCAGGAGAGCCCTAGCAGAAGCAGGTGCCTGTGCCTGGAGGAACACCTTTGAAACGAAACCTAAAAATACCACATCTCTGATTATGGTTCAGAAAGATTCCTACTTGTGTGTGGGTTTATGTAAGTGTGTGTGTGTGCGTGTGTGTGTGTAAGTGTGTGTGTTTCTGTATGAGTGTGTGTGTGTAGGGTGCTGGAAAAGGCAAAGTGATGATCCCTCTTTCTAGGTCCCTGCAGTGGTTCTTCCCTGCACCTCCCATGGCAGCAAGAATGCATGGTTCCTCTCTGACACCTTCCTAACTGCGGACTCCAGGATCCAGTGGACCGTGGCCAACCAAGCCCCTGGGAGGCACAGCTGCCTGAGCCACAGGTAGCTGTCAGAGGGGCTCGGCGTCACCCTCCAGAGAACAGTCCTCCTCCCATTCTTCTCATCTGCAGCAGTCAAGGGTGAGAAGGAGCCAGGCAATGACAGAACAAAAGCAGAAAGCTCACCAGACCGCAAACCAACCTCAACCAGCTCCTGTCTAAGACACAATTAAGGAGGTAATCCTCCTCAAATCCACCGAAGGGTTTTAGAGATGCCAGCACTTCCTGGCTTACAGAACACAACCTGTGTACAGTGATTGCCTTGCTTGGATATTTTTAGCATGGTCAATATAATGGCTTTACTTATAGGTGCCCTTTTGAAATTCAGCAAAAAATATTGTCACCAGACTGCTTCCAGGAAACAGAAAATTCTCAGTCACAGCTTTCTGAGAAGCACTTTTTAAACGTTATTTTCTGTATGAAGGTATAAAAGGATTATACCTCATCCTAATCCAACCCCCTTCCTGTGTCTTTACCAGGCTATAGGAACAGCCTTCTGCTTCTGGAGTGATAATCATTATGTACCACTAGTTACGTCATCAGCACACCACCAAATCAGCAGTGCCAGAAAGTGTCCAGAGATGTATGATCCGCTTCCACTTAGCTTTAAAGAATGGAGAGTCCTGACCACTGAAGACTGAGTTCAATGGTCTCCCAAAGTCCATCCCACAAAATACTAGAGTAATATATCAGCAACTGTTACGTTAGCGACGTTTCCATATCTAAGCCCTAATTTTAAGAGAAAATAACACTGCTGGAGAAATCAGCAAACTAATCCAGGTAGGCTTTATTTCTACTGAGTTATAGAAAAACATATAAAACACAAATCAAAAACCAATATATCTTAGAGCCCTCAGGATGATGATGATTTAGATGATAATGTTTTCATGTCCATCCATAAGAAGCTGCCTGGGGGACCGGGCGTGGTGACTCACGCCTGGAATCCCAGCACTTTGCAAGGCCACAACAGGCAGATCATGAGTTCAGGAGTTCAAGACCAGCCTGGCCAACATAGTAAAACCCCGTCTCTACTAAAAATACAAAAATTATCCAGGCATGGTGGTGTGTTCCTGTAGTCCCAGCTGCTTGGGAGGCTGAGGAAGGAGAATCACTTGAACCCTGGAGGTGGAGGCTGCAGTGAGCCGAGACTGCACCACTGGACTCCAGCTTGAGCAATGGAGTGAGTCTTCATCTCAAAAAAAGAAAAAAAAAAAAGAAAGAAAAAAAAAGAAGCTGCCTGGACTCAGGAAAATGTGTCAACATTTTGACCTTTAGGACAATGTATATTCTTCACTTTGCCTGAAATTTATTCTCAGTGTTAATAAATCTGCTCAAAAGTTATCTCCTCTATGAAATTCTCTGTGTGTGTGTGTGTATGTGTATGTCTGTCTGTCTTTCTTTGTTTCTCTCTCTCTCTCTCTCTCTCTCTCACACACACACACACAGTTTGCCTGCCCCTGTTCCTACATCACGTATTCTTCCTTAACTCCAGTCTCACTGTTCGTAATGCATTATTTGTGCGTTTGTTCTCTGCAATCTATTACATTTTTTATTGTTGTCGTAAGAACACTGTTTATGTCTCTACAGGATTATATAACAACGTACCATAAACTGGATGCTTTTAAAGAACTGGAATTTATTTCTCACGGTTCTGGAGGCTGGAAGTCCAAGATCAAACAGCTGGCAGATTCTGTGTCTGGTGAGGGGCCATTTTCAGGTTCATAGACTGTGCTTTCTTACTGGGTCCTCACATGGTGGAAGGGGCAAGACAGCTGTCTCTGGGTCCTCTTTTATAAGGACACTAACGCCATTCACGAGGGCTCCACCCTCACGATCTCATCACCTCCCAAAGCTTCCACTTTACGGGAGGAGATCAGTTCCACCATAATGAATTTCATGGGGACACTATCATTCAGACCATCGCATACACTTCACATGAGTTCTACTCTCTGAATACATTTTTAAGTGCAGAATAAAGTACTGTTAGCTATAGGAACAATATTGTTCAGCAGATCCCTAAAACCTATTCAGCTTATATAATTGAAACTTTATGCCTGTTGAACAGCAACTCTTCTTGAAGGCAAGAACTTTCGGCTGAGTGCAGGGGCTCATGCCTGTAATCCCAACCCTTTGGGAAGCCAAGGCTGCAGTGAGCTATGAACACACCACTGCACTCCCGTCTGAGCCACAGAATGAGACTCTGTCTCAAAAACAAAGCCAAACAAAAACCAAATAAACAAAAATGACTTTTTCTCACTCTTTCTGTTTCATTTAACAAGCATTTCTGAACATTTACAGTATGCAAATGACAGTTACAACTGGAATATAAAACCATTATTCTGAAAGAGTTGATAATCTAAAATGGTAGAAAGAAAAAAACAATGTTATTCCAGAAAAATATATTGTGTGGAATTTGTCTCCACATAGGGATAATGCACAGACCACATTTACTTGTTATATTCACATGATGATTGCAAACTTCATACGATTTTTTTTCCTTTGAAACTTAAAAGATTTGCTCAATAGATAGTATGTTTCTTGGTGAAAGAAACAAAGTCTCTATTATTTACAGTTTCTATTACCAGTGCCCAGTAGGAACCAGGAATAGAGTGAGAATTCCATAAATAACTGCTACCTGAATGAATGAAATTACAATTTTATGCATGTCTCTACTGATAAGACATATTTGCATGTTGGCCTATCACATAGAGTTTTACTTTTAATAAATGGTTTGGACTGAAATACTTCAAATAAAGAGAAGTGCAGCATCTTGAAAGTTCTTTAAAACAATCCTTTCTCTTTGGGTTGCCAGAGGATCAAATAATTCTCCTACACTCAAGTAGAGAATCAGACTACTCTCTTTTATCTTCATTTGGATATTTCTCTAATACATTCTCAATGCTTCCTTTTCAAACCTAGACTTTGATGACAACATTACATTACTTCTCATTTCCTTGTCAGCACAAGTTGGCCCTTTTGGATGCCATGAGTGTTTGACAATTTAAGTTCCTTTAGATGCCTGAAACAACTAATTTCTCACTGGGGGTATAAACCTTTATATTTCTTGTCACTAATTTACTGAATGAATTGTGTTCATATTCTCTTTTTGTAATCTTCACAGAAAGAAATTAAGATTAGATGCTGCTATTTCAAAGGTGATCCGAATACCCTGCTGTTTTCATCTTTTACAATATTTAGGATGCTACCTCCCAATAATCTGTTTGTAAAAACGAATCACTTATCAACGACATGTCTTTCTCATGAACAATTAAAACAAACAACAATACAAAGGAGTGTTCCACCAGAAACCGGTACAGCGCTTCAAAAATCTTAAGAGTGCTTTGCAAAAGCCCACATGAAGTGCCTAATTCAAAGAAGCTTGAGACTTTTAATTCCAGGTCGACTCTGCCTAGAATACAATCAGAAGAATTTCTGATTCCCAGTTCCCTACGGCTGAGCTTCCCCTTGGGAATGAGTTTATTGTTTTGGAAGACAGGAGTGCTTTTTGGTCCCAGCAAGGCTCCGTTTGGCAAACTAGTGGGCCAATGTATTTTGTGATGTCCTGATTAAAAAACAAAATGGGCCAGGTGTGGTGGCTCATACCTGTAATCTCAGCACTTTGGGAGGCAGAGGTGGGAGATCACTTGAGGCCAGGAGTTCAAGACTAGCCTGGGCAATGTAGCAAGACTCCAACTCACAAAAAAAAATTAATAACAAACGAAACAAAATAACACTACTTAAATTTCTTTAATTACTGTGTACTCGTCATTAAAATAATGCAAATCACTGTACATTTTCCTGCAAACCATTTTTAATATGAAAAATCTGTGAAAAAGTAAAAAAAAATCTATGAAGAATCTAGCTTAAAATTTTAGTTCTGACTCTTTCTAGTTATGAGAAGCCACTTGAGTTATTTAAGCTTTCTTTAATTTCTTGATCTGCAAAATCCAAATAAGAATGCCTATTTCATAAAACAGTTAGAAAGCCAAAATGAGAGATAGGCATGAAAAAAATCTCTGAAAAATAGAACTTCTTTTCTCTTTCTGTCTTTAAAAGAGCATATAGAGTGTGTGTGTGTGTGTGCATGCATGTGTGTGATTGTTTGCATGTGTGTGTGGTCAGTTTGTAATAATTCAGGTCAATTTTTCACTTCTTTTCCACTTGTTAAATGAGATATGAGACCTGTAGTAATGACCCAGAGGACTCTGAAGTACTTTGTTCATCTCTTAAAAAGATCAGATTATAAATTACAAATTCAAGAATTATAGTTGTTTCCTGAGTCTTTTCATATATTTGGAAAGTATTTATTAAAAGCCAAAAATGTGACAATTATTATGTATTCTGTATGTAAGATACTTGATAGTGCTATTTTAATTAGAATATTTACCTTACCACATTCTGGTCCATCAGGATCAGGTTATTTTATGAGTCATTTGTTCCCTGACAAAGTCAAGAAGACATATTGTGCACAGCAATGAGAATAAGCAAAGCAATAATTCATTCATTACTGGATACTTTACCCACTCTCAATCCTGCATCACTATAGAATCCTCTAGAAAGCTTTCAAGAAAATTAATGCATGGGTCACATCTCAGACCGAGGGAGATCTTGATAGTGAGACCCAGATGTTGAAATTTCCTAAACTCTTAACTGGATTCTTCAATGTAGAGTCAGAGTTGAAAACCACTGCTCTAAATGTACTGTGTAAACCTGTCTTCTTCCCAACTAGACTAAAACATTTTTAACAACAAAGTCAAGGCATTATGTTATCATTATATCCCCTTTCACCTAGCACAATTCCTAGCACAAAATTAGTAACTAATAAATGCCTGTGAAAATAAGTGTTTTAATATTGATGGTCTCTGCCAACAGGATTTTAAGTCCCTGGATGGTCAGGGATTTATAAAGCCTCAAACATACCAAAATACTCTGTAATTGGCTAATGTTTGTAAGTGTTTCTTGAGGCTACTATCGTCCAATTTCAGGCAATCAACTACTTTGAGAAACGTTTCATAAATGAAGAAGTTTGGGTGGCCAATCTTTGGAATGCAGACGCATAAGTATTCTGGATAATACAGCATGACTCTGGAAAAGAATACTTTTGTTTTAGTCTTCCTTGAGATTTTAGTACTTGGCATTGAAGATAATCAGTACAGGTATGTAAGATGAATATATGAGTAAATGACCAAATAAGTAGAGAAAGTATATTTTCACACAAAAGGTAACATTTTTTTTTTTTTTTTTTTTTTTGCAGAAGTGTGAAATGCTGAGACTTATATTTTAACAGGAGCATTCTGGGGACTGTATTAAAAACATTGTGAAGTAGGTCAAAGACAGAAACTGGGTAAAAGCAGGAAGATTATTGCCGTCATCCAAGAGAGATGACGATGGCTTGGACTGTGGAGGTGACAGTGTAGTGGAAGCAGTGGTTGGAGTCTGTGCATGTTTTGTAGGTAACACCTACAGCTTGTATTGGAATTGAGTATTCAGTGTGAGAAAAAGACAAGAGTCAGGGATAATCCACAGATTTTGTGACTCGAGGTACTAGGATTAGATTTGCCAGAGACTTAGATGATGATAAACACAAGACGTCAGTGTTTGCAGGGAAGATCAAGAGCTTCATTTGGGGGAGGTTATGTCTGCATACTTAATAGCATAGATGAACTATAGAAGGAGACATAAACCTGGCGGAGGGGGCTCAGAATACAGAGGGCGTATGAAGCAATGAGATTGGATAAAACCAGCGAGGAATGGGAAGTGTGAATAAAACAGTTATTCTCAGGTTTCCTTTTCATTTTTATACTCAATGCTTTTTCAAGGGTTTTTAACATATGTATTTATAATACATTATTCCATTTTATGCATCATTTATTAACTTAACAATTATGCCTACCAAACACATGGCATTCACAGATTTAATATTTCGGAATCAGACTGTATAGGAATCCAGAAGGTCCACAATGTGTAGAAACGTGTCATTTTGTGGAGGCCTGGATATTAACTTTACACTGTAAGTCTAACATGTAGGAACAAGTCGCTATGCCTAGTTAGCCCATGCCCTTCTTAACCCACCCTTGCTTTTTGATACTCATACTAACTCTGGTAACTCTGGTTATATCAGTGTTAGGAATTTTGCCCATTTCTGGACTTTCAGGAAGTTTCCCCGTGAATAGTAACGGTCTGCTCTACAGTAAGATAGAATGAATTGAAATTATATTCTAGAGCCCCATCCAGTTATAAATTAAGTCCTGGCAAGCAATTTCAAAGTTATTTCCAGTGCTCTGTTATCCAGGAGCCAAGCTAGGTATTGTGAAAACTTCAAATATAAATATTGCACTTAATTCGTCCTCAAGGAACTCACAATTTAGTATAAATATGACAAGAATATGAATTCATATAACACAAGGTGAAACGTGAGAAGGGTCATCAGGAAAAGTCAGTAATGGATGCTATTAATACAGTGTGCGGACCCTCTGGGTTAGGTTGGTGTGTATTGGCTACTCCTGGGTAGGTGCTGTCTCCCCAGAGAACCGCTTTCAGCCATATGGAAGAATCGCCTTATTTCCCAGGAGGTTGTATAAAGCCCGCAGCCCATGGACCAACAAGGGAGCCTGACTTCCTTGC
>NW_012099322.1:943720-947212 GCF_000951045.1 Mandrillus leucophaeus | reverse complement strand
TAAGTGTTTCTTGAGGCTACTATCGTCCAATTTCAGGCAATCAACTACTTTGAGAAACGTTTCATAAATGAAGAAGTTTGGGTGGCCAATCTTTGGAATGCAGACGCATAAGTATTCTGGATTATACAGCATGACTCTGGAAAAGAATACTTTTGTTTTAGTCTTCCTTGAGATTTTAGTACTTGGCATTGAAGATAATCAGTACAGGTATGTAAGATGAATATATGAGTAAATGACCAAATAAGTAGAGAAAGTATATTTTCACACAAAAGGTAACATTTTTTTTTTTTTTGCAGAAGTGTGAAATGCTGAGACTTATATTTTAACAGGAGCATTCTGGGGACTGTATTAAAAACATTGTGAAGTGGGTCAAAGACAGAAACTGGGTAAAAGCAGGAAGATTATTGCCGTCATCCAAGAGAGATGACGATGGCTTGGACTGTGGAGGTGACAGTGTAGTGGAAGCAGTGGTTGGAGTCTGTGCATGTTTTGTAGGTAACACCTACAGCTTGTATTGGAATTGAGTATTCAGTGTGAGAAAAAGACAAGAGTCAGGGATAATCCACAGATTTTGTGACTCGAGGTACTAGGATTAGATTTGCCAGAGACTTAGATGATGATAAACACAAGACGTCAGTGTTTGCAGGGAAGATCAAGAGCTTCATTTGGGGGAGGTTATGTCTGCATACTTAATAGCATAGATGAACTATAGAAGGAGACATAAACCTGGCGGAGGGGGCTCAGAATACAGAGGGCGTATGAAGCAATGAGATTGGATAAAACCAGCGAGGAATGGGAAGTGTGAATAAAACAGTTATTCTCAGGTTTCCTTTTCATTTTTATACTCAATGCTTTTTCAAGGGTTTTTAACATATGTATTTATAATACATTATTCCATTTTATGCATCATTTATTAACTTAACAATTATGCCTACCAAACACATGGCATTCACAGATTTAATATTTCGGAATCAGACTGTATAGGAATCCAGAAGGTCCACAATGTGTAGAAACGTGTCATTTTGTGGAGGCCTGGATATTAACTTTACACTGTAAGTCTAACATGTAGGAACAAGTCGCTATGCCTAGTTAGCCCATGCCCTTCTTAACCCACCCTTGCTTTTTGATACTCATACTAACTCTGGTAACTCTGGTTATATCAGTGTTAGGAATTTTGCCCATTTCTGGACTTTCAGGAAGTTTCCCCGTGAATAGTAACGGTCTGCTCTACAGTAAGATAGAATGAATTGAAATTATATTCTAGAGCCCCATCCAGTTATAAATTAAGTCCTGGCAAGCAATTTCAAAGTTATTTCCAGTGCTCTGTTATCCAGGAGCCAAGCTAGGTATTGTGAAAACTTCAAATATAAATATTGCACTTAATTCGTCCTCAAGGAACTCACAATTTAGTATAAATATGACAAGAATATGAATTCATATAACACAAGGTGAAACGTGAGAAGGGTCATCAGGAAAAGTCAGTAATGGATGCTATTAATACAGTGTGCGGACCCTCTGGGTTAGGTTGGTGTGTATTGGCTACTCCTGGGTAGGTGCTGTCTCCCCAGAGAACCGCTTTCAGCCATATGGAAGAATCGCCTTATTTCCCAGGAGGTTGTATAAAGCCCGCAGCCCATGGACCAACAAGGGAGCCTGACTTCCTTGCGTTCTGGGTGGACCAACTCAGGACACAGTTCATGTTCCAGAACACCCTATGTGAGGAGGCCAGAGGCAGAGTCCTGCTGAAAACACACCTGTCCTTAGCTCCTCCCCTGCCCAATACTAAGTCTCTTCCCTTTCTGCTGTTCATAGTCCTTCCTTTGACGAATCTCATGCACCCTAATTTCCAGCTCAGGCTCTTCTCTGAAGAATCTGATTGTACATAGGTAGAGATCAAACACAAAGGAAGTTTGTGCAAAATATTTCCATCGCATAGATAAATCCGGGACGGAGAGCGTTGTGGAAGGCATGGTAGCTGGACTTTCTGAGATAAGAAGGATCTGGGTATGAAAAATGAATGGGAGGCCAGGCGCGGTGGCTTATGCCTGTAATCCCAACACTTTGGGAGGCCGAGGCGGGTGGATCACAAGGTCAGGAGATTGAGACCAGTCTGTTCAACATGGTGAAACCCCATCTCTACTAAAAAACCAAAAATTAGCCAGGCGTGGTGGTGGGCACCTGCAATCCCAGCTACTTGGGAGGCTGAGGCAGGAGAATAGCTTGAAACTGGAAGGCAGAGGTTGAAGTGAGCCAAGATTGTACCACTGCACTTCAGCCTGGTTGGCAGAGTGAGACTCTGTCTCAAAAAAAGAAAAATAAAAAAAGAAAAATGAATGGGAAAGGTCTACTCCATGTATGTCAAAGCAGAAGATAGAAGCACACTTAAGTTCTTCTGGAAAATAATGACTATATGCATTGTAATGCTAGTGAAGTCACGATCTACATAACTCAGTCTCAGAGCAGTGATGAATCCCAAAGACCATGTTCCAGGAACCAAAAGCAATTTTACAGTAATGTACCCTTCACTTACTTTTCACAAACAGCATGAAGAATGTAAGCAGACCACAGCAATCATGCTTAGGTCTTCTCTCTCCCTTCTTTCTTCATATATGGTAGTCACATTCATGCCTTTCCTGAACCCACATGCCCAACCTCACCTTCTGCACTCCTAGGCCTGCTACCTCCTGCCTTTCTTCACCTCTCCTTTTCTCGTGGTTGTGTTTCATGTGGTCATGAGAACCTTGTCTGGCATGGAGAGCAAGGAAGGGAAACAGGACTAGGAGGTTAAGCTAGGATGCACTTCACTGATGAGAGTCAGGGAAAAGTCCAAGAACTGTTTGATATAAGTGATCTTTATCTCACTGTCATTATTAAGGATCTAGATGCATGGCACAAAGCTAGGTCATGTCTGTATGTTTTATCTGTGCTTCACCACAGCCCTGCCATCCCATCCATTTTGCAGACAAGTAAGTGATGGCTCACAAATGTGATTCGTAGGCTTTTGTGATGCGCATGGCTCTTTCCTCTATACTGTTCTGCTCAGTGTTACTTTTCTCTCCTTAAATATTTCCAGAGAAGGCAAAATGAGTTTTACTTGGAGTGATGGTTAATTTTATGTGTCAACTTGACTAGTCTAAGGGATGCCCAGACATCTGGTAAAACATTATTTCTGGGTATATCTGTGAGGGTGTTTCTGGAAGACATTGGCACATGAATTGGTAGATGGTGTAAACAATATCTATCCTCACCAATGTGGATGGCCCTCACCCAAACCCCTAAGAACACGAATAGAACAAAAATGTAAAGGAAGGGTGAATTTTCTATCTATTTTGAGCTGGGACTTCCGTCTTGTGTCTTCCTTCAGGCATCAGAGCTCCCAATTCTCAAGTCTTTGGACTGGGACCAAATTATACCACCAGCTTTGATGGTTTTCCGGCTTGCAGATAGACTATGGAACTTCTCAGTCTCCACAATTGTGTGAGTCAGTACATG
>NW_012099322.1:933035-943670 GCF_000951045.1 Mandrillus leucophaeus | reverse complement strand
AAAAAAGAAAAATAAAAAAAGAAAAATGAATGGGAAAGGTCTACTCCATGTATGTCAAAGCAGAAGATAGAAGCACACTTAAGTTCTTCTGGAAAATAATGACTATATGCATTGTAATGCTAGTGAAGTCACGATCTACATAACTCAGTCTCAGAGCAGTGATGAATCCCAAAGACCATGTTCCAGGAACCAAAAGCAATTTTACAGTAATGTACCCTTCACTTACTTTTCACAAACAGCATGAAGAATGTAAGCAGACCACAGCAATCATGCTTAGGTCTTCTCTCTCCCTTCTTTCTTCATATATGGTAGTCACATTCATGCCTTTCCTGAACCCACATGCCCAACCTCACCTTCTGCACTCCTAGGCCTGCTACCTCCTGCCTTTCTTCACCTCTCCTTTTCTCGTGGTTGTGTTTCATGTGGTCATGAGAACCTTGTCTGGCATGGAGAGCAAGGAAGGGAAACAGGACTAGGAGGTTAAGCTAGGATGCACTTCACTGATGAGAGTCAGGGAAAAGTCCAAGAACTGTTTGATATAAGTGATCTTTATCTCACTGTCATTATTAAGGATCTAGATGCATGGCACAAAGCTAGGTCATGTCTGTATGTTTTATCTGTGCTTCACCACAGCCCTGCCATCCCATCCATTTTGCAGACAAGTAAGTGATGGCTCACAAATGTGATTCGTAGGCTTTTGTGATGCGCATGGCTCTTTCCTCTATACTGTTCTGCTCAGTGTTACTTTTCTCTCCTTAAATATTTCCAGAGAAGGCAAAATGAGTTTTACTTGGAGTGATGGTTAATTTTATGTGTCAACTTGACTAGTCTAAGGGATGCCCAGACAGCTGGTAAAACATTATTTCTGGGTATATCTGTGAGGGTGTTTCTGGAAGACATTGGCACATGAATTGGTAGATGGTGTAAACAATATCTATCCTCACCAATGTGGATGGCCCTCACCCAAACCCCTAAGAACACCAATAGAACAAAAATGTAAAGGAAGGGTGAATTTTCTATCTATTTTGAGCTGGGACTTCCGTCTTGTGTCTTCCTTCAGGCATCAGAGCTCCCAATTCTCAAGTCTTTGGACTGGGACCAAATTATACCACCAGCTTTGATGGTTTTCCGGCTTGCAGATAGACTATGGAACTTCTCAGTCTCCACAATTGTGTGAGTCAGTACATGTATATTACATATATTACAATTATATTACATATATATTAGATGTGTTGTTTTATATATATGTTTTTTACTTACTGTTGTTGAAAAACAACTTTAACATATTCACATTAATCTGAATAATTTCCAAATTTTTATCATCACAATTAAGAAGTTTTGACAAAGTACCTGTGTAGGCATGGCAAGTTAGCAACCAACAAAGTAATTTGTTTCCCTGTGAAATTTAGAAACAGTCTAACAATGCTCATTATGGTTAACTACGTAGTTCAGTTTGCCCCATGCCATCCAAAAAATATGATTATTAACTATCGCATTTTATTAGACCCAACAGATATAAAGAAAATGTCTCATTGTGACATCAGGAAAACAGTCAGATGTGATGTTTGATATTAGAAATGTTGCATTTGTATTTATTTGCATTCTGTGGATGTTTCATTTTACCTCTATTTATTGATGCCTACCTTTACCCTTTTATAATCTATTGCTACAAAATAAATACATATTTTACATTTGTGCTTATTATAGTAATAACGTAATAAAAGGTACAAATAAAGCATTTATCATCTTTATTGTAAAATTATATTTAACCAATATTTTTCTATGTATTTTGAATGCATTTGCATTTATTTCATAGTAAATATTTAATAATCCTTAATTATTTTGACCAGTTCCACCGTTGCTTATACTGTCACACACATATTATTTAAGAATATTTGAATAATTTTGATGCCATTGTCAATTAAACTTTTTAGGAGAATCTGAACAATGGCTATATTGTCATTTGCGCATAGAAAGGCAATATGTAGGAAAAAACCAATAATTTGATTTTTTTCTTTTCATGAAAATCTGGGCAATGGTTAGTTCTATTAGTAAAAGTATTAAAGAATCCAGATACTTGGTTGATGAGAAGCACTATTTAAGCCATGCCTTTTTATCAAAATATGTCATGTTCAAATGTAGAAATCGTTTAATGGTTAACTTGCATTTTGTTCAGAATGACCTACTGAAAATAAATGATAATTATCCAATTATATAAGTGAAGAAGCAGATGTACAGATCTCTTATGCAGAACATTTTGGATTAATGAGATGTTTTTAAAAAATCAAATTCAAGCCAGCTATAGAATAGCCCTGGAACTGTCAAGAAGGTCTTTTCTACATTTAGTTTTAATCAATTTGGTTCTAATCAAAGGAATTTTTAAATGCATGACACACTGAGAATTCTGAGAAAACAATGTATTTCTAAATTCAACCTGGAAAAATCTATTTTTCGTCATCATTATGACCTTGCTTGGTAAGTCATTCTCTTTGCCCACACCTGGGTAATGTCTTCTTCCTCGGTGGAGCTTTGTATGCCAACCACACACTGCTCTGTGACGTGTTTCCTTGGCAGTGGATCCAAGTCCATAGCATCCATCGAAGGGGTCAGTGAAAGGCAAGCAGCAGGCTGGTGTGAGCTGGACATCTGGCATGTAGTAAATGCATTTAGAAAGCTAATAAACCACTCATTGTGAATGACTCCTGAAATTGATTCCAACATGAGCAGTTGGGGGAGAAATAAGCTTTTAGGAAGGTCATTTAATGTCATAGAGAGTCTTTCTCTACAACCCAGTTAAACTGCTTAGCAGTTTACAAAGCAAATCCCAGCCCAATTTTGATCTGGTAATTAATTGTGCCTTCTACTCAGGGAAAGGCTGTGCATAGAAACTAGATATGGCCATAATTCTGTAGCCTTAATAACTCAGGATTTGAATTGCCAGATGGTCTTTGACATGAGATGGCTGCTGAAGAGAAATGGAAATCACTCCACTCATGTCGGTGCTTTGTAGATTCCTCACCAGTGACATATAAGCTTGGCGTATGTAGCTGCACCCCTGCAAGTGCAGTCTTACTGAAGTTCTCATATTAATCTTACAAACACATTATCAGGAGTGGGAAATGACTAAGGACATGATCAAAGAGGACTCAAATGTTTCTCTAGGTCTCACCTGTGGGAAAGAATACAATTTCTTACAAAAGGTAAGTGGAAAGGGCTTATTATGTCTGTACATGGAACAAGGAAGGTTGAGGTCCTGGAGAGAATGAAAGCCTGGGAAGCTCCACTCTCAGCACCGGGAAGGACTGCAGGCCTCAGGGACACCAACTAAATAAGTGAGAGTCCAGAACAGTGAAATTACAATCAAACCAATATTGATATGCAATGCTACTAACCATGGTTTAACATTTCCTGATTCTCTGTTCTGCTTCATTTTTTGCATGACATTTTGCAAAATTCATTGCATTTTGCTTCACTAATTAACTAGCAAAAGGTTAAAAAGAGACTTCATATGTGAAAATCGTATGTATTCTTAGGGGTAGAAAGAAAAGGTAAAGGTTAGGAGTCTTGGAAGGAGCTACAGGATTTGGTAAAACAAACAAATTTCGAAATAAGACATATTTACATTTAAATACTGGTTCTGCCTCTTGTTAGTTGTGTGACATTAAGCATGGTACTTTTATTCCTGAAGTCTTGGATTACTCATTAGTAAAATAAGAATTGTATTATCCACCTAGTTGGATGCCATAAAATAGTAAAAAGGGAAAAATAGCCAGCACGTCCCATGTCCTTGTGACAACTTTATAACCTCTTTAAAAGACAAATGTAAATATTTTCAACTCCTGGTTCTGAAGCAAAAAAGAAATGGAAAGTATTGAAGTAAAGTTAATATAAGGAATGTGTAAACTTGCACTTGAAATACTATTTTACTAGAACTCGGTATACTTACCATAGATAATAAGGCAAACGACATATAGGTAGTAGTGAATGAAGGTGTAGATGAAGCATTGGAAACGTAAATGCTAGGTATGGGAAATGAGCAAGCACTGAGGGCCCAGGAAGGTCAACACTAGATTTCCAAGGCTGACATATGCTTGGGGTTTTGTTATTCACCTTTGAGCTGAGACAGTAAAGCAATAAACAGTTTTATAACTTAATAAGGCAAGAGTATAAAGACATAGTCAAACAGAAGCTGTAACAGACAGCCAAGCTGGACTTGGAATGACCACTGTCTGGATACAGGCTCAGGAAAAACCACAGACTGGGGAAAAATCACAAAAATGCAGCAGCTCTGTTCATAGCAAAGCTCAGTGCAATCTTCCCTAGTCAATCTTTTATGGCTCCAGGGGAATGGCCTAGCTTAAAACCTTGTTCCACAATAAAAAGGGGTCATTCTAAGGTCAGATCATAGAAGTCTCATGCCCCACTGACACTGAGTCACCAATCTTGAACGAGAAATGGTGGGACTCTTCTCCATGATTCATCCATTTAGCTAAAAGCTCCTAGCTTCCTGAAACAGCTGATCAAAATTTTAAATCCTTGACAATATCATTGTATGTAATAATGTTTAGAGTAACGTATGCATTAGGACAGCAATTATCCATCTCGCTGTAGTGTGTGTTGTAATCACTTGTGAATTGATCTAAAAATAATTGTTATAAAAAGAGTTAAAACAGTTTAAAATAAACTAGAAAATATTTAACTGTTCCTAAAATGCAATGCATTATTGATATTGTCATGTGGTTTCTTGAAGGAAAGTGCAGGGGATGGAGTTTTAGATAGTACTATGGGAAATGCACTTGTTCCAGAACAGTTCTGAATAGGGCAAGTTGTGCACATAAAAGTACTCCTCACATATATGATTCGGTATGTGGGTGGATGATGAGGGACGAAATTGGGAACTGCTGCGTTTCTTCTTAATATAGTTTGGATATTTGTCCCCACTCAGATCTCATGTTGAAATGTAATCCCTAATGTTAGAGACTGGCAGAGGGATTTGGATCTTGGGGGCAGATCCCTCATGAAAGGTTTGGGCCAACCCCTTGGTGATAAGTGAGCTCTTGCCCTGAATTCATATGAGATGTGTCATTTACAAGTGTTTGGCACCGCCCCCCCACTCTCTCTTTTGTTTATTCCTGCTTTTACTATGTGGCATACCTACTCTGTCCTCACCTTCTGCCATGATTGGAAGCTTCCTGAGGCCTCCCCAGATGCCAAGCAGATGTGAACACCACCATGCTTCCTGGAAAGCCCGGAGAACTGTGAGCCAGTTAAATCTCTTTTATTTTAAATTACCCATTTCCCATATTTCTTTATAGCAATGCAAGAATTGCCTAATGCATATATGGAAATAGGGCCTGCATCATTTTTAAAGCAATGTTCCAACATTGCAATTAAAAGTGATTCACAAGATGTTATGAGTTGAATGTTTGTGCCTACTCCCCCAAATACATATGTTGCAATCCAAACCCGCAATATAATAGTATTAGGAGGTGAGGCCTTTAGGAGGGGATTAGGTCATGAGGGTGGAGCTCATGAATACAATTAGTGCCCTTCTAAGAAGAAACAGAAGAACGACGATCTTTCTCTCAACCATGCGAGGGCATAATGAGAGGACACCCATCTGCAAACCAGGAGCAGAGCCCTCACTAGACACCAGATCTGCCAGTAGCTTGATCTAAGATCTCCAGCCCAGGACTGCTTGGTTGGAAGTAGTGATGAAAGGTCTTCTGTGCATTCCTTTTAAATTGATGCCTCCAGTATTTCTGATAAAATACTAAAAAATAATTTTGAATTTTTAGAGAACATAAAGAATTCAGGCCCAGCACAGTGGCTGATGCCTGTAATCACAGCACTTTGGGAGGCCGAGGTGGGTGGATCACCTGAGGTCAGGAGTTCAAGACCATCCTGGCCAACATGGTGAAATCCTGTCTCCACTAAAAATACAAAACTTAGCCAGGTGTGGTGGTACACGCCTGTAAGCCCAGCTACTTGGGAGGCTGAGGCAAGAGAATCCCTTGAACCCAGGAGGCAGAGGTTGCAGTCAGGCGAGATCACGCCAGTGCACTCCAGCCTTTGAGAGCCAGACCATCTCAAAAAAAAAAAAGGAAAGAAAAGAATTCACATTAAAAAGTTCAGAACTAGATAAGGCACCTAGGACAAAAATTTTAAGGAGACACTCTTTGTTAGATTCCTGCAAGTGTTGACCTTGTATTTGTAGTGCCTCCTTAAATGATTTGCCTTGGATGCCTCTCTGCCTTCACCTTAGTCCCTGTTCAGCTTGTCCCAATATGAAATAAAACAGACAATGGACACTCCAAATTATGCCAATATCAAAGGAGAAAGGGAAACATCAGCTTGGGGAATTATTAAACCTTTTGGACTAAATGTATGCATCTTCTAGGGGCTTTGGAGATAATATTTTAGAAACTATAATATAGTTAGGTTGCTTATCAGTAAAATAAATGGCCTGAGAGGGAAAGTTTTTTGTAACTCAAAAAGTGAACTGCTGTCAGCTGGTGATTAGTTTTAACCCTCTTGATAAGAATGTATTATTCACTTAAGATATCAAGGTGGTGAAAGGAGTAGGCAGAGAGCCGCTCATATTCAGAACTTTTAATATAAATCTATAAAACGAAATTAAAAATAAAAAAATTCCCTTGAAAGGCATAATGAATCCAAAATTACTCAATAAAAAATTAGATAACTTGAATAATCTTAATTCTGCTAAATAAGTGGAATTTGTAGTAAAAAGTTTCCACAAAGGAAAATTCAAAACATAAACATATTCACTAGCAAATTCTACAAAAATATTCCTTAACAATTTATAGTAATTCTATACAAATTCTTTCAAAATATAAAAGACCACTTCCCAACTTATTTTATGAGGTTAGCATTAAACTAACATCAAAACTAGAAAAATATATCAGAACAAAAAAGATACATAGCATAAAATCACTTACATATATGTGTGAGAGATATATATGACTGATACACACATATATATATATGACAGATATATAAACACAAATGTCCTTACAAAATACTAACAAACCAAATCCACCAAAATAGAATGCATCATGATCAAGTAGAGATTATTCTCAGAATGCAAGGCTGGTTCAATATTTAAAAATAAAATCAATCTGTACAATTCATCATGAAAAAACTAAAAAATGTAAAAAACCATGAAATTATATTGATACATGCAGAAATAGTCTTTGATAAATGCATTCATGATTTTTTTAAAAGTCAGTAGATTAGGAATAGAAATAAACTTCCTCAACCAAATATAAGACATCATCAAAAAAAAATTGCCCTACTACTATTAAACATTATACTAGAGATCTTAGCAAGTTCAATAAATCAATAAAGAAAAAAAGACAAGAAAAATGAAAATAAAGAAATAAAACATTATTATTATTATTATTATTACTATTACTATTTTTTTCTGAGACAAGGTCTCGTTCAGGCCGGAGTGCAGCGGCACAATCTCTACTTACTGCAGCCTTGATTTCCTGGGCTCAAGTAATCCTCCCACTTCAGCTTCCCAAGTAGCTGGGACTACAGCTGCCTGCACCATCATGCCCAGTTAATTTTTGTATTTTTTGTAGGGACACATTTTCGCCACGTTGCTCAGGCAGGTCTCAAACTACTGACCTCGAGGGATCTGCCTGCCTTGGCCTCCCAAAGTGTTGAGATTACAGGCGTGAGACACTGCGCCCAGCCATTTTCTTTTTCTTTTTTTTTGTAGATGACATGAATTGGCTACAAAGAGAATCAAAAAGAATCTATAAACAGAAGTAATACTAAGTTTGGAAAGGCAAGAGAGTACAATGCCAATATGGAAAAACTAATGGTATCTAAATATGTTAGCCACAAAAAAAATGAAAATTGATTTGAAAAACGGTATCATTTACAATAGTTCGATAAGCTTGAAATAGTTACAAAACTTTAAAAATTTACACAAAATCTGTATGCTGAAATTTTGTTTTAAATATTGATGTAATAAATAACATACAATCTAATTAAATGGAAATATATACTTTGTCATAGAATGGAAGATTAAATGCTGTCAACTCTCTCAATTTGTCTATAGATTCAACACAATTCCAATCAATTTATGTAGAAAGGTAAAGTAACTAGAACCCATAATACAAATTGAAAAAGAGAAAACAAAATTAGGAGGACTCAGAATGATGCCCAGATTTGATGTAAAGCTACAACACTCAAGACTGATATTACAGAAAGAGAGGACATATAGATCAATGGACATAAATAGAATCCAGATATGTAATCAAGCATATATGACCAGTTGATTTTTATCTAAGGAGCAAAGGCAATTCAATGGAGATGGGATAGTCTTTTTACAAATGATTCTGGAACAATCAGATTTCCATATGTAATAAAAGGAACTGCAATCAATATTTTGCACTCTATACAAAAATTAACTCTACAAGGATCATAGACCTAAATACAAAACTGAAAATTATAAAATTTCTAGTTAAGAACATAGGAGGAAATCTTATGATTTGAACTTAGATTAGATATAATTTTAAAAAAATCATCTATTAAAAATGATAAATTGAATCTCATCAAAAGAAAGAACATCTACTCTTTAAAATATACTATTGAAAGAAAGATAGGGCAGCTATACATTGGAAAAAAATATTTTAAAATCACACATTTTATGAAAGACCTGTATCCAGAATATATAAAGAATATTCAAGGGATGGTTTAACGTCCACAAATCAATAAATGTGATACACCACATAAACAGAATTAAAAACAAAAATCCCATGATCATCTCAATAGACACAGAAAAAGTGTTTCACAAAATCCAGCATCCCTGTATGATTAAAACTCTCAGCAAAATTGGCATACAAGGAACATACCTCAATGTAGTAAAAGCCATCTATGATAAATACAAAGCCAACATAATACTGAACAGGGAAAAGTTGAAAGCACTCCCTCTGAGAACTGGAACAATACAGGGATGACCACTCTCACCACTTCTATTCAACATAGTACTGGAAGTCCTAGCCAGAGCAATCAGACAAAGGAAAGAAATAAAGGGCATCCAAATTGGTAAAGAGGAAGTCAAACTGTTGCTGTTTGCTGATGATAAGTTTGTATACCCAGAAAACCCTAATGACTCCTCCAGAAAGCTCCCAGAACTGATAAAATAATTCAGCAAAGCTTCTGGATACAAAATTAATGAACAAAAATCAGTAGCTCTCTTACACACCAACGGCGACCAAGCTGAGAATCAAATCAAGAACTCAACCCATTTTACAATAGCTGCAATACACACACACACACACACAGACACACACACACTTAAAAATACACCTAACCAAGGAGGCAAAAGACCTTTGTAAGGAACACTACAAAACACTGCTGAAAGAAATTACAGACAATACAAATAAATGAAAACACACCCATGCTCATGGATGGGTAGAATCAATATTGTGAAAGTGAACATACTGCCAAAAGCAATGTACACATTCAACACAATTTCCATCAAAATACCACCATGATGCCTCATAGAATTAGAAAAACAATCCTAAAATTCATATGGAACCAAAAAAGAGCTCACATAGCCAAAGCAAGATGAAACAAAAAGAACAAATCTGGAGGCATCACATTACCTGATTTTAAACTATGCTATAAGGCCGTAGTCCTCAAAACAGCATGGTACTGGTGTAAAAATAGGCACATAGAGCAATGAAACAGAATAGAGAACCCAGAAATAAACCCAAACCCTTACAGCCAACTGAACTTCGACAGAGCAAACAAAAACATAAAGTGGAGAAAGGATACCCTCTTCAACAAATGGTGCTGGAATAACAAGCAAGCCACAGTAGGAGAATGAAACCAGATCCTCATCTTTCACTTTATACAAAACTCAACTCAAGATGGATCAAGGACTTAAATCCAAGACCTGAAACCATAAAAATTCCAGAAGATAACATCGGAAAAACCCTTCTAGACATTGGCTTAGGCAAAGATTTCATGACCAAGGACCCAAAAGCAAATGCAATGAAAACAAAGATAAATTGGTGAGACTTATAGGTGAGACTTAATTAAACTAAAGAGATTTTGCATGGCAAAAGAAACAGTCAGTAGAACAGACAGACAACCCACAGAGTGGGAGAAAATCTTCACAATCTATATATCTGACAAAGGAATAATATCCAGAATCTACAAGCAACTCAAACAAATTAGAAAGAAAAAAACAAACAATCCCATCAAAAACCACTGGGCTAAGGACATGAACAGACAATTCTCAAAAGAAGATATACAAATCAAGAATAGCCATTATCAAAAAATCAAAAAAGAATAGATGTTGGCATAGATTTGGTGAATAGGGAACATTTCTACACTCCTGGTGGGAATGTAAACTAGTACAACCACTATGGAAAACAGTGTAGAGATTCTTTAAAGAACTACCATTTGATCCAGCAATCCCACTACTGGGCATCTACCCAGAGGAAAAGAAGACATTATACGAAAAAGATATTTGCACATGCATGTTTATAGCAGCACAATTCACAATTGCAAAAATGTGGAAGCAGCGCAAATGTCCGTCGATCACCAGGTAGATAAAGAAACTGTGGTATATATACAGTGAAATACTAC
>NW_012099322.1:927936-930385 GCF_000951045.1 Mandrillus leucophaeus | reverse complement strand
AGCAATGAAACAGAATAGAGAACCCAGAAATAAACCCAAACCCTTACAGCCAACTGAACTTCGACAGAGCAAACAAAAACATAAAGTGGAGAAAGGATACCCTCTTCAACAAATGGTGCTGGAATAACAAGCAAGCCACAGTAGGAGAATGAAACCAGATCCTCATCTTTCACTTTATACAAAACTCAACTCAAGATGGATCAAGGACTTAAATCCAAGACCTGAAACCATAAAAATTCCAGAAGATAACATCGGAAAAACCCTTCTAGACATTGGCTTAGGCAAAGATTTCATGACCAAGGACCCAAAAGCAAATGCAATGAAAACAAAGATAAATAGGTGAGACTTATAGGTGAGACTTAATTAAACTAAAGAGATTTTGCATGGCAAAAGAAACAGTCAGTAGAACAGACAGACAACCCACAGAGTGGGAGAAAATCTTCACAATCTATATATCTGACAAAGGAATAATATCCAGAATCTACAAGCAACTCAAACAAATTAGAAAGAAAAAAACAAACAATCCCATCAAAAAGTGGGCTAAGGACATAAACAGACAATTCTCAAAAGAAGATATACAAATCAAGAATAGCCATTATCAAAAAATCAAAAAAGAATAGATGTTGGCATAGATTTGGTGAATAGGGAACATTTCTACACTCCTGGTGGGAATGTAAACTAGTACAACCACTATGGAAAACAGTGTAGAGATTCTTTAAAGAACTACCATTTGATCCAGCAATCCCACTACTGGGCATCTACCCAGAGGAAAAGAAGACATTATACGAAAAAGATATTTGCACATGCATGTTTATAGCAGCACAATTCACAATTGCAAAAATGTGGAAGCAGCGCAAATGTCCGTCGATCACCAGGTAGATAAAGAAACTGTGGTATATATACAGTGAAATACTACTCGGGCATTAATAGGAATGAATTAATGGCATTTGCAGCAACCTGGATGGGATTGGAGACTATTATTCTAAGTGAAGTAACTCAGGGATGGAAAACCAAACATTATATGTTCTCACTCATAAGTGGGAACTAAGCTATGAGAATGCAAAGGCATAAGAATGATACAACGGACTTTGGGGACTCCAAGGGAAAGGGTGGGAAGGAGGTGAGGGTTAAAAGACTACAAATTGGGTTCAATGTATTCTGCTCAGGTGATGAGTGTACCAAAATCTCACAAATCAACACTGAATAACTTACTCATGTAACCAAATACCATCTGTTCCCCAAAAACCTATGAAAATAATTTCTTTTAAAAAAAGAGAAAACAAACTAATAAATGCATAAAAATTTTGAACAGACTTCACAATGTAAGATACATGGATGAAAAAAAGCACATGTAAAGATATTCAACACAGTTAGTCATCAGGGAAATGCAAATTAAAATCACAGTGAGATGCTACTATACACATAATAGAATGATTAAAATTTTAAAATGATGGACAATTCCAAGTACTGACGAGGATATGGATTAATTGGAATTCACATATATTGCTAAGAGGAACATCTTTTAGCTCTTGGGCAGAGCTTGGCTGTTTCTTATAATGTTCAGTATAATATATTTATTATGTGGCTTAGTAATCCCACTCATCAGTATTTGCCTACATGAAATGATAACCTATTATTACATAAAAACCTGTACATGCATAGTGATTATATTAATAATTGCCAAAACTGGAAAGATCCAAATGTACCTCAACTGAAGAACTGATCAACAGACTGTGGAACACCCATACCATAGTATATTATTCAACAATAAAAAGAAACGAGCTGTTCAGACACTCAACAATGTGGATGAATCGCAAATGCATTTTATGCTAATTACTGAGTTTTTAAAAACAGCAAGACAAAGAATTCAGAAGTAGCTTGAGGTTTTTATTAGTTTGTTTTGAATGTCTGACCACATGAGATAGATTTCTATTAAAATATGAAATGGGAAGAATAAGTCTTCATGCTTCAAAATTCTATTTTTATGTATCTTTAATTGTCGAAGTTACTCAAATCATCATGCTTCTGCTCGTAGAGTTACCTGCAAATATACAAGGGTTTAGGAAATAATTTATCAGTTGGTCCTTCCAATAAATAATATTTATTTCTTCAGGAGAACTCGCCTGCATTAACAGTTGGAGGTTTGTTCTTTGGAAGACAGCGGAGTAGGTTTCTGTACGAAGTTAACAGATAGGTCACTACTTCCTATTATGCTCTCAGTAGTCGAACACTGTAGTTGCTTCCAAATGTATCACAGGGTGGAAATTATTTACAGAAGCACATGCATTGCCTCTCCAAACCTAAATCAGTGATAATAGGGAAATATGAAGAAGGGAGCCCTGTTTATAAGAGATACAATTTTATCTTTAATTGAAAAACTTATTCCTTTCAACTTTGTTTCAAATATAACTAAACTAAGATAGTAACAATATAATGGAAATGTAAGACA
>NW_012099322.1:895113-927886 GCF_000951045.1 Mandrillus leucophaeus | reverse complement strand
AGGATATGGATTAATTGGAATTCACATATATTGCTAAGAGGAACATCTTTTAGCTCTTGGGCAGAGCTTGGCTGTTTCTTATAATGTTCAGTATAATATATTTATTATGTGGCTTAGTAATCCCACTCATCAGTATTTGCCTATATGAAATGATAACCTATTATTACATAAAAACCTGTACATGCATAGTGATTATATTAATAATTGCCAAAACTGGAAAGATCCAAATGTACCTCAACTGAAGAACTGATCAACAGACTGTGGAACACCCATACCATAGTATATTATTCAACAATAAAAAGAAACGAGCTGTTCAGACACTCAACAATGTGGATGAATCGCAAATGCATTTTATGCTAATTACTGAGTTTTTAAAAACAGCAAGACAAAGAATTCAGAAGTAGCTTGAGGTTTTTATTAGTTTGTTTTGAATGTCTGACCACATGAGATAGATTTCTATTAAAATATGAAATGGGAAGAATAAGTCTTCATGCTTCAAAATTCTATTTTTATGTATCTTTAATTGTCGAAGTTACTCAAATCATCATGCTTCTGCTCATAGAGTTACCTGCAAATATACAAGGGTTTAGGAAATAATTTATCAGTTGGTCCTTCCAATAAATAATATTTATTTCTTCAGGAGAACTCGCCTGCATTAACAGTTGGAGGTTTGTTCTTTGGAAGACAGCGGAGTAGGTTTCTGTACGAAGTTAACAGATAGGTCACTACTTCCTATTATGCTCTCAGTAGTCGAACACTGTAGTTGCTTCCAAATGTATCACAGGGTGGAAATTATTTACAGAAGCACATGCATTGCCTCTCCAAACCTAAATCAGTGATAATAGGGAAATATGAAGAAGGGAGCCCTGTTTATAAGAGATACAATTTTATCTTTAATTGAAAAACTTATTCCTTTCAACTTTGTTTCAAATATAACTAAACTAAGATAGTAACAATATAATGGAAATGTAAGACACAGATAGGAATTCTTCACAGAATTATTTATACATTCTACACGTCCTTTTGTTTTCACCCAATATGATGAAATGAAAGAAAGAGACAGTTATTTGAAACAACAGTGATGGCAACTGTGGGTCAATTTTTTTTTTTTTAACTATTCAAATTTGCAAACGCTAACATTTCTGGGTTACTCAACCATCCCATTTATAAAATTTTAAATGCACGTGTCTTTTAGGAAGGAAAGCAATATTTATGGAAAGAAGTGAACATTATTATGTTGTGATTTACAACGGGAAAATGAATTATTAAATAATAAATTCAGTTAATAAAACATATGTTTTCCTTTTTGCCTCCACTGATGAGACTAGGAAGAAGAAACATGTAAAGAAGAAATTATAAGTTTTGTCATGTATACATTTAGAAAATTTTTAAAAGTGTTTTGATTATGTAAAATATAAACAATATGGGTAGCATTTTCTTTATGGAAACAAGCTTTCATTTACATGGTAATTTATATCTCAAGCATACACTGTATTTTCTTAACCATTTACCTATCTGAACTTTATCAAACCTCTGAAACTTTGATCAAGTTCTATCTTCTTATATTTATATTATGATTCATTTTTAGTTACAGGTAATACAAAATTCAGTAATTAGATTCACAGAACAGCAAAACTGTAGGAATCTTGGAGATCGATAACAACTCCAGCATTTTTAACAAGTGTAGAAACAGCTACCCAGTGGAGAGTTTAAGTTATGTTTTATGTGAATGGATGTACTTAATCTTGCTACTACTCCTCTAAACCAGAGAAATTCTAAATCACAATAATTTTGTTAGCTATATAATTAGTTGAACACCTCTGAGACAAAGTCATCATTGGACCAGAGGTTCGGTTTACTTTTCTTTCTGGCAAGTAAGGAGGGAAATTGTGAAGGAGAAGCAGCAAATGATCACGTGTGAATTCCCTGCAGTCAGAATAGATTAAAAATTGCTAAATCCAAGTCTGAAGAATCCAAGCTAGAAGCTCCCTCTCCACAGTCATCATTCCCACAGCAATAATCTAAAATTGTGATTGTGCAATTGAAGCAACTTTATATTTGACATGCAGACATTTATTTTTTAAAATACTAAAAATATAATATGAACTATGTAATAGAAAAATGTAAAGAAATAATACTGATATACCCAGTCTTCACTAGGCAAGCAGCAGTCTTTTTTGTCTTCTGAATTTCCGAGTACATGGGTCTTTCTCTTTTGGTCCTTTTATTTTCACTTAACAGTATGCCATAAATATGTCTCATATTTATAGAGACTTTATAATTATATTTTGGATATGCATGTATTATTTCATTGTATTAAAATTGCATAATGTACAGAAGTATTTCTATAATGTGGCACTAGATTTTATGGCTGATGATCTCTGGCCAGTTTGTGTAGTGCTGCAGCAAACATTTTGTTTCGATAAAAAATATCTAATTTGCAAAGATCTTATCTGTTGAAAAAAAATCAGAAAAAAAAAAATAGAAAAAGAACATTATCCTTAAGGCCCCGAGGAGGTTCATACACATAAACATGCCTTGATAAATGAATCAACCTCTTTTGTAGAAGAATGTGTTTGTGTTTGTCATTCTCAATATAAAGCAAAAACAGAGCTTCTCTTTGAAATTGAGAATCAGGCCTTAAGGAAAGAAAAGTCAGTAGGGTCCAGGTGTGGTGGCTCATGCCTGTAGTCCCAGCACTTTGTGAGGCCTAGCTGGGCGGATCACGAGGTCAGGAGTTCAAGACCAGGCTGACCAACATGGTGAAATGACATCTCTACTAAAAATACGAAAATTAGTTGTGTGTGGTGGCAGGCACCTGTAATCCCAGCTGCTTGGGAGGCTGAGGTAGAAGAATCGTTTGAGCACAGGAGGCAGAGGTTGCAGTGAGCCGAGATAACCCCATTGCACTCCAGCCTGGGCAAAACAGCAAGACACTGTTTCAAAAAAAAAAAAAAAAGAATATATATATGATGTAATGGGTAAAAAGGGTGATGGGTTATTAAGGAAAACATAAAAGAAAAATATGAGAATTTAAATCTTCACTGGAGACTCTAAGAATAGAATTAGAAAAAATTGAATTATTGATATGGAGGACAATCTTGGTACACTTTCTCAAATATGAAGCAAAAAAGATAAAATGAAAGGAAGACATATGATTGATATGGAAGATTGAAATTGGAGGTTTAATCTAAAAATTAAAATTGTTGAAGTAAAAGCCAAAGCACTAAGAAATGAGATGAAAATCCAAGACGTAATTAAACGCTTCCAAAAGAAAATGAGAACCCCCTTAAGCAGATAGGAAGGAATCATTACATTTTAGAAAAATTAAGTGAAACTAAAACACATCCCAATGTCTTGTACCATATCCCTTTGGTTTCACTGACTTCAGCTACAGGTAGAGTAAATGGTTCTGTGGAAATTCAGCATCACCGCATGTTCACGCCTCTACTCCAGGCGTTTTTCTTCTCTTCCCCTTCTCTGCCTGCCTTTCCTGCATGCCTCCAAGCCAGCACAGCCTGAAAGTGTGGGGAAGCGACAGCCTCTTGGGGCGACCTCAACCAACTGGGACTGGAGTCAATGGTAACAATTACCATTCAGAATTCCTGTAGATACAGTATTGAAAATCTTTAGAATGACTCATTCTACAGAGAAAGCATCCTCTCAAGTGTATGTCCAGTGTGAAATTTTATACTAATGGGACAACATCAGCCAACCCAAACTGCCCAGAGCCAGCAGTTAGTATTTGAGATGCAGGACTGACACAACACAACTACTCGGGACTGGCTGAAGTCATCTTTCCACTGGTAGGTTGAGGATTGAATGGCAGGCTAGGATTTGATGATTATCCGGGCTTCATTCTAGAATGAAGGTAAATGTATCCTGCTTATCCACAAGACTAAATTCACTGAGCCATTATTTTCGTGCACTCTTATACATTAGAGGTAAGAAGACATTGAAATAGTAGAAAACCAAGAGGTGAGAGATAATGTAAAATCAAGATGACTTTCTTTTCCTGCTAACGTTGGAATTACCACATTAACGTTCTCAAACGAAAGCAAGGTAAAACACAAGGCAGTTTTCGCAGAGCCACAAATCAAATCTGACCTCTTTGAGTTCTTTGAAAATATCGAAGAATAATTAGAATGTGTTGTGGTATTTTCAGATGGAGCTCAGGATTATAACTGTTTGAAGAAAGCAAGTCATGTGCATACTCATGATAAGAAGCAATATTCTCAAATATCAAAACAGCCTTCTCACAACTTGCTCCCTATTCCATAGTTTCTGGTCTCCTTGACATTGTTGCATTTGGCATTATTTTGAACGAGAAAGAGAATCTGGATTTCAGAAGTTAATTTGAGTTTACACTCTTTCTTTCTAATTAATCAAGTTGTCTTCGGCATCAGATATAAAGGAGTATTCATTTGTTCCCCAGGTTTTAAAAATAACACAGAAGTCCGGGTTGTTTTTCTGAATGTTACAGTGAATGACAGCTGGATGGCCAAATCTGACATCTCTCACCTGACTTTCCAGCCCAATCTGTTAAGGGGGCGAAAACCAGAAATAACCTCAGTGACTTGCGGAGTCTCTGTTCTTGTCAACACTGGTCAACAGTTTTCTTCCATCGCAGCTACTTCCCACAGGGATGCTGGAGCCAGTGAGTGTACCATTGAATCTTTTGTAATTTAGCTCAGCCCTTGTCCTTTCAACGGCCTCTCTCCTTAGATTTTCCCTGATTTCCATATTTATTATTTCATTTTCTCTACAGCAGACACTGAACTACCTAGACAAAGAGAATCATTTTCACGCCTCACTTAAAGATGAGAAACATTCTGATAAATGTATTATTAAGTGACTGCATTCTGGTGCAAACATCATAAAGTACTTCCTCACACCTGGGTGGCACACTTGGCTATATGGACAGCCTGTTTGCTGCGAGGCCACTCACCTGTACAGCAGGTTACTGAACTGCCTACTGCAGGCAATTGTCACACGATGGTCAGTATTTGTGTATCTAAACATATCTGAACACACAAAAGGTACAGTCAAAATATGGCATACAAGTGAAAAAATGGTACACCTGTATGTGTCACTTAGCATGAATGGAGCTTTCAGGACTAGAAGTTGTTCTTGGTAAGTGAATGGTGCGTGAATGTGAAGTCCTGGGCCATCGCTGTATACTAGTGTTGACTTTAGAAACACATGTCACTTAGGCTGCATTAGCTATGCAAATACATTTTTATTTCTGTAATAACAAATTAATCTTAGCTTACTGTAGCTTTTTAAAAATAATCTTAGCTTACTGTAACTTTCTAAATTTATAAACTTGTACAATTATTTTAACTTTTTGACTTTTTTTTTTTTTTTTTTGAGACGGAGTCTCGTTCTGTCACCCAGGCTGGAGTGCAGTGGCCGGATCTCAGCTCACTGCAAGCTCTGCCTTCCGGGTTTATGCCATTCTCCTGCCTCAGCCTCCCGAGTAGCTGGGACTACAGGCGCCTGCCACCTCGCCAGTAACTAACTTAAAACGAACACACTGTACAGTTGTACAAAAATATTTTTCCTTTATATCTTTAGCTATATGTTTTTTAATATTTTTACAATTATTATTTATTTATTTTTAAACTTGTGTTGTTAAAAGTGAAGACACAAATACACATATTCCCCTAGACCTACTCAGGGTCGGGATTATCGGCATCACTGTCTTCCACCTCCACATCGTGTCCCACTGGAAGGTCTTCACTGGCAGTAAGACACACGGAGTTGTCACCCCCTGATAACAATGCCTTCCTCTAGTATCTCCTGAAGGACCTGCCTGGGGCTCTTCTACAATTAACTATTTTTTGTACAAGCAGAAGAAGTACAATCTAAAATAATAATTAAAAGTGGAATACAGCAAATATAGAAACCAGTAGCATCATCAATCATTTTTATTATTAAGTATTATGTACTGTACATAATTGCATGGGCTAGACGTTTTACAGGACTGGCAGCACAGTAGATTTGTTTTCACCGGCATCACTACACACAGGTGAGTACTACATTGTACTACAGTGTCAGGAGGGCTCCAACGTCACCAGACAATAGGAAGATATTTTTCAGCTTCATTATAATGTCATGAGACCACTGACATATATATGGTCTGTGCTTACCTAAAATACCCTTATGTGATGCAAGACTGTACTTCCCACCTCCACTCTTAACTCCCCATTAAGGAGCTACTGTTAGCAAATCGACATCTACGTGATAGGCTATTGTTCTCATTTTGCCTGTGTGGTCTCTTAAACCCAGTCATCTACCAAGCTTTCCCACAAAATGCCCTCACCCTTGCTCTGCCCCTGTGACGGCAAGCACAGCATCCTGTACTAGCCTCTGGTTGTGCCTTTTCCACACTGAGAAGTCTGTATAGCAAGTACAAAGCCTAGAAACTTCCTAGAAAGCTTAAAGCTCCTTAGTATGTTATCAGACCTGCCCACTGGCGAATATTGCAGTGTGCAGTCTCACATGTTCACATTGCATTCTTATGCTTCTACATCTTCCTTCACCATTTTCTCACATGTTCTAGTTTATCTTCCCATCTTCAGTGATTGCAGGTGGCTTTCTGTCTAGGTAACAGATGCCTGTTGGCCGTTTTTTGTTTTTTTTTTTTTTTGGTAGAGATAATTCAAATTAAAACCACAATACCAAAAAAAAAAAAAATTAAGAAATCTTCCCTTTCACAACCAACTCTTATCAGCCTCCACTCCTCTTTTGCTTATGCATTGAGACGGTTTTCCTGCAGCTCAGCTATCATTTCCAGGCTGTATCTCCTTTCTTGCTTTAGACGGCTTGATCTTTTCCCTTTACAATGGAGCTGATTCTTAAGTCCACGGCCCGATTTCTGCACTTCTGATGTCACATGTCAGGACAACCTCAGGCCTCACCGGCCCACATCCCATGACGCTTGCTGTCCCACCTCCCATGGAGGTGACTATTGTGGTGCCCACAGACCTGTGTGACTGGAATGGCTTCAGCTCTCTGGGACACTTCCTTCCTAGACATTCTTCACATGAAGGCCTCCTTACCAGCAGCCTCAATTCTTCAACTATGCTGCATTTCATTTCTTCATATTGTGGTCCTTGGCTGGCAAAGTCCCCAAATCCTTCCACTGAGGTTTTGTTGCTGTGGTAGATCTTCAGAAAACCCAAGCCCACCGTGAGGCCGCTTCATCCATCCTCCTGTGTCTTTTCTCTTTATCCAGACACAGACAATACGTCATTCCTTCTGAACTCTTTTTTTTCTCAAACATAAAGGTGAATTTTCAGTCTGCATTCTAGACAAGTTGTGCAGAATTTGACACTGACCATCAGTCCCTCTTGCTTGGAATTGTTTTCTCTCTCTTGATCTCCCTCAGAGGACTTCCTCCTGGGTCTTCTCGTACCTTATCACCCATGTCATCTCATCTTTTCTCTCCTCCTCTTCCACTGCCAGTTTCTTCAGTGTGGACAGTCTCAGAGGCTTCCAGCTTTGGTCCTCTTCATAGGGTCCTAAAACACATTCTCCAATCAATCAACAATCTGCCCTTTACATGGCTTTGAATTCCAATTCTCTGCTGACTCCCAGATCAGTCTCCAAGCTGTGCTTGTGTCTCTGATTGTGAGCTGCATACACCTACTTGAGCATTTCACACCCCTCGCCCCCAACGCAACATCCAACTCCATCAGTTCACTTATTTTATTACGTAAGTCACATCATTTTTTGAGATAAAACTCACAGATTATTTATTTCCCAATCCTGGTCATAATTATAAGAAATTTTAAAATGCCATTGAAAAATGGCATTTTACCTCTTACAACCTACCCAATAGCCAAACAAAAATAACAGTAAGTCCAGAAAACATTTGAAGCCACAAATGAACCCACTATGTTCCTACATACCCAGCAAGTTCTCTTTCTGACATGGGAAAGTTCTGTTGACCAGGAACAATGTAGGCACTGTGGAGACAGAAAGCTGAATCCGACACTATCTTTCTTTTCTTAGTCAGTTCAGGCTGCTGTAACAAATTACCATAGGTTGTGTGGCTTAAGCAACAAACATTGATTTCTCCCGGTTCTGGAGGCTGGAAGTCTGAGATCAGGACGCCAGTTTGGTTGAGCGCTGGTGAGAGCCCTCTTCCTGGTTATTGCCTCAAATGGGTTTTCTGTGGTGCATGTGAGGAAACAGAGAGATGGCCTGTCTCTTCTTTTTATAAGTGCATTTATCCCATCATGGGGGCCCAATCCCAGCACCTCATCTAAATCTGAATGCCACACAAAGCCACCACGTTGGAGATTAGGGTTTCCACAGATGCATTTTTTGGGGTGGTAGACAAAAGTTTAGTCTCCAGCACTTCCATTCTGGAAGCTTGCAGTGTGTCAGGCAAGAGAGACCATTATATCAAACAGGTTGTGCTCAGAGCTACAGCAGAGCTTTAAATAACACCATAGGATTTCTATGAGAGGTGAAATATAAATGTCAACTAGACTTTGTGTCTGCCAGATTATCATTAGAAAATCCTATAGGTTCCGATAGTTGTAATCAGATATGGTATAAAGCAATTGACTAATAGAAGCATACATGTATCAGGCATGATTTGGAGGAAATAAATGAAGGGGATGCAGGAAGATGTTAGAAATTCAAGAATGGGTTCTCCAAGGAAAAATCAAAGTTATTACTATATCACAAACCTGTCTGAAATTGGGGCAATTAATCTTGTAACTTCTATGAGAATTATCTAGTTTAAATCTTCAGGCTTGATTTCCAATGTAGTATATCATCTATTGCCTTATTCTCTCTTACTCTAGGACTTAGACCTTGGATTTTCTGAATTAAAATGAAAAGATTGAACATTGTCTTTGAGAAGCTTTTTACTTTCCCTAACTCTCCACTCCAGCGAATAACACTATCTCCAAGGTCCAGGTGTGGAACCCTGGACTCATACCCCTTTGGTCCACGTCCAATTCCATTCTCATTTCCCGTGTGGATGCCTTTCTCTCACATAAAAATCCTTGGGTTTGACACCTAAACTTGAACTTTTCTCCTTGTTTCAGTTTTTTTCCTCACTTTGGCACTTCTGGAATTCCCTTTCTTTCTTCAGCTAATGGTCATATCATTTACTAAATACCCCGTAGAAGAAAAGCACCATGGAAGATTCAACTCTAAATGTGAGGTGGTCCTTGCCTGTGGGGTTGCAATCTATTAGGAAACATAGTTCTTCAAGCAACCGTAAATTCTTACTCTTTCCTGATAGATTGCAACCCTGTAGGAAAGGTTTGTGGTAGGTGGAGCAGGAGCAAGGTCAGAATGGACAGCCCTTAGTAATGGGACATGCTTGTTTCCAATCTCATGCATTTTTCATTCTTTCTCTTCCACCTTTTCATAAAATTTGAGAATGAGGCGATCACCTAGCTTATTTTGGGTGCACGGGTAATGAGGGATACAGAATGTGGTGTTGTCATTTGTTCGATCATTACATGGGGGTACTTGGAAGAAAGGACAAGATTTTCTCGGTAGCAGTTAAAGACAACACAGGGTCCAATGTCTGAAAGTGATAGGCAGTGCCTTTTCACTATTTTTTTGTTGTTATTGTTTTTTATGTATTTTTTAGAGATAGGGTCTTATTCTCTCACTTAGGCTGGAGTGCAGTGGTACCGCATAGCTCACTACAGCTTCAGCCTCCTGGAGTCAAGCCATCCTCCTGCCTCAGTCTCCCAATTGTCACTTTTTTTTTTTAACAGCTTTATTGAGGCATGTGTGGTGTGACAAAAAGTACACCAATTTCAAGTGTATTTAAGTGATTATTTTTTACTTATTTTACTGAGCAAAATAAGCAAAATTTATGGAAAGCAACCGTCACCATAAATTGCTTTTATAACATTTTCACTCTTCCAAGAAGATCCCTCAAACCCATTTCGAGTTTACTTCTAGTCCTACTTCAAGCATCAGCTAACCACTAACCTGCTTTCTCTACACTTTCGCCCTTTGTGAACATTTCATATAAATGGATTTATACAATATGTGTTTTTGTGTATGTGGTTTCTCTTAGCATAATGAGTTGGAGTTTCACGCAGGACGTAGCATATGTAGGTAGTTTGCTTTTTTATGGCTGAATAGTATTCCAGCATACGACTATATCGCATTTTCTCAATCCACTTTTTAGCTGATGCACAGCTAAGTTGCGTCCAGTTTCAGGCTCTTGGAAATGATGCCGCTAAGAACATTCATGAGTGGGTCTCTGTGTAGACCTGTTGTTATTTCTCTTGGACAGATTCCTAGGAGCAGAATAGCTGGGTCATATGGAAGTCCTATATTTAAATTTTTGAGAAACCGCCAAACTATTTTCCAAAGTGTCTGCACCATCTTACACTCCAACCACCAATATATGAGAGTTCCCATTTCTCCACATCCTTACTAATGCTTGTTATTTTCTATCTTATTTATTTTTGTTATTGTAGCAGATATAAAATAGTACCCTATGGTCTTTTTAGTTTACATTTTCCTAATGACTAACGATAGTCATTTTCATGTACTTCTTTATATATACCTTGGGTGAAATGTTAGCTCATACGTTTTGCCCACTTTCTTATTGGGGTATTTTTTATTGAGTTATAAATTTCTTTTGAAAATATGAATACAAGCTCTTTATTAGATATGTGTTTGGCATATTTTCTCAGTCTGCTGTTTGTATATTAATTTTCTTAATATTATCTTTTGCAGTACAAAATTTTTGAACATTGAAGAAGTCTAATTTATCGTTTATTTTCTTTTACAGACTATGATTTCAGTATAGAATCTAAGAGATTTTTTCTTAACCCAAAGATTTTCTCCTATTTTTTTTTCCAAAAGTTCTATTGTTTTAGCTCTTAGAAGTAATCATATAATCAATTTGAATTAGTTTTTGTGACTTATGTGAAGGTCTAAGTTTATGTTTTTGGATTTTATGTGTATATCCAGTTGTCCAGGCACCATCTGTTGAACACACTATTCTTTCCCTAATGAATTACCTTGGCATTTTTGTCAAAAATCAATATATGGATTTATTTTTGAATTCTCAATTCTGTCTTACAGAGGTAGATGTCTACCTGTCTTCGTCCATTCTGGCTGCTATGACAGAACACCGTAGACTTGGTGCTTTATAAATAATACAAATTTATCTCTCACAATTCTAGAGATGGTGGTGTCTGAGGTCAAGGTTCTGGGAGATCTGGTGTCTGGTGGTCGCTCCCTGGTTCACACATACACATCCATCTATGTGCATGAGAGTTACCACCACCAACAGATGCCCCTTCCTGCCTCCAAGGGATATTTCATCTCCTTTTCATGAGAAGCACAATGACCGTGAAAAAAACTGGTCTTTTTGCTTCCATCTTCTAAGGTACTTTCTACATCAACTACCCAAACATTCTGCTACTAGGGTTGTTAGGAACTCAATGTTTGTGTTCCCTGGCAAAATGTATATATTGAAGCTCTAATCCATAGTGTGGCTGTGTTTGGAGACAAGGCCACTAAGGAAGTGATTAAGGTTAAATGAGGTTGTAAGTGTGGGGCCCTAAACCAATAGGATTGGTTCCCTTATAAGAAGAGACATCCAAGAACTTGCTCTTTCTCTCTCATGTTGCACACAAAGAAGAGGTCATGACTGCTGGGTGCAGTCATCCACGCCTGTAACCCCAGCACTTTGGGAGGCCGAGGCAGGTGGATCACCAGAGGTCAGAAGGTCTAGACCAGCCTGGCCAACATGGTGAAACCCCGTCTCTACTAAAAATTACGAAGATTATCCGGGTGTGTGGTGCACATCTGTAATCCCAGTTACTGGGGAGACTGAGGCAGGAGAATTTCTTGAACCTGATAGGTGGAGGTGACAGTCAGCTGCAGTCTTGCCACTGCACTCCAGCCTGGGCAACAGAGCGAGACTCTGTCTCAAAAATGAAAAAAGAAAAAAAGAAGAGATCATGTGAGCACAGAGAGGCATGCTGACTGTCCACAGCCAAGAGAAGAAGCCCTAGAAGAAAACCTCTCCCTCATCAGCATCTTGATCCTAGACCCCAAGCCTCCAGAGCTGTGAGAAATAAGCTTCTTTTGTTGAAGCCACTTACTCTCTGGTATTTTGCTACGGCAGCTCTGGCAAACTGATACACGTGTTGAGACAAAAAAATGGAGTTGTCCTAATTCTAATCTCTGTCCTTTCTTCATAGCTAAGAATCACAGTCTACATCCAAATGCAAAAACATTTCCACAGCAGAATAATTAATATGTTTTGTGTATACAATTTTAATTGTTTGTGGTAGTTGGGCATTGTTATGAATTTGACTTTCAGAGCTGGAATTTTTTTTTTCTTTTTTGGTATACCTTCTCATGAAGCAGTCTTAGTATTTGTTAAAACAAAATATGAGATTTATTTTTGGTTGGTAAAATAAAACATTTACTACAAATGTATTGAAAGGATGAGAGATTAGAGATAGATAAATCGGACTGAAAACAAGGTCCTTTACTGGAAGAGGTTGGCCTGTGATACACTGCAAAGACTTTAAATGGCTATATATGTGGAAGATATAAACGGAGAAAGTTACTTCAAAAATTAAAGTTAGAGCTACTGGGAGGATGATGCCACCACTGTCTGGGAGCTGTGACTAAAGAGTGTACTCATACGCGTGTGGTGCATGTGTGTGTGTGCATGTGTCTGTGTGTGTGTGCACATGCATGTGTGTGTGCATGTGTATGCGTGCTTGTGTGGGGTGTGTGTGTGCTTGCACACATGCATACGTGTGTGGCGGGTGTGTGTGCATGTGTGTCTGTGGGTGTATGCGCATGTGTGGTGTGTGTGGGGGGCGTGCATGTGTGTGTGCTCACGTGTGCATGCATGTGTGTGCGTGTGTCTGTGTGTGCATGCGCATGGTGTGTGTGGTGTGTGTGCGTGTGTGCACATGCATGTGTGGTGTGTGTGCATGTGTGTGCGTGTGTGTGTCTATGTGTGTCCACGCTTGTGTGAGTGCGTGTGTGTGGTGTGTGTGCGTGTGTCTGTGAGTATGTGCGCACGTGTGCATGTGTGTGTTTGCATGTGCGTGTGTGTGGTGTGTGTGCGTGTGTGTCTGTGTGTGCGGACATGCATGTGTGTGCAGTGTGTGTGCGTGCGTGTGTGTGCATGCGCGCATGTGTGTGTGTGTCTGTGGAGGGGTTAGTATGAGAGGAAGAATGTCATATTCAGTGAAAATTTTCAGAAATCAGAACTGTGGTATTGACAGTCATCCCAAATTACTAAGGATGGTGTTGGAGTTTGCCAATAGTAAATCTTATAGTTCCTGTAAAAAAAAACAAACAAAAACCTGAGTAAATAAACAAAGAACCATTAGATGTGTCTGGAAAGACTTGATCCCTGGTGAGAATGGGGACATGATTGAAATGAGGTAATCATCAACCAAAACCAAGGAAAATTGCTTAAAGGAAGAAGGAGAGGAACATGACCCAGAGACAATGAGAACTACGAAAAGCTATTTGACAAGCCGATTCATCCCTCATCAGTGTCTGGGAGAAAGCAGACGCTACCCGCATGCTGCCTATCTCCCAAAAAACTATTTATGCAAAATGCAGTGCTGTCCCCAGAGTCATGTGAGGGGATAACCCTGATGATGACGGGGAAGCGAGCTGCAAGGAATTCACCCTGAGGTAGCTAGCAATCTATGTGTGGGCTGTGGTTTGGAGACATTTGGTGATTTTAAAAAGGAAGTGACAACGGGAGGCAAGAAGAGGGGAAAATGTCTCTTGGGATAGAGAATAAAAAATGTTTTTAAGCCGTGTGGAACTAAGCAGTAGAGAGTCAGACATCCATAATTGAAAAAGAGCAAACAATCAAAAAACAACAAAGTCTACAATTCTTAGCATAGTTTCTAATGCAAGATAAATCAATGCACAATTGTTTATATCTAGAACCTATATTTATCAAAAATATTTTCTTAATGAAGCTTTTGTCTTTTAAAATTTTAAATTTTAAAATTTTCCTTCATGAAGCTTTTGTCGCTTTTAGAATTTCAAAGTTCTTTAGTATCAGTATTTTACATTGAAGTACTTGCTGACATCATGGCATGAGGAGTTTTCCAAATGTCTGCAAAACTATCATGGAGAAAAACTGTAATGAAAAGAAGTATTCCTGAACTGAAATGTTATGGCTATTTTTGGATTTTTTTCTTTACTTAATAATTGGCACAAAAATCAAATCCCTTAATCCTAAAGCGCAACTCACCTTTGTCCTAGTAATCAGAAATTCCATAAAATACAAAAACATAAGAGTGTTTGAAAGTTCAGTACCTTTCTGATTTTCAAATAAACCTAAGTGAACACAAAATGGAGGACACATATGTGCTTGAACAAGGGCTACTTTATTAGATTTTTTGAGTCTTCTCAATTTGGTCATGCCTTGAAGTCAGTGACTAGTGTATTGTGTCTTTGATCATAGTGTCAGCGTCTAAAAGATCTATGTGGCCTTTACTTTCAGAAAAGGGTAAAAGCTCTTCCTGGGAAAACGTATCCCTGTAAGCCAGCTGCCTTTCAAGTCAAAACAGAAGGGATCGTTTTCAGGCTAACCAGATAACAAGCCTCCATTTTTCCCTTTCTTATGGTGGTACAGCCAGATAGCACTTAAGTGATAGAAAGAGTTTCTCCTGGGCTATATTACCTTGAAATGAATAAAACTCAATGCATTATTGTAAAGGCAGAGATGTTCTGATTTTGGGAGCAGGAGGGTTTCAAAGTGGGATAACAGGGATGTAACACCGGTAAAATGAGAGGGCTTGCCATAATAAATGAAGAGTCTACCTGGAGAAACCAGCAAATGATTGTGTGAGAGAGGGACACATTAGTGAGACAAAAGAATTGCATTGGCTGAGTCACCTCAGATCTCAGGAGTAAATCGTTACCATCAGGCCTCTCTCAATGTATAATGGACCTCGCCTGTTTAAAGTCCAGGCAAGCTAGGAAGAACAATGTCTCTGAAACCAATTTACTGTGGATTTGTATATCTTCAAAGTTCATGGCTCCAAACTACTTGCCTGTTGGTGAACACGACAGATATTTGGCCACTTCTCCTCTCATTAACCCCAAGCCACTACTTTCTGCTCTTTTCCACCTCTTGCCCTTGCAGGGGCTGATATACCCACTCATCAATTATGTCCCAAGCTGCCCCTGAAAAAGAAAGCTATAAATGTTGCTCAAAGCCACCTTATTCTTGCTTTCATCCTGTTTAGGTCTAGTGTGCTTTTGTGTCTTTCTGGGAATGTTCTCAGCTCCCTCCCTGTCTTCTACACTGAATTTGCCAGTCTTCTTCTTAGATTGTGAAAATTAATGTGCCTTTATAATGGTCACCTTTATTTCTCCCTCTTGCCCAATATCCTTTATTTTCCAGGACCCAATTTAAAGAACGAGACTACTAACATTATCTCTCCCTATACATGAGAGAACCAACAATATGATATTTTGTGTTTACACCCAAATCAATGTTCTTTTCCAAATTCTTTCCCATAAATGTCAATAGGGAATTCTGATTTTGCAGATCACAGCAAAATATTATTGAGCCTAGTTCTTGGAACTTAGAGGCAAGGAATGAAGATCATGTTAGTGTAGTTTAGAGACAAACTAGGAAGGATCTATGGTCAAAGAAAGTTTGGAAAGGCAGAAGACTCAAGCCCTGCAGTAGAATTACCCAGCAATGATAAGATTGCCACTCCCCCATCTTGCCACCTTCTTTGTGCTAGGGAAGTGTGAAGGAAGAAAACTGGCTTCAGTATCTATTATGTTCAAATATGGTATCCTTCCTAGTGCGATGTGTTGACTCAGTTGATGATACAGTTACAGAGGATGTGAATGGGAGGACAGAGAGGGCCCTATCTGTGGGCTGGCCATACAATTTATCATCCAAACTGGCACAACTTGGACAGTGAAAGGGAGTGTACTTTTAATAATTATGCCTAAACAATGTGTGTTCACTGAAATGACCCAGAAACAATGGTGTGTATTAAATATGTCCTATTTAAGAGGTTTGTGGAAAAACAGAAAACAGTGAAAGAAACTACCCCTTGTCCAGTTTTTACTCAAGTAGCAAAATACCTTGGATATCATAGCAGCAACAGAAAACACACTCCAAAATAGGAATTACAACCATTTTTGAGGCACCAAATAATACCAGTTTAAAGATGTGGCAAACGAACTGGTGGTCAATTGAAATTGAAGAACGAGTTCTCAAAAGGCCAACATAAAAGTGAAAAATATGCTCTATCTCCAGTTCAGGAATAGCTGTTCTTCCACCTGGCACGTGGTTGTAGTTTTGTTATTTTGTCAGGTGAGTTGGTTGCAGAAACTCCCCCTGGAGATGACCCTAATTGCCATGTCTTCCTAGAAAGTGCAAATACGGTAAAGCCACAGCTATAATATTGATATGCCATGGGTCCTACCCACATGTGAAAGTGTGCAGTGTGTCCTTTACCTCAACATATAGAGGGGTGATTTGCATACTTGTGATACTGTGTTAGTCTGTTCTCACACTGCTAATAAAGACATACTCAAGACAGGGTAATTTTTTTAATTTTTTATTTATTAATTTTTTTTTCTTTTGAGATGGAGTCTTGCTCTGTCACCCAGGCTGGAGTGCAATAGTGCGATCTTGGCTCATTGCAACCTCTGCCTCCCGGGTTCAAGTGGTTCTCCTGCTTCAACCTCCCTAGTACCTGGGACTACAGGTGTCCATCATCATGCCTGGCTCATTTTTGTATTTTTAGTAGAGACGGGGTTTCACCATGTTGTCCAGACTGGTCCTGAACTCCTGACCTCAGGTGATCCACCCACCTCGACCTCGTAAAGTGCTGGAATTACAGGTGTGAGCCACCGTGCCCGGCCAAGGTAGGGTAATTTATAAAGGAAAGAGGTTTAATTGACTCACAGTTACACATGTCTGGGGAGACCTCACAATCATGATGGAAGGCGAATGAGGAGCAAAGTCACATCTTACATGGAGGCAGGCAAGAGAGTGTGTGCAGGGGAATTCCCATTTATAAAACCATCAGATCTTGTGAGACGTATTCACTACCATGAGAACAGTATGAGGGAACCACCCTCTTGATTCCATTATCTCCACCTGCCCTGCCCTTGACATGGGGGATTATTACAATTCAAGGTGAGATCTGGGTGAGGACATAGCCAAACCATATCAGATACCATTAACTGCTTTCTCTAGTGGAATTCAACACTATTCATGATAACAGTAATATAATAGCAATAATAGAAGGTGCCATCCTGGAACAGATACTCTGTGTCAGGCACCATGCCCCCTGCTTCTTACATGGCAGCTCTAAAAATCCTGACGTCCCTCACAACTAGTTCTATGGTGTATTGTCATCTCTAATTCTGTGGATGTAAAAACTGGCACAGAAGAGTTTCAAAAGGTTTGTGTACGAGCACAATGTAAGAGATTTTTATGTGTTTGTTAGGGCTGCAAAAACAAAATACCTGACACTAGGCAGCTTAAATCGCAGACATTTGTTTTCTTACTGTTCTGGAGGCTGCAAGTCCAAGATTGAGATGTCAGCAGGTGTTGCTCACTGTCTTGCTACATCTTCACATGGTGTCTTCTCTGTATGTGAGCAAGTCTGGTATCTCTGTGTCCAAATTTCTCTTGTTATAATGACTTGGTCAGATTGAATTAGGACCCACCCTAACAGACTCATTTTCACTTAATCAGCTCCTTAGAGGTTCTATGTCCAAATACAGCCACATTCTGAGGTACTAGGCGTTAGGGCTTCAACACACAAATTCAAGGGGGACACAGTTCAAGCCATGACAGTGACCTAGCTGAAGTTCAAAACTGGTCTAAGTCTAAAACCATGGTTTCCCTGTCATACCTGGTTCCAACCACCGAAGGCAAGTACTTTATTTTATGCTTTAAGAGAAGCATATTTCCAGGTTACTGCCTCTATCCCCTAAGAGTTTTCAGCATAGGAGAGCAGAGAAAGAAGTTGACAACTTACTCTACTGCAAAACAAAATGTAATCATAATTAAATAAGAGCCCTCAGAAGACCATATAGCAAAATGGATCAAAGTACCACTGAAATTAGAGTACCTGGCTAGGTGCAGTGGCTCACGCCTGTAATCCCAGAACTTTGGGAGGCTGAAGCAGGCAGATCACGAGGTCAGGAGATCATGACCATCCTGGCTAACATGGTGAAACCCTGTCTCTACTAAAAGTACAAAAAAATTAACCAGGCGTGGTGGCCGGTGCCTGTAGTACCAGCTACTCGGGAGGCTGAGGCAGGAGAATGGAGTGAACCCGGGAGGCAGAGCTTGCAGTGAGCCGAGATCACGCCACTGTACTCCAGCCTGGGCGACAGAGCAAGACTCCGTCTCAAAAAGAAAAAAGAAAAAGAAATTAGAGTACCTGAGTTCAAATCTACAATTCAGTAGCAGATAGCAGAAGCAATTAAAGTGAGGATCCTATCCCTTCATTAAAAAACTATGTATTGAGAGTCTACCAGGTGCTGTGTATTGTTCTAGGCTCTTGAGATACATTATACAGCTCTACATGATTATTCAAAAAAGTGTTTGCAAAATAAATGAGACAGTTTATACCAACTGTCTGATGCTTCCTATTATCTTTAAATAAGATCTTTGTGGATAATCCAAATTTGCTGATTTAAAGGATTTTTTAAGTTAGTTAAATATAGGAGAGAATTAAATAGAAAGATGTAAGGTATTTTTTAATTTAACATTCCTTCGAAGCAATAATAAAATATTCAAGTGGGACAAATTCAAATAGCAAGTGGGACTGGCCAAACCATTGGAAAAAAGCTTTCTGATCAAGTGGTTCTGAGACAGCTTAAAAAACCAACTTAATGCCAGACTCTGACTATACAAGAGAAGAATTTGGACAAAAGATGATAAAGAAATCTTTGAGATAAGTTACCTGAAACTGCCAAGAAAATTCTGATCTGATTCTATATCCACATCTGTACCTCGCGCCTTCTCCTTGTGGAAATGCAAAGTCCTGGGCCAGTCTGCTCAGGCCTTCCAGCACTAAACATACTCTGTTGAGACATAACATAGGATCAGAGATTTACAAAGACTATAATCATCTAGCACAGTGATACAAGTATGTGGCATTCTAGAGACCTCTCTCTGTATATTGATGTTTATCTCTTTAGAAACACACACCAGGATTAAGGTAAAAAGGTATATGTTTCACTAGGTCACACTTTGCAAAGGTAGTGGCCACATTTTTTATTATTTTAAAGATAAGAGACACCATACAAGTTTGCAGAATCTCAAGTAAGACCACAGAGCCCAGGAGCTCTGGAAAACATTAAATTCAGCCATCTAATAAGACACTGTCCATAGTTGTCATGACAACATCCTCCTCCTTCTCATTTGAAGTGTGCCTCCTTCTTCTAGATGGAAGTGTTTATTTGGTGTCTGTTGGGAGGCTATAATTTTTTTTTGAAATATACCGTGGAAAGGGCATTGAATTGGAATTCACTGAGCCTTAAGACTACTGTATATGAATCTGTGTTAAGATAACGTACAATGCCTTCTTAAAGTCTTCCTCTCATGGAAGCCAGATGTGTCATATCTCTTATGAAGCTTTTATTTCTTTTTTAACATTATTTTATTTATTCATTTATTTATTTATTATTTTTTTAAGACGGAGTCTCGCTCTGTCGCCCAGGCTGGAGTGAGTGGCGCAATCTCGGCTCACTGCAAGCTCCGCCTCCCGGGTTCCCGCCATTCTCCTGCCTCAGCCTCCCGAGTAGCTGGGACTACAGGCGCCGCCACCTCGCCCGGCTAGTTTTTTGTATTTTCAGTAGAGACAGAGTTTCACCGTGTTAGCCAGGATGGTCACGGGGCCACAGCACCTGGCCTGAAAGTTTTTTAAGTTATTTTGTTGTTGTTGTTGGGTTCAATTCATTTATTTCTTATTCAGAGACAATACTTATTTATACATGGAATTTTCATCTCCTATAATAATCATTTTAACTCATTTAAAATAATTTTTTAAACAATGCATTGCTCATTTTTCTCAAGACCACCTAACATGTTCCTTGTCACATTTTCAGTCATGTAGAATTTCTTTTCTTGCTGCTTCCAATCTGACCTTCATAGAGACAGTTTTATTTTTCTGTCTCACTTTTTTTCTGACTTTTGCAAGCACATTTTTCCACCTCCTATAAAAATTTTTGAGTTATTTTATCTTTGATTTTTAGCTCCTATTTTATGGAGGTAAACATTTGAGTTAAAGGCTACAAGATCTTTATTTGCTTCAAAAAATTTTTTGTTTTGTTTTGTTTTAGTGGTGTTCGTTCCTCTATCATTTTACTATTGTTCTTTAAGTATTCATACAATAATTTCAGAGGAATCAGGACAAAATTCTCTTAGATTATTGTTTGCTTTTGCATAAAGTGAACTTTTCCTGGATGAGCAAATTGCAAGAGTGTGATGTTGGAGGAAGGTGGACAAGTGAGGAAAATCTCTGACGTGGAGATAGAACAGGGTACACGGAGAGGTCCATGGAGTGCCCTTGTAGCATTTCAGCACCAACTAGGTTGATCGGCAACAAGTACCTTTCTGACAGGAACAGAAACCCATTTAAAAAGTAACAACAAATGACTTTTCCAGACAAATTCATTAGGAACTCCATTGTCAGCACCATAAAAATTCATTTTTTATAAACTCGTAGAAGCCCACTTACCCACAATTGGAATACCTGGTTCTGGAAGGAATAAAATCTAGGCTGACAATTTTAAATTCGGGGGGCTTTAAGTTAGGTCTTTTAAAAACATTGTTAAAAGGCCGGACACGGTGGCTCACATCTTTAATCCCAGCACTTTGGGAAGCCAAGGCGGGCAGATCATGAGGTCAGGAGATCGAGGCCATCCTGGCTAACACGGTGAAACCCCGTCTCTACTAAAAATACAAAATATTAACCAGGCACGCTGGCAGGGGCCTGTAGTCCCAGCTACTCAGGCTGAAGCAGGAGAACGGCGTGAACCCGGGAGGCAGAGCTTGCAGTGAGCTGAGATCCGGCCACTGCACTCCAGTCTGGGCGACAGAGCCAGACTCCGTCTCAAAAAAAAAAAAAAAAAAACCTATCGAGTACTATGCTTAGCACCTGGATGACGAAAGGGTTTGTTCATCAAACCCTCGTGACAGGAGTTCACTTGTATTAACACACCTGTACATGTACTCCTGAACTTGAAATAAAAGTTTAAAAAAAAAAATCATCTTTATTTTGAAATACATAGAGGCTTGCACCTAGATATTGAAAGATTACACTGTGTCCCAGGGAAAACTTATTCCTAATATTCTATAGCAATGCATCATGAAAATTTTGGAATTTAGAATTAGAAACTGTGTTAGACATGAAAACAAAATATTAAGTTATCTATAAAGAAAAAATTAGACTGACTTCAAAGTTATCCAAAACATTAAATTGCTAGAAGAAATTTACAAAATGCTCAGAAAAAGAGTATGTGTGTATGGTAGAGTCACAAAAATGTAGTATTCAACTCTGTGCATGCTTAAAACAATCCTTTTTTAAAAAATTATCTTCATTTTTAAAAATATCCAGGCTACAATGCTATATTGAGCAGTAAATATCTTATATTTATATCCTACAATGCTATATTGAGCAGTAAATATTTTAAAAGAAATGGATCTCAAGTTTCACCATTGTATATATCATTTGTTGTAAGATTTATATTCTATATTTGTATATGTACACTTATTTTTACGTATTTTTATATATTTAATATTCTATATTTATTTTATATACACATTTGTATAAATACATTCCTCTCTAGTCTTCTAAGTTTTTTAAAATGACACATAAAGGTTTAAGGTTTGTTTGTTTGTTTGTTTGTTTGTTTTGTTGAGAGGGAGTTTCACTCTTGCCCAGGCTGAAGTGTCATGGCGTGATCTCAGCTCACTGCAACCTCTGCCTCCTGGGTTCAAGCGATTCTCTTGCCTTAGCCTCTCTAGTAGCTGGGATTACAGGCACCTGCCATCACGCCTAGCTGATTTTTGTATTTTTAGTAGAGACAGGGTTTCACCATGTTGGCCAGGCTGGTCTCAAACTCCTGACCTCAGGTGATCCACCAACCTCGGCCTTCCAAAGTGTTGGGATTGTAGGCATGAGCCACAGTGCCTGGCTATCAAGGTTTAAGTTTTAATCATTTTTATTTAGTTTTTTTTTTTTTTTTTTGAGACGAAGTCTTGCTCTGTCGCCCAGGCTGGAGTGCAGTGGCCGGATCTCAGCTCACTGCAAGCTCCGCCTCCCGGGTTTACGCCATTCTCCTGCCTCAGCCTCCCGAGTAGCTGGGACTACAAGCTCCCGCCACCGCGCCCGGCTAGTTTTTTGTATTTTTTAGTAGAGACGGGGTTTCACCGTGTTCGCCAGGATGGTCTCGATCTCCTGACCTCGTGATCCGCCCGTCTCGGCCTCCCAAAGTGCTGGGATTACAGGCTTGAGCCACCGCGCCCGGCCTAGTTTTTAATATTTTGTTTGTTTTTGTAGATTTAGGAATAAAAGCACAACTGTGTTACATGAGTGCGTTACGCACTGGTGAACTCTGGGCTGTTGGTGTACCCATCACTGAAATAATGTACATTGTACCCACAGGTAATTTTTCAGCTTTCACCACCCCCTAACCCTTTGGAGTCTTCAGTGTCTATATTTCACTCTGTATGTCCATGTGTTCCCATTATTAGCTCCCAGTTATAAATAAGAACATGTGTTTATTTTTACTTTTTGTTTCTGAGTCATTTCACTTTTGGCCTCCAATTCCATCCATGCTGCTACAGAGGAAGTGATTTCATTCTTTATTATGACCAAGTTAGTATTCCATGGTGTATGTTTGTGTGTGTGCGTGTGTGTATACACATTATGTATACATCTTATTTTTAAATCTAATCATCGATTGATGGACAATTAGTTTGGGTTCATAACTTTGCTATTGTGAGAACTGCTGTGATAAACATGTAAGTGCAGGTGTCTTTTTGGTATAATGATTTCTTTAAGGTACATTTAATCCTTTTAACATCACATTTAAAATCATGTGTATTTCTTTATGTATATATTTTATATATTTTTATTCTGTATTTATAACATATATTCATACATATTCTCATTCTAGTTTATTGAGGTTTTAAAAAATCACATATAAAGATTTTAAATATTTTTAAACAATTTTATCACGTTTTCTTCTACTTCTCAAAACCTTTTTAGAATTTTCCTCATTTATTCTATTAATCTATTAATATATTGATAGAATTTTCTAATGATAAAATGTCTTATTTTAGAGATAAACTGTATTGGATCATTTCTATTTTTATACTCAGTTCTATTCACATAGTTTTGCATTAAAATCTACTTAAACTTTTTAAAATGTTCACACTTTTTTTTCTAAATTAATGTTGTGTATTTTTTTCATTGACTTAATATTCAACCTTTCTGTGTCTCTGGGGAGTTTTGATAGAAAATCCAGGCATACCTCAGAGATATTGCAGGTTTGGGTCTAGACCACTTCAATAAAGCAGATTTTGCAACAAAATACAAGTCACACGAAATTTTTTGGTTTCCCTGCGCATATAAAAGCTACACTATATTAAGTGTACAACAGCATTATGTCTAAGAAGTATGTACACATATCTTTAATTAAAGATACTTTATCGATCTAAAATGCTGGCAGTCATCAGAGCAGCTGAGCCTTCAGTGAGCTGTAATCATTTTGCTGGTGGGGGATTTGCCTTCAGGTTGAAGGCTGTTGACTGATCAACATGGTGACTGATGAAGGCTGAGGTGACTACACCTATTAAGTCTTTCTTTCACAGAAGATTTTTGTGTAGCATGTAATGTTGTTTGATAGCATTTTACACACAGTAGAAGTTCTCTCAAAATTGGAGTCAATCTTTTCAAACCTTGCTGCTGCTTTATCAACTAAGTCATTGTAATATCTAAATCCTTTGTTGTCATTTCAAGAATGTTCACAACATCTTCAGGAGGAGTAAATTTTATCACAGTAAACCTCTTCCTTTGCTCATCTACAAAAATCAACGCTTATCCGTTAAAATTTCATCATGAGATTGAAGCAATTCAGTGACATCTTCAGGCTCCACTTCTAATTCTAGTTCTCTTGCTATTTCATCCACATCGGTTACTTCCTCCAAGGAAGTCTTGAACCCCTCAAAGTCATTTATGAAGGTTGAAATCAACGTCCCCCAAACTCTCGTTATTGTTGATATTTTCACCTCTTTCTATGAGTCATGAATGTTTTTAACAATGTCTAGTATGGTGAATACTTTCCAGGGGGTTTTTAATTTACTTTGCTTAGATCTGTAGAGGAATCACTATTATGGCAGCGATAGCCTTACAAAATGTATTTCTTAAATAATAAGAAGACTTGGAAGTCTAAATTACTATTTGATCTATTAGCAGCAAAATGAATGTTGTGTTAGCAGGCATGAAAACAACACTTATCTCCTTGCATGTCTCCATCAGAGTTCTTGGGTCACTAGGTGCATTTTCAATGAACATAATATTTTTAAAGAACTTGTTTTCTGAACAGTAGGTCTCAACAGTGGGCTTAAAAATATTTAGTGAATCATACTGTAAATAGGTATAAATCTGTCGTTGAATGTAGCCACCTTCATCAGCGATCTTACTGGGATCTTCTAGATAACTTCCTGCAGCTTCTCCATCAGCACTTGCTGCTGCACCTGCGTTTTATGTTCTGGAGATGGCTTTTCTCCTTAAACCTCATGAACCATACATCTGCTAGCTTCAAGCCTTTCTTCTGTAGCTTTCTTGTCTCTTGAAGGCTTTGCGGTATTGAAGAATTAGGGCCTTTCTCTGGATGAGGCTTGGCTTAAGTTAACTGTGTGCATGGCTGGATCGTCTATATAGACTACTAAAATGTTCTCCGTGTCAGCAATAAGGCTCTTTTGCTTTGTTATCATTTGTGTATTCACTGAAGTGGCAATTTTAATTTCTATCAAGAGCTTTTTCGTGCATTCCTAAATTGACTAACTGTTTAGCAAAAGAAGACTAGCTTTCAGCCTGCCTCAGCTTTTGAAATGCCTTCCTCACGCACTAAGCTTAATCATTTCCAGTTTTGGAAAGCGATACACGTTTGACTCTTTCTTTCACTGGAACCCGTAGAGGCCATTGTAGGGTTACTAATTGGCTTAATTTTAATATTGTTGTTTCTCCAAAAATAGGGAGGAAGAGAGATGAGAAACAGCCACGTGGTGGAGCAGTCAGTACACACTTAACATTTATCAGCTAAATTTGTCATCTTATATGGGCATGGTTTATTACAGCCCAAACAATTACGATAGTAATATCGAAAATTACTAATAACCATAACAGATATAATGATAATGAAAAAGTTTAAAAAGTTGCAAGGATTACCCAAATGTGACACAGAGACGCGAAGTGAGCACATGCTGGTGGAAAAAAATGATGCCAATAGACTCGTTCGACGCACTGTTGCTAAAATCTTTCAATTTATAAAAAAACCAATATCTGGGAAGCACAGTAAAGCCAAGTGAAGTGAAACGAAGTATGTCAGTACATTACTGACAAGAATGTATTTATCTGATCCCTTTTTAGATATATGAATTTTATTGATATGTAATTATATGTCATAAATTGAATCATTTTTAACAATTAATTCAGTGATTATTGAAAAATTTACACATCTTGTAACCACAGCAATAATCAAGTTACATTATGGTCCTTCCAGAAGTTTCCTTCATGCACTTTTTGCAGGCAAATTGTCTCCCCTCCAATTTCAGGTATCCAGTAATCTACTTTCTGTCATTATGAATTTGCTTAATTTTTGTAGACTTTCATATAAATGGAATCACATAGTATGCACTCTTCATGCTTGTCCTCATTTTGTTGAGTGTAATAATTTTGAGATAAATTCATGTTTTGTGTGTATTATCCCTTTGTTCCTTTTATTTGATGAGTAGTATTCTGTTATAGATGTCATGGAATCTATATGTGTATATACCACATTTATCAGATTACCCATTGATGGACATTAAGATTGTTTCGGTTTTTGGTTAAATCTGCTATAAACATTCCAATACAGATTTTTGTGAGGACATAATTTTTTCTTTCTTGCAGATAATGACTTCGGAGTGCTCATATGGCAAGTATTTATAGGAAACTGAAAGACTTTTTAAAGTGGTTATGTGATTTTTTTTTTTTTTTACAGGGGGTCTTGCTCTGTTGCCTAGGCTGGAGTGCAGTGGTGCAATCTTGGCTCACTACAATCTCCGCCTCCCGGGTTCAAGCAATTCTCCTGCCTCAGCCTCCTGAATAGCTGGGATTACGTGCATGCCACCATGCTCAGCTAATTTTTGTATTTAATTTTTTTTTTTTTTTAGTAGAGACGGGGTTTCACCACGTTGGCCAGACTGGTCTCGAACTCCTAAACTTGTGAGCCGCCTGCCTCAGCCTCCCAAAGTTCTGGGATTACAGGCATGAGCCACAGCGCCTGGCATAGAGTGATTATATGATTTTTTTTGATTCACATTGTTCATGAGAATTTAATTTGCTTCACATTTTCTTCTACCCTTTGTATTTTCAGTCATTTAACTTTCGCCATTCTATTAGGTATGCAATAGTATGCTGTTGTAATTTTAATTTGCATTTTTATAATTATCAGTGATACTGAACATCTTTTCATGTGTTTTTCTTATCCATGTATCTCCTTTAATGAAGTATCTATTCAAATATTTTTGCTGTTTTAGCCCTTCTTGTTTCATTGTGAGAGTTTCTTACATATTCTAAATATGATCCCCTTGTCAGGTAAATGTATTGTGAAGATTTTCTCTTAATGTTTGGCTGTACTTTTAGTCTTGTAACAGGGCCTTTCAAAAGTAATTTTTAAAAATTTGTCAACTTTATTAATCTCTTTCCATGGTTCATGCTTCTTGTATCCTAAGAAATGTGTGGTTACTTTAAATTCACAATGATCTTGTCTGTATGCTTGCAGAAGTTTATCATTTTGTTCTTTAATTGTGTTATGCATTTAAAGTTAATTTTTGAATTACTTTAGGAAATGAATTATATGAGGAAATGGTGCTGGATAAATACATCTAATTTATCCATCACCATTTGTTGAAAAGCACTCATTTTTTCCCACTTCAATGTTTGTTGAAAATGTCTTCATCATGTATGTGTGTATCTACTTCTGAATTCTTAATTCTGCTTAATCTATCTATATTAATGACCCTAAGCGTCTGTCATGCTGTCCTGATTACAGTATTCTTGAGATTAGGCAATAAGTCCTCCAAATTTGTTTTACTATTTCAAAACTCTTTTGGTGAGTCTAGATGACTAGCATTATAATATATATTTTAGCATCTGTCAATTGCTTCAAAAAAGATTGCTGAGATTTTGATTTAGAGTGTATTAAATCTCTGTATCAGTTTTATGATAATTCATATCCTAACAATATTAAATTTTCCAAAACAGAACCTTAGTATATCTCTCTGATTATTTAGTCTTTGATTTTTCTTGTTTAGTTTTTTTTGGTTTTTGTTTTTAATTTTCACTTTATAGTTTTTATACACATTTTGTTAAATTATTTCTGAATGTTTCATGTATTTTTACTACTAAAAATTATATTTTCTATTTATTTTGCCACTGTTTATTGCAATCAGGTAGAAATGTGATGGGTTAGTTTGCTATTGGTTGGTATCCCGCATACTGGTAAAACTGAATTTTGGTTCTAGATATTATCATTTGTAGGCTCTTAAAATATCAGCAAACATGATGATGGCATCACCAAATAAGAATAGCTTTTTCTTTTCATCTCTAATTTTTCTGTTTTTTTTTTTTCCTTCTTCCTTATTGCATTGACTGGGGCATCCATTTATTATAAATAAATAAATTTAAAATTTTTTTTAACTTTTTTCAAATGCTTCTGCATTCATAGAGATGATAATATATATACTTTTTCTGTTTTTTAATGTGATAAAATACATTGATGCTGGAACTTTGAATCAATGTTGTATATCTGAGTTAAGACCCAACTGGTTATATATAATATATATCATACATTTGTATATTTATTGAAATATTCATTATATATACATTTTTAAATCTTTCATTAGAGAGGTCCAATTGTCTACTTTTTTATAAAAAGCCATGTGAACTGTTTTTATTTTTTCAAAAGTTATTTCTGACTTACTAAAGTCATGACAAATTTCCCCTCTGAGTTCCTTGAGTACCTGTCATCTATCTGTGCAAATTTGAAAAAATATCAAATATCTTACTGTGTTCCACCTCTCCTTCTCTGCATCATGTTGATACTATCTGAAATTTTTTTCTCATTTATTCTATTTGCTATTGTATGAATTTTCTCAACATAAGTTCTTACAGTTTTCTCTAATTTTTGGACTATATTGATCATTACTTTTAATTTTATTTTCTCCTCTCCATTAATGTTTTTGCTATCATTCTAGAGTATCCTCAAATAGGTTTCTTTTTGCATGTCTGTTCTCTCCTGCATATATATTAACATTTTTTTTTTGTATTTTAATTTGTTTTTGTTATTTTAACTCTTTTCTTTACGGTCTTAGGAAATATTTCACAACTTATTGTCTTACTCTTTGGCCGTAACACTTTTTAATAAACTCTTCCATTAATATATTTATTTTATCTACTGCATTTTCAATGCATACTGCCTCCATTTCTTTACTTTATAACTACTTATTCCTGCTTGAAATATAAAAAATTCTCTCTTACAAACCCATCCAATATATTCCCAATCTCTCTACTTTCATAAGTATGCTACATCTGGAATGAAGAGTTCCATTAGTTGTCTATTTTTCAGTAATATTTACTTATTTAACTTTCTCATTATTTATCCCCAGGAGTTTATATTCACCTGAGAGTTTTAAATCCCCTGGCCGAGATGTAGGACTGGAGGGAGGGACGTGCCAGGTCCGAGCAAGAGTTCTTTCTGTCCCACAAGCATGCGTCCTTTCTGCCCCACGCCACGAGAAGTGCAGGTGACTGCCCAATGCGGGGGACTTTAGAACTGAAATTTGCTCCAGGGTCCTGGAGCTGCTCTTTAGAGATGATTTTATTATTTGCAATCAGGAGTCGCTTGAGGGCTGGAAGCTATTGGAGATGAGGACCACATGCTCAGAGGATACCAGATGTGCCCACACCTGTTGTCAAAAAAGTTTTTCTTTCTCTCTTTCCTTCTTTCTTCTCTTGTTCTTTCTCTTTCTTCCTCTCTCTTTCTCTCTTACTTCTTTAGTTTTCTCTTCTTCTTTTTCTATTTTTTCTGTCACTCTTTCTTCTTTCATTCTTTATCTTCCTCTCTTTCTCTCTTATTTTCTTCTGTTGTTCTTTCTTTCTCTCCTTCCTTCCTCTTTCTTTCTTTCCCTTCCTTCCTTCCTTCTTTCCTTCCTTCCTTCTTTCCTGTCTTTCTCTTTTTCTTCTTTCTTCTCTAGGCTAAACATACTCAGTGGGCAGAGTTGTTCTCTGGTTTTCACAGGTAAAATAGGAGAAGAAAGGGATCTAGTTAAAATTGTCCTTTCACATGCTGTGGCACCCAGGATGATTATTCTTTCTCTTGCACAAACATGAGGGTCACAGCATGCATACCATCTTTATATAGAGATTTCTTATGGTTTTTATTCAGTTCGTTGTACTTTAATTGATTAATGCCCTCCCTTCTGTGGAATCTCCAGGACTTGATTAAGGAGGTGAAGGGGTGGCTCTTCCTATTTGACTTACTGGAAATGCACAAGGAAATTGCTTTCCCGTACTTTCTGCATTGTTGGACTGATATTCATTTTAGACGCGACAGTATGGTATTATTGGAACCTGTCTTAACAAGTTTCAATCTCTTTAGCTTTCCTGAGCTCTTTGTGTGTCTTCCTGTCTTTTTTCTTCATAAGTTTTATGTGAAACTACCTATATTCCACTTTTGAAAAATTAGAACCTGGATTCAAGACCTGCCTCTGTCACTGCACAGCTGTGTGACCCAAGTGTGGAGTGATGGCCACATGTGAGCTTCCGTAGGTCTTAGGTTCTCTCTTTAGGAAATTGCAATAACAGTGTCTACCACCTTTAATTGTTTTTGATAAAATGCTACAATATGTGGGATGTGGTATGGTATGCCATGCAGGTCTCCCTTCTGCAGGGGAGAAGACACTCATTTTCCCTGACTACTGGAAGGACTGGGGACTCACCACTAACAGGTTCACAAAGTGACTTCTTCTGGAAGGAGGTGCCTCCCCAAAGTTTATCACTACTCCTCAGGAGCAAGCTATGTCTGATAGACTCTTTGGGGGAACAAATGCCCAGTCCTTTGCCTTGATTCAGGGCAAATCCTGTGATTTGTCCTGACCATGCTGGTTCCAGAGCTGCCTATATGGTTAACTGAAGTCTCGGTTATAGCTGCATTGCAGGGTTTCTTGCTTGCTTGCTTTCCTTCTTTATTCTTTCTTTCACAGTCTTGCTCTGTTGTCCAGGCTGGAGTGCAGTGACATGACCCTTGGCTCACTTCAATCTCTGCCTCCCGGATTCAAGCAATTCTCATGCCTCAGCCTCCCAAGGAGCTGGCACTACAGGCGTGTACCAACATGTCTGATTCGTTTTTGTATTTTTAGTATAGACAGGGTTTCACCATGTTGGCTAGGCTGGTCTCAAACTCCTGACCTTAAGTGATTCTCCTACCTTGGCCTCCCATGACAGGTGTGAGCCACCACTCCCGGCCTGCATTGCAGTTTAATGACTCCTTCTCTCACACCTGCTTCCCTAACTCCCTTTATGATGATTTTTCTGAGTGCATCCTTAAAAATCTTCTACCCAGAAATATCTCCATTTCAATAAGTTTTCTGTAGAAACATAAGTCAGATAAATCAAAATGTAAGTCAGAATTTTACAAATATTGAAGTGTCATATCACAACAGAGTAACAGCACCACCTAAGTACCGAATGATGATAAGCAAAACTTAGACCTACTGGAGTTGAGTAGAGGTAAACTTCATGTGAGAGAAAGATCACTGTGGGCTCGTGAATCAGGGTAGGGTCCACTGGGATGTGAAACATGAATTTGCACTTGAACGATGAGGGGCTAAACCTGATGCACACAAAACAAACTCATGCTACATGTTCCTCTGAAATTGCTATTCTAGCTTCTTGTGTCAGGTACTTTTAGTATTTGACTCTTTTAGGAAAGACTGGGATAATTAAATTCATAGCTTCCAGTTGGAACACCTCCTTCAGTATGGAGCTGACAAATCCTAGCCAGTAGCCTATGAACTTTACCTTTTGGCAAAGCCTCGGTCCTAGGCAGAACCATGGATGCTGTCATTTTTATTGTCAGCGTCCAACAAACCAAGTAACCTTGGTAATGACTTCACCATAGTTCCTCTGAACTGCTTAGTGTTTACCCGAAATGTGCCTTGGTATAAAATCTGTGGGAGGTAGTGTCAAGTAGAATGCCTAACAGTTTGAGCATCTGGGATTAATGAGCTATCAGCAAACACTTGGCTTATGCATGACCAATCTGTTTTTGAATACTGTGAGTGCTGACTGTATCAATAAAGATAGGCTGTGATGGGAAACATTTGCTGTTATGTAACAACATGCTTGAATGCTTAGGTCAGAAGGGAGGGATATCACATAAGTAAGAATGGCCATAATATGAAGAGAAGCAAAGCAGTGGCAGAGTTCATAGAGGTCGATGCTCAAGAGGTCATGTACGCAGGAGCTCAGGCATTTTCTTTCTTTTCTCCTTCCTTCCTTTGTTTAGATCGTCTTTCACTCTTTCTTTCAACATTCCCGGAACATTTAGAAGGCACTTATGCTCTCCCTCAAGGATCTTATGGTATAGTAGCCTGATTGGTTTTTACATACTTGCTTTGCATAAATGTTCAAATCACTTGGTAGGTGATATTCAAACATAATTTTATGAAACTAAGTAGACAGACTGAAATAATTATAACATTAATGCATTTACAGTAAATACTCCGAATAATTTAAAATACATTCACCAATTTTAAATGAGTACATACAAAGTCACACACAAGAACCACGTGTGTTTGCTAAAAGGGGAAAATGCAATACAGCATGAGAACAGAAGAGGATGAAAATCAGTCAAAGAAGGGCTTCGCACAAATCAGTGGTGATGGTGTGTCCAGAACTGGTGGGTTCTTGGGCTCAGCGACTTAAAGAAGGAAGCCACAGACGCTCATGGTGAATATCACAGTTCTTAAAGATGGTGTGTCTGGAGTTTGTTCTTTCTAATGTTCTGACGTGTTCAGAATTTCTTCCTTCTGGTTGGGTCATGGTCTCGCTGGCTTCAGGAGTGAAGCTGCAGACCTTCCCGCTGAGTGTTACAGCTAGTGAAGGTGGTGTGGGCCCAGAGTGAAAGAACAAAGCTTCCACACCCTGAACCAGGACCCAACTGGGTTGTGGTTGCGACTGCTACCTTGGGCACCCTGCTTTTATTCCCGTATCTGGCCCCACCCACATCCTGCTCATTGGTCCATTTTACAGAGAACTGATTGGCCCATTTTGCAGAGAGTTGATTGGTCCTTTTTGACAGGGTGCTGAATGGTGTGTTTACAAACCTTGAGCTACACACTGAGTGCTGATTGGTGCATTTACAATCCTCTAGCTAGACATAAAAGTTCTCCAAGTCCCCACTAGATTAGCTAGACACAGAGCACTGATTGGTGCGTTTA